>NC_057796.1:211257949-211570357 GCF_018294505.1 Triticum aestivum
GGGCGGCGCGGTGTACGGGCGGCGGCGTGGGCGACACGTGGCGGCGCATTACTGGCCGTGGCGGCGGCCGGACATGTCCGTCGGCGGCAGTTTTCGTCCGGCGGCGCGCGGTGGAGAATTTTAGGGTTTCGTCTGTGATTCGTTTCTCGGGAGGGTCACATATAAATAGGTAGAGGGAGCTAGGAGAGTCCAAATGAGGTGCGGTTTTCGCCCACACGATCGTGATAGAACGACCTAGAGCATGGAAGAGAGTTTGGTGGGTTTTGGGCTGTTTAGAGAGGGGGTTTTGCTGCAACACACAAATGGACTTTGCGGATGCCCGGTTAACCGTTGGAGTACCAAACAACCTCCAAATGGAACAAAACTTGACCGGTGGCCTACAGGTGGTATACTAAGGACACTTGACAAGCCTCGGTCCATTTGGAGAACGTTTGACACCCGCTCACGAAAGGAAAACAAGAGGGGTGCACCGGAGGAGATAGGAGCGCCGGATTGCAAAACGGACAACGGGGAAAATGCTCGGATACATGAGACGAACACGTATGCAAATGCAATGCACATGATGACATGATATGAAATGCATGACATGAACAAAATACAAAACGAAAAACAAAACCCGACCATGGAGAGAATATCATAACACATAGCCGAAAATGGCAAGAGTTGGAGTTACAAATATGGAAAGTTACATGCGGGGTGTTACAGCTTGCGAGGGCGACCGCGCCCCCTCTTGGGCGGAGGAGAGCCGGGCCCCTCTTGGCGAGCCTTCCCCTTCTCCGTAGCCGAGAACCTCTTCGTTGGCGCCATGGGTGTCGCTGCAGGATGGTGGAGCGAGGAAGAGGAAGAAGAAGCAAGAGGAATGGAGGAAGAGATGGGCAACGGGGGCTCCGCCCCCTCCTCATTTATAGCAGGAGGAGGCCAACCGACGACCTCCACGATCGCAGGTAATGATGGCTTTTATACATGCACCAGGGACTCAAGTCGGGCAGTTGCCGAGGCTGCGTGGGGAAGCGGAGACGCCCACGTCCTGTCAATCGCCACACGTCAATCGAGGCAATAGGCGGTTGGGGCCCGCGGCGCCCCGCACTTGCCCCTTCGCTTCGCCTCGAAGCCAAGTACGAGCGCGCCTTGGGCCTGGGGGCTACTGTCGGCGTTCTAGGAACGGGGGTCCCCAGACTTGCGTGCCTGCGGCCCACGGTGTGGCTCCACAAACGTCCTGGTACGACCTATTTTCACCAACAAACTACTCAAGACCCTCGCGGGGGGCCAAGCCTCGCGAGGCGGACGACACAAGACCTCCTCAGGGGCAGCCTCACTAGGCTGGCTCACGAGGAGCGGAGAGATCGAGGCGAGGGGTACCTCGAGAGGTTCCCATGACGTGAGCCATGACGACCAAGGCCAGGCGGGCGCCAGCGGACATAGCATATTAGTTTCCTCTTTGGTGCTAAAGAGGCAGGCGCAAGCGAGGAGTCCCGAGGCATCAGGCAAAGGTTTCCATATCGGTGCAACAAGACCAAGACCGGCAGGACGGCAGGACGGAGGTCATCGTGGAGCCCACAGCTACATCACCACCAGAGCCTTTGGCAGGCGAAGACCACCTTTAGTCAGGATAACTTTTACTAGTTTTCTCCCTTCAAAATTGGCCGTTGTGGGATCCCTTCCCGCCCACATTTGGGAAGAGGACCAGGGCCTCTATAAATAGGACTAGCCACCACCATAGGAGGGGGACAGATCATTCAGATCATCCTCAACCACACAAGCTCACCGAGCTCAAGAACACCTCTCCTCAGGAGGTTGTTCTTCCCTTGTACTTGTTCATCCTCAGCCGACTAGGCAATCCACCACACCACACTGGAGTAGGGTATTACACCACCACGGTGGCCCGAACCAGTATAAACTCTTGTGTCCCTTGTTCCTTGGGTTCGCGAGCTACGCCTTGAGATCGTTGCGAGAGTGGGATAGGGGGAGAGAGTTCTTCGTGCACACCCCAGTGTTCGAACCTTGAGGGTTTGCCGGAACCCATAATCCGACATATATAGGCGAAAGAAGTACGTCGGTGGAGCTCCGTGGGGCCCACGAGGGTGGGGGCCGCACCTACCCCATGGGCACGCCCTCCTGCCTCGTGGCCTCCTCGCGGAGTTCCAGACTTCAACTCCAAGTCTTCTTGATTGCTTTCATTCCAAGAAAGATCATCGCGAAGGTTTCATTCCGTTTGGATTCCGTTTGGTATTCCTTTTCTGCAAAACACTGAAATAGGCAAAAAAACAGAAACTGGCACTAGGCCTTAGGTTAATACGTTAGTCCCAAAAATAATATAAAAGATCATATTAAAGCTCATTAAACATCCAAAACAGATAATATAATAGCATGGAACAATCAAAAATTATAGATACGTTGGAGACGTATCAAGCATCCCCAAGCTTAATTCCTGCTCGTCCTCGAGTTGGTAAATGATAAAAACAGAATTTTTGATGTGGAATGCTACCTAACATAATTTTCAATGTAATTTTATTTATTGTGGCATGAATGTTCAGATCCGAGAGATTCAAGACAAAAGTTTAATATTGACATAAAAATAATAATACTTTAAGCATACTAACAAAGTAATCATGTCTTCTCAAAATAACATGGCCAAAGAAAGTTCATCCGTACAAAATCGTATAGTTTGGTTATGCTCCATCTTCGTCACACAAAATGCTCCAATCATGCACAACCCCGATGACAAGCCAAGCAATTGTTTCATACTTTAGTATTCTCAAGCTTTTTCAACTTTCACGCAATACATGAGCATGAGCCATGGACATAGCACTATAGGTGGAATAGAATGGTGGTTGTGGAGAAGACAAAAAAAGAGGAAGATGGTCTCACATCAACTAGGCATATTAATGGGCTATGGAGATGCCCATCAATAGATATCAATGTGAGCGAGTAGGGATTGCCATGCAACGGATGCACTAGAGCTATAAATATATGAAATCTCAACAAAAGAAACTAAGTGGGTGTGCATCCAACTTGCTTACTCATGAAGACCTAGGGCATTTGAGGAAGCCCATCGTTGGAATATACAAGCCAAGTTCTATAATGAAAAATTCCCACTAGTATGAAAGTGACAAAATAGGAGACTCTCTATCATGAAGATCATGGTGCTACTTTGAAGCACAAGTGTGGAAAAAGGATAGTAATATAGTCCCTTCTCTCTTTTTCTATCTCTTTTTTTGTTGGGCTTCTTTGGCCTCTTTTTTTATTGGGCTTCTTTGGCCTCTCTTTTTTCACACGGGACAATGCTCTAATAATGATGATCATCACACTTTTATTTATTTACAACTCAAGAATTAAAACTCGATACTTAGAACAAAATATGACTCTATATGAATGCCTCCGGCGGTGTACCGAGATGTGCAATGAATCAAGATTGACATGTATGAAAAATTATGAATGGTGGACTTGCCACAAATACGATGTCAACTACATGATCATGCAAGGCAATATGACAATGATGAAGCGTGTCGTAATAAATGGAACAGTGGAAAGTTGCATGGCAATATATCTCGGAATGGCTATGGAAATGCCATAATAGGTAGGTATGGTGGCTGTTTTGAGGAAGGTAAATGGTGGGTTTATGGTACCGGCGAAAGTTGCGTGGTACTAGAGAGGCTAGCAATGGTGGAAGGGTGAGAGTGCATATAATCCATGGACTCAACATTAGTCATAAAGAACACACGTACTTATTGCAAAAATATACAAGTCATCAAAACCAAGCACTACCCGCATGCTCCTAGGGGGATAGATTGGTAGGAAAATACCATCGCTCGTCCCCGACCGCCACTCATAAGGAAGACAATCAAAGAAACACCTCATGCTTCAAATTTGTTACACAACGGTTACCATACGTGCATGCTACGGGACTTGCAAACCTCAACACAAGTATTTGTCAAATTCACAATTACTCAACTAGCATGACTCTAATATCACCATTTCATATCTCAAAACAATCATCAAGCATCAAACTTCTCATAGTATTCAATGCACTTTATATGAAATTTTTTATTATACCCATCTTGGATGCCTATCATATTAGGACTAATGTTATAGCCAAAGCAAATTACCATGCTGTTCTAAAAGACTCTCAACATATCGCTGGAAAAGCAAAAAGGTCAACAGGCCAGGTTTTACTACAATTACTTGAAATGCGTTTGGATAATATCCTTTTTCGATTGGGTATGGCTTCAACCATTCCTGGGGCCCGCCAATTAGTCAACCATAGACATATTTTAGTTAATGGTCGTATAGTAAATAATATAAATGAATAATGAGAGATCAATAATTTCTATAAAATAAAACCACCACCGTGCTCTAAAAAGATATAAGTGAAGCACTAGAGCAAAATTATCTAGCTCAAAAGATATAAGTGAAGCACATAGAGTATTCTAATAAATTCCGATTCATGCGTGTCTCTCCAAAAGGTGTGTACAACAAGGATTATTGTGGTAAACTAAAAGGCAAAGACTCAAATCATACAAGACGCTCCAAGCAAAACACATATCATGTGGTGAATAAAAATATAGCCTCAAGTAAAGTTACCGATAGACGAAGACGAAAGAGGGGATGCCTTCCGGGGCATCCCCAAGCTTAGGCTTTTGTTTGTCCTTGAATTTTACCTTGGGTTGCCTTGGGCATCCCCAAGCTTAGGCTCTTGCCACTCCTTATTCCAAAATCCATCAAATCTTTACCCAAAAACTTGAAAACTTCACAACACAAAACTTAACAGAAAATCTCATGAGCTCCGTTAGTATAAGAAAACAAACCACCACTTTAAGGTACTGTAATGAACTCATTCTTTATTTATTGGTGTTAAACCTACTGTATTACAACTTCTCTATGGTTCATACCCCCCGATAATACTCATAGATTCATTAAAATAAGCGAACAACACACGAAAAAACAGAATCTGTCAAAACAGAACAGTCTGTAGCAATCTGATTCATACGAATACTTCTGTAACTCCAAAAATTCTGAAAAATAGGATGACCTAGATAATTTGTTTATTGATCTACTGCAGTTGGAGTCAGTATTTTATCAGTCTCTGGTGATTTTTAACAATTGTTTTCGTGAGCAGGAAGTTTCTGTCTTTTTTCAGCAAGATCAAATAATTATCACCCAAGAAGATCCTATAGGTTTTACTTGGCACAAACACTAATTAAAACATAAAACCACATATAACCAGAGGCTAGATGAATTATTTATTACTAAACAGGGAAAAAAGCAAAAAACAAAAATAAAATTGGGTTGCCTCCCAACAAGCGCTATCGTTTAACGCCCCTAGCTAGGCATTGATAATTTTAATGATGCTCACATCAAAGACAAAAATTAAAGCACAAAGAGAGCATCGTAAAACACGTGACAAACACATCTAAGTCTAACATACTTCCTATGAATAGGCATCTTATAGGCAAACAAATTATCAAGGCAAGCAAATCTAGCATATGGAAGGAAGCGGAAAGAAACAATAGCAATCTCAACATAACGAGAGGTAATTTAGTAACATGAGAATTTCTACAACCATATTTTCCTCTCTCATAATAATTACATGTAGGATCATAAGCAAATTCAACAATATCGCTATCACAAAACATATTCTTAACACGATCCACATGTATGCAAAGTTGACACTCTTCCAAAATAGTGGGATTAACATTAACTAAAGTCATGACCTCTCCAAACCCACTTTTATCAAAAACTTCAGAAGATTGAACATTCTCCAAATATGTGGGATCTAAAGTTGACACTCTTCCAAACCCACTTTCAATATTATTGCAAACATTATTATCAATCTCATGTTCATCATGGGGCTTAAATAAATTTTCAAGATCATAAGGAGAATCACCCCAATCATGATCATTGCAACAAATAGTAGTCATAGCAAAACTAGCATCCCCAAGCTTGAGGTTTTGCATATCATTAACACAATTGGCATTTAGAGAATTTATAATAACATCATTGCAATCATGCTTTTCATCAAAGGAACTATCAAGTATGGGTGCAATAGCAACGATCTCATGTTTAACATAAGGAACTATAGCAAATTAATCTTCATAAATATTGGCATCATGGCCACAAGAATAGCAAGCATCATGTTCATCAAGGGATATTTCAATCAAATCATCAGAATCATAATTATTTATAGATTCATGCATATCATTATTTTCTTCAAAAGCAATGGTCATTCTTTCAATAAATTCTTTAACATAGACATCATGAGCATAGTTTTCATAGCAATATTTAAGTATGTCAAAATTTTCAGATTCGTACAGAGTAATATCATACTTTTCAAGCAAAGAAGCAACTTCATAAGCACCCTTAAAAGCAACAAATTCTTCAATTTGTTCGATATCGTAGTAACTATAAACACCCTTTGCATAAGAAGATCAGATTTCATTATCATTAAACTCACATAGGTAGGGGAGGTGTTTTTTAGGGTTCTTAGAGCAACAAGTAAAATCATAAATTTCACAAAGATTCCAAGCATAACACAACAATCTGTTTATTTAATCCCATAAGAGTCTCCCTTTTACAGACAAACGGTGACGCACAAAATGAGCATGCTCATCTAAATATTTCCCATCAACTAGGCTAATTGGGGTTTCAGCACGAGCGCATAAGGATCGAAGATGATCCAAGTAGAACACTTTAAGTGGATCCATATCAATAGATTTTTAGCAAGCAAATAGCAGGCACGTGGAAACACAAACAAAGATACATACGGGTAGAAGGCAAAGAAAAGACAAAGGTTTTTGAAAATCGTTTTAGAAGTGGGGGAGAGTAAAAGGAGAGGCGAATGGCAAATAATGTAATGCGAGGGAGAAGAGTTTATGATGGGTACTTGGCATGTCTTGACTTGGCGTAGATCTCCCCTGCAACGGCGCCAGAGATCCTTCTTGCTACCTCTTGAGCATGCGTTGGTTCTCCCTTGAAGAGGAAAGGGTGATGCAGCAAAGTAGCGTAAGTATTTCCCTCAGTTTTTGAGAACCAACGTATCAATCCAGTAGGAGACAACGCACAAGTCACCTAGTACCTGCACAAACAATCACGAACCTTGCAACAAACGCGATAAAGGGGTTGTCAATCCCTTCACGGTCACTCGCAAAAGTGAGATCTAATAAAGATAGTAAGATAAATATTTTTTGGTATTTTTGTTGTATAGATTGGAAAGTAAAGATTGCAAAATAAAATAAATAGGAAACTAGAATTGTAGATAGGAAACTTATATGATGTAAAATAGACCCGGGGGCATAGGTTTCACTAGTGGCTTCTCTCAAGATAGCATGTATTACGGTGGATGAACAAATTACTGCCGAGCAATTGATAGAAAAGCGCATAGTTATGAGAATATCTAGGCAATGATCATGAATATAGGAATCACTACTATTACTCCACACATCGACCACTATCGACCGCTATCGACTACTATTACTGCATCTACTACTATTACTCCACACATCGACCGCTATCGACTACTATTACTGCATCTACTACTATTACTATTACCCCAACCGCCTGTGTCAAGTAGACCGAAACGATTCTGCATCTACTACTATTACTCCACACATCAACCGCTATCCAGCATGCATCTAGAGAATTAAGTTCATAAGAACAGAGTAACGTATCAGGCAAGATGACATGATGTAGAGGGATAAACTCAAGCAATATGATATAAACCCCATCTTCTTATCCTCGATGGCAACAATATAATATGTGCCTTGCTGCCCCTACTGTCACTTGGAAAGGACACTGCAAGATTGAACCCAAAGCTAAGCACTTCTCCCATTGCAAGAAAGATCAATCTAGTAGGCCAAACTAAACTGTTAATTCGAAGAGACTTGCAAAGATATCAAATCATGCATATAAGAATTCAGAGAAGAACCAAATAATATTCATAGATAAACTTGTTCATAAATCCACAATTCATCGGATCTCGGCAAACACACCGCAAAAGAGTATTACATCGAATAGATCTCCAAGAACATCGAGGAGAACTTTGTATTAAGAATCAAAGAGAGAGAAGAAGCCATCTAGCTAATAAGTATGGACCCGGAGGTCTGTGGTAAACTACTCACGCATCATCGGAGAGGCTATGGTGTTGATGTAGAAGCCCTCTGTGATCGATTCCCCCTCCGGTAAAGCGCCGAAAAAGGCTCCAAGATGGGATCTCACGGGTACAGAAGGTTGCGGTGGTGGAGAAGTGGTTTCGTGGCTCCCCTGGGGTTTTTAGGGTATAAGGGTATATATAAGCGAAAGAAGTACGTCGGTGGAGCTCCGTGGGGCCCACGAGGGTGGGGGGCGTGCCTACCCCCTGGGGGCGCCCTCGTGCCTCGTGGCCGCCTCGCAGAGTTCTAGACTTCAACTCCAAGTCTTCTGGATTGCTTTCGTTCCAAGAAAGATCATCGCGTAGGTTTCATTCCGTTTGGTATTCCTTTTCTGCAAAACACTGAAATAGGCAAAAAAACAGAAACTGGCACTGGGCCTTAGGTTAATAGGTTAGTCCCAAAAATAATATAAAAGAGCATATTAAAGCCCATTAAACATCCAAAACAGATAATATAATAGCATGGAACAATAAAAAATTATAGATATGTTGGAGACGTATCAAAGCACATGCTGACGATTGCAGCAGATTGCTCACTTTATTTACAACAAATACAATACCATGCCAAGTAATCATACCAACTAAGAACTCAAAGCGACCAAGTGCATCAAAAAAATGTTTTTGCATCACTTTTATCCTTAGGTCCAATGATGAAGTAGTTGAAGCACCATTATTTGTCTTGAAAAAATTATGAATATTTCCGCGCGGTGATTGACAACGCTGAAAATAGATAAAAATTTGCAAGAATTGACAATTGTTGAACAGTGCCTATGTGCCGGCTATTCATCTATAGAATATTAGGAACCCCAACAATAATATAAGATATACCTCGGATGGTTGATTCGTTTATGGACGGAGAGCAAAGCGGTGTTACGACGGCGCTAGAGAATTGAAATCGGTTAATGATCTGAATAAGGGAGGTATATTCGATTCAGAGAAAAGAGAAAAGGAGCGTCGAGCGAAGAGATGAAGCCTCAGTGGCCACAGATGGGAAATTGGGAACTGCTGCTTGAATGCGTGTGTGATGGAATAGGAAGGGAATCAAGGGAGATCAATCAGTTCCTATATTTTCGCGTGCACATACTCAACTTAGGAATGAAATTGATTGCTGCCTCCTGCCTTGCTGCGTGCGTACGTTCCAGCGTGCTGCATGAGGCCCAGCCGTCTATCCATTAGAAAATTTTGGGCCAAAGTCTACATGCATACTAGGGCGGGGCCCCTCGATTTTGGTTGCCCGGGGCGGCCGCCCCCTGCCCCCCCTCAGGGCCGGCCCTGGAAGTACATATTGATGAATAAAAATGCATAATATATTCAGAAGCAGATGTCATTGCAATAGAGTAGAATGACAATACTTGAATTTGAAAACATGTTATATGAATGGAATAGGTACTGAAAAACAGGAAGACATGGCATATTTACATGCGTGATCAGCAGGCTAAGCACATGGCATTGCAACAGAGTAGATGCACTCCAGGACATTATATGCATGTTGTACCCATATCACAGGCCAAGTTAGAGCAAGGACCTTGTGGGGTGAATATGATTCGCCATCTTTCTGCAAGTCTTCTGACGAACTACCTTTACATGTTCCTTCATATTGGGTATCATTGACGTCAAGTTTGTTGGCTGTTACATTGCTCCGTGAGGTTCTTGTGGATATATCAGTGTGTGCAATTATATCTGACATGCATGGAACACAACTAGTAATTTGATTTGTGTAATGAGTGTCTGTAGGAGACGACATAAATAGTAGGACTGGGGTTAACTAGCATCAACAGGTCTCAAAAACTAAAGGGAGAACATAGATGAAAGCTACAGAGTATGTATCGTTTGTACTCGAGATTAACTAGATGGCACACAAAAGTATTAAAGAATGACATAGGTAATACTAGAAGTGGTATAATACTATAATCACCAGCCTGTGGGATAGCATTGGCTGATGGATGATAACTATGGAACAACATTACCTAAAGAACAAGTCTCTTAGCTGAACTATGGAACAACGTTAACTCCTGAACAAGACCCGTAAGAGATCGGCATGAATATACAATGAAATGTGATAATCTATTTTCCATGCTTAGATGAATAACAAAGCCATAAATGTTGCACACAAGTAAGATGAGGGTGCAACCTATCTGGCCGCCATCCATAGGAGTGAGCATCATGTGCTGACTTGTCGATGGCCCTACAGTTGTTGTGGTTGTCCATGTCGGGAACGCGCATTCGATGCAGGGAACTGTTGAGTGGGGACTATAGCTCCCTTCGGGTGTATGCTTCCCTTGTTGGAGCACTTGCGGTGAGAAGAAAGACGGTGTGGCTGAAGATGCAGAAAATGCATAATTTTAAGAATGACACATATCTCTGATCTGAAGAAATACCCTAAGAGATCAATAGTAAGGTACGAGAGTGGTCACACGTCTGTTGATTGAAGACTAAATTGGGTTCACACGATTTTATTTTATTTTGGTACTGTCCGATCTACGCCAGATGGCTTGATGGCCGTCTTGTGCCTCCCGGCTGACACTGTTCAGAATCTTCCCCGAAGAGTCAGCGACCACCGGCAGAGCAGCCTGCCTCCACTGTCCGTGGCCGCGAGAGCTCCGACCAAAACCCCGCTCCCTGCCCCACCGCACTGTCGTGGTTGTGTCGCCCCCGACCAATCCACAAAGACTCGCCGTCATCCATATCCGGTGGCGGCAGTACCTTCAACCCACACAACTCTAAGATAGCCATCTAAGCGCTGCTTCCGCGGCGAACTGGCGCCCCACACCCTTATGTTAGACACCAGCCAACTGGCAGCCTGGGAGCTCTGCCGCCTCGAGGGGCGCTGCTTCCCATTGGGAATCGATTGGCCTAGAATAAAAATTCAGCCAACTGACGCCTAAATAAAGTGATTTGAGATGAGTGTATGACCTAACTTACGGCCCAGTGAAGTAGGCAGCTCCAGCTGCCGAGTCGGTGAGGCCGATGCGGTTGCGGTGGCTACCGGCGACAGGAAAGCAGAGATGTTGCGACTGTCGACGGCTACGGGGAAGCAGCGCCGGGGCCCGGGATGCATCCGAAGTTGGAGCTGCTCCGGCGCCGTGCACAACGGCAGGGGTGAATCGGCACCGGTACGGTTCACGCGGCCGTTGTCGAGGCAGCTCTGGCAGCATGGAGTAAGAGGCACACGACCTAGTGCACGACAGCAAATGGACAACATCTCCGGCATTTAGGAGGAGGGCGGCGGTGAATTTGGTGCGGTGGGGGCGCCATGGAGGAGAGGCTGAGGTTTCGCGGTTGGGGAAAAGGGAGGTTCCGAGGAGAAGGTGATTTGGTGCCCACGAGGTATGCATGGGGAATTGGGAGGGAGAACTATGTCTTATGGACGCATTTGTCTGAAATGTGTGTGTGTGTGTGGGGGGGGGGGTTACAGTTCTACCACTGCCTTTAGGCTGCTGTGCTTGGGTCTGTGTACTGAGGGTCGGGGATAGTAGAGTAACTTTGATTCTCCCAAATAGTGGGCGCGAGCGATTTCGGGCAAGGAGGGCGTGTTTTGAAATAGTGGGCGCGAGCGATTTCGGGCGAGGAGGGCGTGTTTTGAAATAGTCGGCACGAGCAATTTCGGGCGAGGAGAGGGTGTTTTGCCGCCCATGGTTTATAAATTATTCGGCACATGTCATTTCGGCTGAGGATAAGGCGTGCTTGGATGAAGTTACAAACCTACCCTCGATATACAACGGGCCAATTGCTGCATGCCCCACATAGGCCGGTAATTTCGCGTCTCCCATTTATTTGCTCATGCGAATTCCACCGAGCAGAGGGTGTTTAGCGGTTCGTTCAAATTTTGGGAGAACGAGCATCCACGTCTACCTTACCAAGTCGATTAGAATCAAATTTTGAAATATTAGCTTGCCACTTATTTTTTAGATGGAGAGATGATGCTCGCGACTAATGTGCTTTTACATGCTCGTTGCTAACGATTTAGTATATGACAAATAGTTGACCCACTAAAAAACAGGAATCAAACCCAAAATGAAATATCTCGATTAAATGAAATAGCTCATTCACCAGGTCAAAATAGTGAACTAAATCCAAAATTGAACACCTCAATCGAGTAGCATATTGTACAGTATTATAGTACTCCATGAACATGTTGAAAGTCAAATTAATGAACTTGTTTGATACGCATATCTCCGTTCATGTGTGGATTGCTGACAACATGTTCTCCAATATAAATATTTGAATGCAAGTTTATATCAAAACATTGTTTATATCAGTCTTTGATGCATAAAACGCGACCTCCCCCTCTCCCGGACTCCTGCTCTCTCTCTCAGACAATCTTCAATTCTATCGCACGCATCCAAACACAAACCTTGTTGGTCCCTCTCCCTCTCTCTCTCTCTCTCTGTGGGTGGTCTTTCTAGTTCACATGCACACTCCATGTATAGGTCTCTATCACACACTATGTATGATTCTCTAGTCCAAGCTAAATATCTTAGGTGCACTCATCGTACGCACACAAATTCCCTGGCTCGTTACCGTTAACTCTCTCATGCACACTCTGTCGTTTCGGAGCTCTTCCCTCTCTCTCACAAACTCTCCATATCCTTGGGTCACACATACACATGCATATCTCACTCGCACTCAATAGACCCATATAAAACTCTCTCTGCCTCGTTCTCTCTCCATCTCACACGCACACACACACACACAACCTCACGCCTAGCCAGGTATGATGGTCTCTCACTCAATTGTAGGCACACGCGGTCCCCCCTATATGTATATGACTAGCTAATTCTTAGTCTCCATCACAAATATGTGCATGGTCTATCTCGATTTCTCTCGGGGCATGTTTCTATCGCACTCGTCCCTCGATCTCCCACCCATATAGTTCCCTCACGATCTCGAGGGGATCTCTCTATCACAAACACACCCTCTCTCCCTCCCCATGCGTTCATCTTCTCCATGCGTCCCTCTCGACCTTTTTCCCTTGTTGGCCAGACCTCTATTGGACATGTGCTATAGGGGTGTCTCTCTCCATTGCAAACAATCATGCACTAGCTATCTTCGTGTATCTCCTCACCTCGCTTTTCTATCTCGGAGATGCATGCGTGATATGTTTGCATAAGAAACGGACACACTCTCTCTCTAATTTATCATTTGTTGTCCCTTTGTCTTTCACACACACACACACACACACACACACTCTTTTTGCACACTCACTCATTCTCCTTGACACGCACTTGATCTCTCTCGACTTAGGCACTCTCTTCAGTCCATAGCATATAGATTTATTGAAAAGTCAAACATCACAAACTTTGACCATGTACGTGGAGAAAAACATTTACATCTAGAACGGCAAACATATATCATTAGATTCATCATGAGATGTAGTTTCGTATGATGTATCTTTGGTATTGTAGATATAAATAATATTTGCGTAAACCTGGTCAAAGTTTCCAAAGTTCGACTTCTAAAAAATTTATATGCACTGCATTATCGAGCGGATGGAATATATCTTCCCCCCACTCAGCTATCTGACGCACCACTCAGCCGTATCGGGGCTCCTCTATCTCTCTCAAACTTTATATCTCCCTGGTTCACACATACACATATCTCGCTCGCGCTACATAGACCCATCTAACACTCTCCGCCCTTGTTCTCTCTCTATGTGACACGCATCCCCTAAGTACCATAATCCCTCACTCCATCATATGACCACGCACTCCCCCTAAGTATGACTATCTCTCACTAGCCATCAGGAACACACGTATTGTCTCCTTCCATCCATACGTCTATCTCGATATCTCTCGGGGTATCTTCTATCGCGCACACACCTTGTCACTCGATCTCCCACCCATGTAGTCCCATCATGATCTCCAGGGGATCTCTCTGTCACAAACATACACTGTCTCCTCCCCATGTCTGCATTTTCTCCATACGTCTCTCTCGACCTCTCTCCCTTGTTTGTCAGACCTCTCTTGGTGTTGGAGTAAATGGCCACGGGTAGCCTCACCGACTGCCCCTGGTTCTTCTGAAAAAATTATCAGGCCTTCGGGCCTCCAAGCACTCCGAGCATTGGGCCGCCTTCCCTGGCCGGCTACCTCTGAAGCCGACTCCCGGAAGGCGACCCAGCCTCATCAACTCCTCCCCAGGACGACTACGGGGTGGCCGACTCCAAGAAGCCGGCCAAGAAGGACGCCGACTCCAAGAAGCCGGCCAAGAAAGACGCCGAGTCCAAGGAGCCGGCCAAGACCACAACCACTTCAAGCCACTCCCACATAACGGCGACACGACGGGGTGTGGCCACAGTGCGGCCCACTACCCCCAAAGCCCGAGGCGGGCATGGCTACAGGAGGCCGTACGGGACGGCCAACTCCCGTGCGGCCCGGCACTGTAGCCATACTAGCCTCGACGTCACCCACGACCGACTCCCGTACGGCCCGCGGGCGGCGGGCCCCTTCAGCCAGAGAGAGGCGTGAAGGCGGCCCGGCCTTTCCCAGTCGGCCAAGAGCGTAGCCGGCCTCCAGAAGCCGGCTACTCCCTTCCTCGAAGCAGGAGCCCCATTAAGGAGACAAGACGAGGTAAGGCTACAGTGATAGCCCCCGAGGCGGCCCACTGTAGCCACGCTTACCTCGACAAAGCCCTCGTCATCACAGGCGAGGCAACAGTAAGCAGCCGCCGACAAGACCGTAGGCGGTGGGGCCGGCCTGTCGACCAAGTAGCCGGCAGCCGGCGGGACCCACCAGCCGGCAGGACCCAGCAGTCGGCGGAGAAGCCGGCGAGCGTAGACACTGACGGCTGGGACCAGAGCCCAGCCGGATTACCATTGTACCCCCGGGGGGTAGGCCTATATAAACCCCCCGGAGCACCCATGCAAAGGGTTCGCCTCCAAGCATAGTTGTCTTCTGAGCATAGAGTTGCCTTCGAAGCATAGCACACACACCATAGATAGAGAGAAGCAAGAGCTAGCCTTGTTCTTCTTCTCCCTTGATTCCAACAGCTCTAGGAGCGATTGTAGCTACCTTTCATCGATCTAGTGATCATGCGGAGACCCCGCAGAGTAGGACTAGGGGTGTTATCTCCTCGGAGAGCCCCGAACCTGGGTAAGATCCACCGGCGTACATGTCTTCGCCTCATCCCGTTTCCAGGCACCGGCGACGTTTTATTGGCTCCCACAATGATAATCCATCCCTTGGCATATGTCGCACCAACCACCTGACATTTGGCGCCCACCGTGGGGCCTGGTGCACCGTCGTCCGGAGACCTGTTCTGGACGGGAACCCTCTTCCTCCCCCGCGAGCGCAGCCAGCCTGCTGCGCCCGATGGCGTTTGCCTCGACGCGCTGCAAGGCGTCGACGACGCCTGCGCAGCGAGCTGCCTCGCCGATCTGCTCGGCGAGACTCGCATCTCCGACGAGCCTGCGTCCGACGCAGGCACTGACTACCCTGAGAGCCGCCTCGTCAGCCTCCTCGACCAGCTTCACGTCTCCAGCGAGCCTGCTGCAGATGTGGAGTCGGTCGGCTCCACCGACCCGATGCTCGTCGACTCCGACACCGCGTCGCTTGACGCCTACCCCTCCGACGTGGTGGTCTTCGACGACCCCCTCCCTCGAGCTAACAGCGGCAGCAGCGCTGTCACCGAAGTGCTGGTCATCAGCCACGTCTCCAACTCGGGCGAGAATGCCCGCGACGCCCAGCAAGCTGCGATGCACGACCTCTCCGTCCCCATCCCGGCCGACGCCGATGCCGAGACCCTGGAGGCACACCGCCTTGCCCTCATCGCGGAGGGCCAGAAGATAGCCTCGATGAGACGCCTCACCGAGGCCCACCAGCGCGAAGTCGACCGCGCCGCCTTCGGCACGCCGCCGCCTAGCGGCCCGAGCCGAGCCGGCTTCGTCCAGAAGCGCGGCACAGCCGTTGCCAGCATGCTGGGCGCAGATCGCCCCGTCTACGCCACCCTGCTCGAGAATCTGCGAGCCGCTCAGGCGGCTGCAAAGGAGCTCAATGGGCTGGGAGCCGACGAGCTCCCCTACATGACAAGACGGATCCAGCAGCTGATCGACGCGGCTGCAGAACGGCACGAAGCCGGCGCCCGTGCTGATAGTCATCCCCCACGCCGGGAGCACGCCGCGACGTCCCGCTCGCCGATTGCGAGCGGCGCGCGCCAGAAGAAAGACAAGGAGCCGGCTGCCAGCCACAGCCGGACTCGCATCACCATCGAGCGCGACGCGGAGGGCCGCCCTCGAGCAGTAGAGCACCAAGGAAACCTGCCTCCTCCTCCGCCTCGAAGAGAAAGACGCCTCACTCCGCCGCCCATCACACATCCGACTCTTGGCGACCGACTCGGCCGCCGAGAAGGAGTCGGCGAGAGTGACGCTCGCCACAGGATCGACCGCCTTGCTCGATCCTTGGCGTTAGAAGAAGAAGATGATGTCGGCCCGCCATGCTTTGGCCCCCACATCCGCGATGAGCCCTTCCCCAAAGGGTTCTCGCTCCCCAGAGACACGCCCAAGTACAACGGCTCAGTGAAGCCGGAAGATTGGCTCATCGACTACTCCACGGCCGTCAGCATCGCCAACGGCAATCGGCGCGTCGCCGTGAAGTACGTCCCCCCTGATGCTGCAAGGCACGGCGCGCACATGGCTCAACAGCCTCAAGCCCTACAGCATCAACAGTTGGCTGGACTTCACCGAAGTTTTCGTCCGCAACTTCACCAGCACCTACAAGCGGCCTCCCAAGCCTCGCCAACTCTCCCTCTGTGTCCAGGGGCCCAACGAGTCGACCCGCGACTACCTCACGCGATGGGCCGACCTCCGCAAATCCTGCGAGGGAGTGCACGAGGTCCAGGCCATCGAGTACTTCACCGCCGGGTGCCGAGAGGGCACCCTCCTCAAGCACCGACTCCTCTGCGACGAGCCGGCTACCCTCGATGAGTTGTTGGTCACCGCCGACAAGTACGCCACTGCCGACTCCTCAATGAAGACCGAGCTCCGAGTGGACGCCTCGGGGAAAGTAATTGCTCCGGCTCCCAAGACGCCGGCTGGCGACCCTAATCGGCGCCCCTACCAGAACGACCACAAGTGCAAGGGCCCCATGCCGACTTCCTCCAGTCGGCAGGTGGCCACAGTTGAAGACGAGCAGCCCAAGGATCGGCCCGCTCCCAAGAAGAAGGGTGGCCGGCCGCCTTGGCAGCCGTCTTTCTCCTACGAGCAAGCCCTCGACGCCCCTTGCAAGTTCCACAGCGGCGCGAAGCCGTCCAACCACACAACCCGGAAATGCCACTGGCTCACCCGCATCACCAAGGGCGAGGGAATGCTGCCGCCTCCGCCTCCCGGCCCGCCGCCTCCAGCCCCCCAGCAGTCGGCGGCTCGGCCAGCAGTCGGCGCCATCCAAGACGAATTCCCCGAAGAGCACGCCGCCTACGTCGTCTTCACTAGTCAAGCCGACGACAAGCGCAGCCGACGCCGACAGCACCAAGAAGTGAATGCAGTCGCCACCAGCGCCCCCGAGTTCATGCACTGGTCAGAAAAGCCAATCAGCTGGAGCCAGGCCGACCACCCAGAGGTGATGCCTTCGCCTGGCTCCTATGCAATGGTCTTGGACGTCACCCTCGCGACGGAGAGGCGAGCTGCCAGATTTTCCCGCGTCCTGATAGACGGCGAAAGCAGTATCAACATACTGTACCGCGATACCATGGAGAAGCTGAACATTAAAGCGAAGCAGCTCATGCCGAGCCGCACCGTCTTCCATGGTATCGTACCCGGCCTGTCTTGCTCTCCAATCGGCAAGATCAAAATGGATGTTCTCTTCGGAGACAAGGATCATTTTCGCCGGGAAGCAATATGGTTCGAGGTAGTGGATTTGGAGAGCCCCTATCATGCACTGCTTGGCCGACCTGCTTTGGCCAAGTTCATGGCTGTGCCCCACTACGCCTATCTGAAGATGAAGATGCCGAGCTCGAAGGGGATCATCATGGTAGCCGGCAACTACAAGAAGTCCATCGAGTGCGCCATGGCCAGTAGTCGGCTGGCCGAGTCCCTCGTGGTGGCAGAAGAGAAGAAGATGTTGGAACGGGTCGTGGCCATGGCCGACAAGCAGCCGGCCTTGTCCCCCAACCCCAAGGATTGTGATGCGCAGGGCTCCTTCCAGCCTGCAAAAGAGACGAAGAAGATACCTCTGGACCCGGAGAACCCGGAGAGGTTCGCTGTGATTGGGGCGAACTTGGACAGTAAATAGGAAGGCGAGCTCGTCGACTTCCTCCATGAGAATCGAGACATCTTTGCATGGTCCCCAAAGGACATGCCGGGTGTCCCGAAGGATTTCACCGACTAGAAATTACATGTCCGAGATGACGCGAAGCCGGTCAAGCAACCCCTCCGCCGACTGTCAGAAGAGAAGCGGAGAATTGTGGGAGAAGAGATAGCCCGGCTCCTTGCAGCCGGCTTTATCATGGAAGTGTTCTTTCCAGAATGGCTTGCCAACCCAGTTCTGGTTCTGAAGAAGAATATCAAGTGGCGTATGTGTATAGACTACACTAGTCTGAACAAGGCCTGCCCAAAGGATCCGTTTGCCCTGCCACGGATTGACCAAGTGATAGACTCCACAGCCGGATGCGAGCTGTTAAGTTTTTTGGATGCATACTCAGGGTATCATCAGATCAAGTTGGACCCGGCTGACCGCCTGAAGACTGCCTTCATCACACCCTTTGGAGCTTTCTGCTACCTGACAATGACATTCGACTTGAGAAATGCCGGTGCCACTTTTCAGCGTTGCATGCAGAAATGTCTCTTGAAACAACTCGGCAGAAATGCCCACGTCTATGTAGACGACATTGTGGTGAAGACAGAGAAGCGCGGTACCTTGCTGGAAGACCTGAAAGAAACATTTGCCAACTTGCGCCGATTCCAAATCAAGCTCAACCCCGAGAAGTGCGTGTTCGGAGTACCAGCCGGCCAGCTGCTAGGCTTCCTGGTCTCCGAACGCAGCATTGAGTGCAACCCCGTCAAGATCAAGGCCATCGAGAGGATGGAGATTCCCACCAAGCTGCGAGATGTGCAGAAGTTCACTGGCTGCTTAGCCTCCCTGAATCGTTTTATCAGCCGACTAGGAGAAAAGGCTCTCCCCCTGTACCGACTCATGAAGAAGTCCACTCACTTTGAGTGGAATGATCAAGCCGACCAAGCCTTCCATGAGTTGAAGAAAATGTTGACCACTCCGCCTGTCCTGGCAGCGCCGACTGAGAAGGTGCCCATGCTCCTCTACATCGCCGCGACTAGCCGAGTCGTCAGCACTGTTGTTGTGGTCCAGCGCCCGGAGGAAGGCCGAGCCCAGCTAGTCCAGAGGCCGGTCTACTATCTCAGCGAAGTACTATCCAGCTCAAAGCAAAACTACCTGCACTACCAGAAGATGTGCTATGGAGTGTACTTCGCTGCCAAGAAACTGAAGCCCTACTTCCAAGAGCACCCCATCACGGTCGTGTGCACTGCCCCGCTCGCCGAGATCATAGGCAGCCGGGATGCATCCGGCCGGGTGGCCAAATGGGCCATTGCCTTGGCGCCCTACACGATCTTCTATCAACCCCGCACCGCCATCAAGTCGCAAGCATTGGCCGACTTCCTCGTCGACTGGGCCGAGACCCAGTACTTACCGCCGGCTCCCGACTCTACCCATTGGCGGATGCACTTTGACGGGTCCAAGATGCGCACCGGCTTGGGAGCTGGCATCGTCCTCACCTCTCCCAAAGGCGACAAGCTCAAGTACACGCTGCAGATCCACTTCGCCGCCTCCAACAACGTCGCCGAGTACGAGGCGCTCGTACATGGGCTCCGGCTAGCCAAAGAACTCGGCATACGACGGATCCTGTGCTACGGCGACTCAGACTTGGTGGTCCAGCAATCATCTGGCGACTGGGACGCCAAGGATGCGAACATGGCGAGCTATCGTTTCCTTGTCCAGCAGATAAGCGGATACTTCGAAGGGTGCGAGTTCCTTCACGTGCCAAGGGCCGACAACGACCAAGCAGATGCCCTAGCACGGATCGGCTCCACCCGACAAGCCATACCGACTGGCGTCTCCCTCCAGTGCCTCCTCAAGCCATCCATCAAGCCGTCTCCAGAGTCGGATTCCATCTTCGTACCGCCTGCGCCAGAAACAGCCGGATCCGACTGGAGAAATCCCGCAGGCGGCACAGGGACTTCGACGACAGGCCCGGGGACTGCCATAGTCGCACCCGGCCCGGGGACTTCAGAACCCGGCTCGGGGACTGCAGCAGTCGGCCCGGGGACTGCAACGACACAAGAAGCGGTGGCCGACTCCAATGCAATACCCAACCCACCCACCCGAGTCATGGTGGCCACATTAACAGAAGAAGAAGTCACAGCTCCCTCATGGGCCCAGCCCATCCTCAAGTTCCTAGTCAGCAGAGAGCTGCCGGCTGACGAGATCTCAGCAAGACTAGTGCAATGACGAGCCGCAGCATACACAATAATCAACAGAGAGCTTGTGAAGCGCAGCGTCACTGGAGTCTTCCAGCGTTGCGTCGAGCCAGAAAAAGGAGTGGCAATCCTCAAAGACATCCACCAAGGCGAATGCGGCCATCACGCAGCCTCAAGATCCCTCGTGGCCAAGGCTTTCCGCCACGGTTTCTTCTGGCCGACTGCCTTGGAGGATGCTAAAGAAATAGTCAAGAGTTGCAGAGGATGCCAAGTTTTTAGTTCCAAGCAACACCTGCCGGCTTCTGCACTCAAGACCATTCCCCTCACCTGGCCCTTTGCCGTCTGGGGACTGGACATGGTGGGCCCTTTCAAGACAGCCCGCGGCGGCTTGACACATCTACTGGTCGTAGTGGACAAGTTCACAAAGTGGATCGAAGCTAAGCCGATTAAGAAGCTGAACGGGCCGACTGCCGTAACATTCATCACCGACATCACTACTCGGTACGGCGTGCCGCACAGCATCATCACCGACAACGGCACGAACTTCGCCAAAGGAGCACTGGCACGTTTCTGCGCGACACAGGGCATCCGACTGGACTTAGCGTCCGTTGCCCACCCGCAGTCAAACAGCCAGGTCGAGCGAGCAAATGGACTCATCCTCTCCGGCATCAAGCCCCGACTAGTTGTACCACTGGAGCGATCGGCCGGCTGCTGGCTCGAAGAGCTGCCGGCTGTCCTCTGGAGTCTGCGCACTACACCCAACAAGTCAACCGGCTTCACTCCATTCTTCCTCGTGTACGGTGCCGAGGCTATCATCCCAACAGACACCGAGTTCGACTCGCCTCGGATCACCATGTACACGGAGGAGGAAGCCAAAGAAGCAAGAGAAGACAGCGTCGACCTACTGGAAGAAGGCCGGCTGTTAGCCCTCAGCCGGTCCGCCATCTACCAGCAAGGGCTGCGCCGCTACTACAACCGCAAGGTCAAGCCAAGATCCTTCCAAGAGGGCGACCTTGTGCTCCGGCTGATCCAGCGAACAGCCGGCCAGCACAAGCTCTCGGCCCCTTGGGAAGGCCCCTTCGTCGTCAGCAAGGCACTCAGCAACGACTCCTACTACTCGATCGACGCGCAAAAACCAAGAGCACGCAAGAGAGACGACTCCGGCAAGGAGTCGGAGCGACCATGGAATGCAAACCTCCTAAGACGATTTTACAGCTGAAAAGCAGTATGTATCAGCTCCCCTTTTGTATTAAGTACAAACCAACAGGCCCCCCGAACAGTACTCGGGGACTGCCTTTTATTTATCTATGAATGACGAATGTCATATCCATGAATGTATTATTACATTTCGAATTTTTGTCCGGCACCGGGTTCGACTAGTCGGCCCGGGGACTGGCCGCCTTGGGCTATATCGAAAGTTCTTCCTAAAGTCAGAAAAGTAGTGCGCCGGCTCCCGAGTCCTCTCTTGTTGAAAGTCGCAGCTCAAAGAACTGACTGTCCGACTAGCAAGAGGAAAGACAGAAAGGACGCCCACACGAAAAACGGCTAAGGAACAACGAACCTATATAGCAAAGAGACGGCCTCCAAACATGCCTGTCGGCTACCAGAGCAGCCGGCTGGCCGGCTTCCTAAAAAACTTAGCTTTAGTCCAGAAGAGCTAGAGTACTT
Source organism: Triticum aestivum (assembly GCF_018294505.1). NCBI lineage: Eukaryota > Viridiplantae > Streptophyta > Magnoliopsida > Poales > Poaceae > Triticum > Triticum aestivum. The sequence continues at coordinate 211,280,179 of NC_057796.1, forward strand.
CCCCCCCAATCGGCCACGCACTCCTCCGGCTACAGATTGCAGAGCAACTGTTTGACTGGGGAGGCGGCAACCAAGGGAGGGCGGCAAAGGAAAAAGCAGAAGGACAAAAAGCAAAAGTACAAGGAAAGACCAAATGCATAAGTTATATACATAAAAGCCGCCAACAGGCCGGCAACTGACATATGTTCGAATACACCCAGTGGGTGGAATTGTGCAGAATTTAACCAAACATTGTTCTAAAGAGTAACAAGACAGGAAAAGCAAAAAATGGCGGACTAGGACACGACATGGAGGCCGAGCTGGAAGGTGAAGGCGGCCTCGCCGGCTGAAGGAGTGGCCGCCTAGTGGGTCTCGGCCTGGCCACCACCTACGGCAGGCGACGCACTCGCACGCGACGTGGTGCTGGAGGTGCGGTCAGGCTGAGGCTGGCCGGCTGCTCCACCAGCCGGCTCGACGTCTTCACCTTCCTCCTCCTCTTCTTCACCCTCGTCGCTGGAGTCGATCTCCTCCGCCGAGTCTTCGCCGTACGCCGGGTCCAGCCCGAACCACTCCTCCGGCTGGGCAACTCCATTGTCGTCCACCTCGGGGGCGAAGACGCTGGTGTCGGTGTAGTCGGCGATCGCCGAAGCCCGCCGAATGATGGCCGGCCGCGCCGGCTCCAACTCCGTGTCGGCTTGCTGCCGCCAGGTAGCCAGCTGGTCCAGGTTCAGGCCAGGATACCAGGCCTTGACGAACTCCAGCGCCCGCCTGGGACCGGAGCGAGCCGCCGACGCCTTCCAAGCCTCGAAGCGGCCGACTGCCCCCTCCAGCCAATCGGCGGTCCGACTGGGGGTGCGAGGGACCGCTTGGCCGGGCCAGAGGGCGGCCAAGACCTGCACCCCGGCACGCTGAAGCCGACGGAGCAGCCGGTGAGCCGGCTGGATGCGAGCCTGGATCGCTAGGAGCTGTTCCTCCAGCAAGCGGCCGGCGGTTGGCGAGATTTCGAAGCCGGCTTGCCTCCGCGCCTGGCGGCGGGCCTCGATGGTCTGGTTGGCGGCAGTCGAATAGCCAGGGAAATACTCTGCGCGAAGAAGAAGAAAGGAAGAGAAGAACACCAAAATCAGAAAGCAAGCCAAAGTGGCAGACGGCAAGAAAGGACGGAGAGGTAGGCGGCTTACCGTCAACCAGATCTTTGATCTGGCCGTAGCCAGAGACCAGAGTCTGCCTGGCCTCAGCCCAGCCAGCCGCCTCCGTCTCGAACTCGGCCTGGAGAGCGGCTTCGCGATCCTGCGCAGCCTTCAGCGCCGCCTTGTGGCCTTCCTCCTGGTCGGCCAGCTTCTTGACCAGGCGGTCGCGCTCCTGCACCAAGGCGGCGAGCTCGGCATCCTTGGCACGAAGAGCAGTCTGGGACTCCCCCAGCTGTGCCCTCAGACTGGCGTTGGCCGCTGCAAAGTCAGAAGAAGAAGAAAAACAATCGTCAAGGAAGATCCGACCCGACTGCTCAGCAGTCGGCCCGAATCTCGGGGACTACACCCAGTGGGTGCGCTGACGCGCCCCCACATGAGATAAAAGATCAAGTCACGTACCTCGGCTCTCAGTAAGGTCGGCGGTCTTCTGAGTCAGTTCCCGAGCCTGGGAGTTGAAGGCGGCCGCTCGAAGGTTGTGGTAGTCCTGCAAGATGGACAGAAGACCGAAGTGAGAACAAAAACAGCAAAGACAAAACCTCCAAGAAGTTCCAAGCCGCCTGCTCAGCAGCCGACTCGGAACTCGGGGACTACACCCAGTGGGTGCGCTGACGCGCCTCCACGGAAGAAATCAAGATCAAGAAGAGAAATCAAGATCAAGAAAAAACAAGATGGGAATACTAACCCGGATGGCCGCCCGCGTTGCGAGGAACTCGTCGGTGAAGTGCGTCAGCGCCGCAGCTTGGCTTTGGAGCCGGGTCCGGACGTCTTGTGCAGCAACATTCACTACGGCTGTCCCTCCGCCCGGCGTCCACCCCGAGGTAGCGCTGGCCTCCTCCGCTTCTTGGGCCGACGAGCTGGAGCCCACGGCCGGCTGTGGCTCCGACGCAGCCTTCTGCGGCTCCGACGCGGCCTTCCCTGCACGCCGGCTTGGCGGAATCCTGACCGCCACCTCAACCCTCGCGGCCGGCTCGCCCTCCGCCGACTGTGTAGGCGGCGGATCAGGCCGGCCACCTTGGGCCGCCCCAGTCGGAGGGGTCGGCTCCGGCGCCTTCTCCAAGATGATGACGTCGTCGCCGCTTCCCCCCAGCCCTGGCTGGTCGCCGCTGACTCCCCCTGGCGAGGGCTCCATGCTCCCAGGCGCCATGACGCGCAGCGGGGTGACCATCAAAACCTCCCCCGCCGCCGCCGCGGCCTCAGCCTCTGCCTGGGCCCTGGCCGCGGCCTCGGCGAGTGCCTTCGCCGCCTCCTCCTCCCGTGCCGCTTGGGCGGCCGCCGCCTTCCGTGCCTCCGCCTCCCGTGCCTCCTGCTCCTCCCGCGCCTCCCGCGCGTTCCTTTCCGTCGCCTCCTGGAGGTCGGCGCGGGGGTCCATGCGGCGGGTGGTGCTCCCAGAGCCCCTTGGCGACTCGACGACGGAGCCGGCAGCCGCCCGCTCAAGTGACAAAGGAGCTCTGATCGTTGAAGAAAAAGACGAGAGTTCAAGAACCACCAAAGAAAGAAAGAAAGAGAGTACATAGAGAAAGAGAACTTACGCCGACACGGTCTGCGGTTGCTTCACCACTTTGCGGAAACGAGCCGCCTTCGCGGCCGCCTCTTCCCGCCTGGTGGCTGCCGCCCCGCCCCTGGGCTTCTTCGTTCGGCTGCCGAATAGACCCTGGGCGGGGCGACGCTTTTGCCCTCCACCCCGAGCAGGCTGCGCGGCGGAGGAGCCCGCGCCGCGTCCAGATGCCGGCTGGCGGCGCGGGACGGCTTCGGCATCATCCTCGTCCGGCCAGTCGTCAAAGGTAGCAGTGAACCCGGAGCTGCCTGCTTCGCCGCCGGCTTGGCCACTGCCCGGCTCGACGGCGTCGTCCATATGGACTGCCCCCAGGTCGGGGTCCTCCAGGTCGTGTTCGGTCCGGTCGGGGACGAAGCGGTGCTCCGCGTCTGACCCGCCGGCCAGCCGAAGCAGAGGGCTCTGTCGAAGAACAAGCCGACTAAGTCAGAGTCGGCCAAGAGATGCTCGGCAACAAGGCTGAGAGAGAGAGAAAAAGAGACAAGGGGAGCGTACCGTAGGCGGAGGATTGGCTCGGCTATATGGCTCCTTGCCGAACTGCCACTCTTCAGTGAGTTGGCAGTTTGCAAGGTAGTTCACCATGTAGGCGACCTCATGGCGCGGCATCTCCTTGGTGCACATTCGGCTCGGATCAAGCTGGCCGCTCATCTGACAGATCAGATGAGGCCGGCTCTGGAGCAGAAGAACCCGGCGCGTGACGAACGCAGCCAGAAGATCGGGCCCCGTTAGGCCCTCCGACTGGACCATCACCCGCAGTCGGGCAATGGTGGCGTTTCCAGCCTGCGACAGCGTCACCGCCCGGAAGGACCACTGGGGCAGCCTGCCCGCCGGTGGGCCGGCTACGTAAGCCGGCAGATTGATGTAGTCGCCCCGTGGAGCGATGTTCCGCACGTAGAAGTACGACTTCTGCCACTTTTTCACCGATTGGATCAGCGTGATGACGGGGAAGGGGTTGTCGGCGCCCGATCTCCGCGACGCAATGAAGGCGCCAGTATGAGCTGGCACGCCTTTACTACGCGTGCCCAGCTTCGACTCAAAGAACTCCCCCCAGAGCTCAAGGGTGGGGAGGACGCCGAGATAGCCCTCGCACAGGGTGACGAAGGCCGACAGCAGCACCATCGCGTTGGGGGTGAGATGGTGCGGCTAGAGCTGATAGAATTCGAGCCAGGAGCGGAAGAAGGCGCTCACTGGCAGGCCGAAGCCGCGCAAGAAGTGCGAGCGGAAGACCACCCGCTCGCCCTCCTGCGGCTCCGGCCTGATTTCCTTCGCCGGCGCGAGGCGGACCTCCACTTTGTCCGTGGTGGGCAGCCGTCGTGTGTCGCGGAGGAAGTCGACGTGGTCGTCATGGACGTTGGAGCCGTCCCAATCCCCGCCAAGCTGCTCTACGGTGGGAGGCATGGCGAAAGCTTGCACGGCGGCGGAGGAGCGTGCGGTGGAAGAGCGCGGCGGCGAGACGCTGTCGCAGAAACTAGCAAGAGGAAGAAGACGGTGGAGGTAGGAGGAGCGTGCGAGGGCCTGCCGCCCTCCACCTCCCCCTACTTATAGCCTCACGAGGCCGAAGAGGCCGGACGTGGGGGGAGACGTGGGATTAACTACGCCCACTCCCCCCACGTCTCGCGATTATTGCGCATAAGTGCGAGCCGAAACTGCCGCACGAAACGTGCGGGCGGTTTCGGGATACAAAGGATCCGCGCCTGGGCCGGGGCGCGGACGTGGTGGGCCCCCTCCCTGCGGCGACGTCCCGTCACGCGCGTGGGCTGGCAGGCTTTCCGGCCACGTGGTTCGCCGACGGCCCGTGGCCGGCCCGCGGCCCGGTGCACGTGCCAGCGGGTTCCCGCCCTCCGACTCTAGAAGATTTCGACTCAGGCGGCGCGCCTGACCGAGGCCGGCTCCCAGCTGCCGGCTTGTCACGATAGGAAGCTAATCGAGCTTCTCAACCCCTACTCCACCTCGAAGCCCAATCAGCTTCGGGGACTACTGTCGGAGTAAATGGCCACGGGTAGCCTAACCGACTGCCCCTGGTTCTTCTGAAAAAATTATCAGGCCTTCGGGCCTCCAAGCACTCCGAGCATTGGGCCGCCTTCCCTGGCCGGCTACCTCTGAAGCCGACTCCCGGAAGGCGACCCAGCCTCACCAACTCCTCCCCAGGACGACTACGGGGTGGCTGACTCCAAGAAGCCGGCCAAGAAGGACGCCGATTCCAAGGAGCCGGCCAAGACCACAACCACTTCAAGCCACTCCCACATAACGGCGACGCGACGGGGTGTGGCCACAGTGCGGCCCACTACCCCCAAAGCCCGAGGCGGGCATGGCTACAGGAGGCCGTACGGGACGGCCAACTCCCGTGCGGCCCGGCATTGTAGCCATACTAGCCTCGACGTCACCCACGACCGACTCCCGTACGGCCCGCGGGCGGCGGGCCCCTTCAGCCAGAGAGAGGCGTGAAGGCGTCCCGGCCTTTCCCAGTCGGCCAAGAGCGTAGCCGGCCTCCAGAAGCCGGCTACTCCCTTCCTCGAAGCAGGAGCCCCATTAAGGAGACAAGACGAGTTAAGGCTACAGTGATAGCCCCCGAGGCGGCCCACTGTAGCCACGCTTACCTCGACAAAGCCCTCGTCATCACAGGCGAGGCAACAGTAAGTAGCCGCCGACAAGACCCTAGGCGGTGGGGCCGGCCTGTCGACCAAGTAGCCGGCAGCCGGCGGGACCCAGCAGCCGGCGGAGAAGTCGGCGAGCGTAGACACTGACGGCTAGGACCAGAGCCCAGCCGGATTACCATTGTACCCCCGGGGGGTAGGCCTATATAAACCCCCCGGAGCACCCATGCAAAGGGTTCGCCTCCAAGCATAGTTGTCTTCTGAGCATAGAGTTGCCTTCTAAGCATAGCACACACACACCATAGATAGAGAGAAGCAAGAGCTAGCCTTGTTCTTCTTCTCCCTTGATTCCAACAGCTCTAGGAGCGATTGTAGCTACCTTTCATCGATCTAGTGATCATGCGGAGACCCCGCAGAGCAGGACTAGGGGTGTTATCTCCTCGGAGAGCCCCGAACCTGGGTAAGATCCGCCGGCGTACATGTCTTCGCCTCATCCCGTTTCCAGGCACCGGCGACGTTTTATTGGCTCCCACAATGATAAGCCATCCCTTGGCATATGTCGCACCAACCACCCGACACTTGGCCACGTGCTAGGGCTCTTTCTCTCTTGGTTGCAAACAACCACACACTATCTCCTCACCCCGCTTCCGCTGTCGAAGATACATGTGTGATATGTTTTCATAAGACACACACACTTTTTCTCTACTTTATCATGTCTTGTCCATGTCTCTTTTACACACATACACACACTTTTTTCACTCACTCTTTCTATTTCACACACACTCTCTATCTCTCTGTAGTTAGGTACTCTCTCACGTCCATAAGCATATGGATGTTTTGAAAAGTCAAACCTCAGAAAAGTTTGACCAGGTATGTGTGGAGAAAAACATTTACATCTAGAACGATGATTAGATTCATCACACCATTTACTTACTTCATACTATCATTTATATTTGGTATTATAGATATAAGTAATTTCTTTATAAACTTGGTCAAAGTTTCAAAATTTTAACGTTAAAAAAATATAGGCACTACATTATCGAACGGAGGGAGTAGCTCTTTCTCTCTCTCTCTACTATCTCTCATGGGCCTCCCCTCTCACTCGAAGTCTCTATATCGAGGGATTATATGGTCACTGTGTCAGCGTATAGCTCCATATATTGTTTAGTTGACCGGTCAACTAGTCCACATGCTGCCTTGTCAGCTCGTGTTCTCTATCTTCGTGTGCTGGCCCATGTGGCAGTGGGTTAAAATAAGTAAACTAGAGGCCCATCTGATACGCGGTGAAGTAAACAATGTTTAAACCACTCAGGGTAGCACCCCGCATGCTAGTAAATTGAGAACACACTTTTTCCGCGTGAAGGACGCACTCGTGCACACTTCACCACAGGTTGGCGGCATGCACACAAGGACGCAAACGCGCACACCCAACACATAATACACACCAGCACACGTGTACACCAGTGTCGCCGCCGGCTGAGATGGACAGCGAGGCAGCCAACAAGCGGAGGCGGCTCGAGCCAAAACCGCATCCGGCGAGCCTGGACTTCATCAGCGGCCTCCCCGACGACATGCTGCTCGTCATCATCGGCCTCCTCCCCAACAAATCTGCCGTGCAGACCACCCTACTCTCCCAGCGGGGGCGCCCCCTCTGGCCCCGCGTCCTCCTCAACCTCATTGTCGACAGCTGCCTCTGCGACGGGGCTTGCAAACTGATACATCCATTTTACATCATGTTTTCCTACTATTATTTATCATGTTTTTATGCATAATAATGCTTTTTGGAGTAATTCTAATGCCTTTTCTCTCATAATATGCAAGGAACACACAAAGAGGGATAATTCCGGCAGCTGGAAATCCCGACCTGAAAAAGTTACGTCAGGCTACCTATTCTACACAACTCCAAACAAGTTGAAACTTCACGGAGAACTTTGATGGAATATATGATGAATATTGGAGCAAATAAGTACCAGAGGGGGCCCACCAGGTGCGCACAACCCACCTAGTCGTGCCAGGGAGCGCAGGCGCGCCCTGGTGGGTTGTGCTCATCAAGGCCCACCTCCGGTGCCCATCTTCTTGTATATAAGTCATTTTGACCTATAAAAAATAAGGGGAGGACTTTCGGGACGGAGCGCTGCCGTCGCGAGGCGGAACTTGGGCAGGAACACTTTTGCCCTCCGGCGGAGCGATTCCGCCGGGGGAACTTCCCTCCAGGAGGGGGAAATCATCGTTATCATCATCACCAACAACTCTCCCATCTTGGGGAGGGTAATCTCCATCAACATCTTCAACAGCACCATCTCATCTCAAACCCTAGTTCATCTCTTGTGTTCAATCTTGTTACCGGAACTATAAATTGGTGCTTGTGGGTGACTAGTAGTGTTGATTACATCTTGTAGTTGATTACTATATGGTTTATTTGGTGGAAGATTATATGTTCAGAACCATTATGCTATTTAATACCCCTCTGATCTTGAGCATGATTATCATTTATGAGTAGTTACTTTTGTTCTTGAGGTCACGGGAGAAATCATGTTGCAAGTAATCATCTGAACTTGATATGTGTTTGATATTTTGATAGTATGTGTGTTGTGATTCCCTTAGTGGTGTCATGTGAACGTCGACTACATGACACTTCACCATACTTGGGCCTAAGGAAATGCATTGTGGAGTAGTAAGTAGATGATGGTCTGCGAGAGTGACAGAAGCTTAAACCCTAGTTTATGCGTTGTTCCATAAGGGACTGATTGGATCCAAAGGTTTAATGCTATGGTTAGAATTTATTCTTATTACTTTCTCGTAGTTGCGGATGCTTGCGAGGGGGTTAATCATAAGTAGGAGGTTTGTTCAAGTAAGAACAGCACCTAAGCACCGATCCACTCACGTATCAAATTATCAAAGTAGCGAACACGAATCAAACCAACATGATGAAAGTGACTAGATGAAATTCCCGTGTACCCTCAATAACGCTTTGCTTATTATAAGAGACCGTTTTGGCCTGTCCTTTGCCTCAAAAGGATGGGGATACCTTGCTGCACTTTTGTTACTACTATCGTTACTTGCTCGTTACAAATTATCTTGCTATCAAACTACTCTACTACTTACAATTTCAGCACTTGCAGACATTACCTTGCTGAAAACCACTTGTCATTTCCTTCTGCTCCTCGTTGGGTTCGACACTCTTACTTTTCTAAAAGAGCTACAATTGATCCCCTATACTTTTCGGTCATCAATGCTATTTTCTAGCACCGTTGCCGGGGAGTGAAGCGCCCTTGGTAAGTGGAATTTGGTAAGGAAACATTTATATAGTGTGCTGAAATTTACTGTCACTTGTTATTATGGAAAACAATCCTTTGAGGGGTTTGTTCGGGGTATCTTCACCTCGACTGGAACCAAAATTAGCTACCCTCAACCTACTGCACCTACTGAAAATATTGAATATGAAATTCCTTCGGGTATGATAGAACAACTGCTAGCTAATCCTTATGCAGGAGTTGGAACCAAACATCCTGATATGCACTTGATATATGTGGAACAAATTTGTGGATTGTTTAAGCTTGCAGGTTTACCCGGAGATAAAGTTAAGAAGAAGGGTTTCCCTTTATCTTTGAAGGGAAAAGCATTGGCATGGTATAGGCTATGCGATGATATTGGATCTTGGAATTGGAATCGATTGAAATTGGAGTTTCACAAAAAAAAATATCCTATGCATCTAGTTCATCGTGATCGGAATTACATATATAATTTTTGGCCTCGTGAAGGAGAAAGTATCGCTCTAGCTTGGGGGAGGCTTAATTCAATGTTATATTCATGCCCCAATCATGATCTCTCAAGAGAAATTATTATCCAGAATTTTTATGCTCGGCTTTCTCATAATGATCGCCCATGCTCGATACTTCTTGTGCTGGTTCTTTTATGAAGAAGACTATTGAATTCCGGTGGGATCTTTTGGAAAGAATTAAACACAACTCTGAAGATTGGGAACTCGACGAAGCTAAAGAGTCAGATATTAAGCTTAAGTACGATTGTGTTAAATCGTTTATGAATACCGATGCTTTTCAAAAATTTAGCACTAAATATGGACTTGACTCTGAGATAGTTGCCTCCTTTTGTGAATCATTTGCTACTCATGTTGATCTCCCTAAGGAGAAGTGGTTCAAATTTCACCCACCTATTAAAGAAGAAATTAAAGAGCCGGTGCGAACTAAAGAGGAAACTATACTTTATAATGTTGATCCAGTTGTTCCTACTGCTTATATTGAGAAACCACCTTTCCCTGTTGGGATAAAGGAACAAGCTAAAGTGTCAACTGTGGTTAAAAAAAGTTATATTAGGACACCTAAACCTGATGAACAAATTAAAGTAGAACCTAGTGTTGCTATGGTTAAGGATCTCCTGGAAGCAAATATAGATGGGCATGTTATTTACTTCTATGAAGAAGCTGCTAGAATTGCCAAACTCGATAAAAATGATAAACATAGACCAGTTGTTGGCATGCCCGTTGTCTCAGTTAATATAGGAGATCACTGTTATCATGGTTTATGTGACATAGGTGCTAGCGTAAGTGCTATTCCTTACACCTTATATAAAAAATTATGAATGAAATAGCACCCACAGAGATAGAAGACATAGATGTTACTATTAAATTTGCTAATAGAGACACCATTTCACCAATTGGGATTGTTAAAGATGTTGAAGTCTTGTGTGGGAAAATAAAATACCATACTTATTTTCTTGTTCTTGGTTCCCCACAAGATGACTTTTGTCCCATTATCTTTGGGAGACCTTTCTTGAACACCGTTAATGCTAAAATAGATTGTGAGAAACAAATTGTCGGTGTTAGCTTTGGTGATGAATCTCATGAGTTTAATTTTTCCAAGTTTAGTAGAAAGCTTCATGAAAAAGAATTTCCTGGTAAGGATGAAATAATTGGTCTTGCTTCTATTGCTGTGCCTCCTACTGATCCTTTAGAACAATATTTTCTAGACCACGAGAATGATTTACATATGGATGAAAGGAATGAAATAGATAAGATTTTGTTTGAACAACGTCCTCTGCTTAAACACAATTTTGCCTATTGAAACTCTAGGAGGTTCTCCTCCACCTAAAGGTGATCCCGTGTTTGAATTAAAACAATTGCCAGACACTTTGATATATGCTTATCTTGAGGAAAATAAGATATATCCTGTTATTATTAGTGCTAACCTTTCAAAACATGAAGAAGAAATATTATTGAAAGTTCTAAGGAAGCACCTAGTTGCTATTGGGTATACTCTTGATGATTTAAAGGGCATTAGTCCCACTCTATGTCAGCACAAGATTAATATGGAACCTGATGCTAAACCCGCTGTTGATCACCAACGTCGGTTAAATCCAAAGATGAAAGAAGTGGTAAGAACGGAAATATTAAAACTTCTGGTAGCAGGTATAATCTATCCCATAGCTGATAGTAGATGGGTAAGTCCTGTTCATTGTGTCCCTAAGAAAGGAGGTATTACTGTTGTTCCTAATGATAAGAATGAACTTATTCCACAAAGAATTTTTACAGGCTATAGAATGGTAATTGATTTTAGAAAATTAAACAAAGCAACTAGAAAAGATCATTACCCTCTACCTTTTATTGATCAAATGCTAGAAAGATTATCTACGCACACACAATTTTGCTTTCTTGATGGATATTCTGGTTTTTCACAAATACATGTTTCTCAACCTGATTAAGAAAAGACCACTTTCACTTGTCCCTTTGGAACTTATGCTTATAGACATATGCCTTTTGGTTTATGCAATGCACCTGCTACCTTTCAAAGATGTATGACTGCTATATTCTCCGACTTTTGCGAAAATATTGTTGAGGTTTTCATGGATGACTTCTTTGTTTATGGGAAGTCTTTTGATGATTGTTTAAGCAATCTTGATCGAGTTTTGCAGAGATGCGAGCAAACAAATCTTGTCTTGAATTGGGAGAAGTGCCACTTTATGGTTAATGAAGGTATTGTCGTGGGTCATAAAATTTATGAAAGAGGTATTGAAGTGGACAAAGCTAAGGTTGATGCAATTGAGAAAATGCCATGTCCTAAAGATATCAAAGGTATTCATAGTTTCCTAGGTCATGCTGGTTTCTATAGGAGATTTATCAAAGACTTTTCTAAAATTTCTAGGCATCTTACAAACCTTTTGCAAAAGGATGTTCCTTTTGTTTTTGATGATGATTGTTTAGGAGCCTTTGAAACACTCAAGAAAGCCTTAATTTCTGCACCTATTGTTCAACCACCTGATTGGAACTTGCCTTTTGAAATTATGTGTGATGCTAGATATTATGCTGTTGGTGCTGTTCTAGGACAAAGAGTTCATAAGAAACTGAATGTTATTCATTATGCTAGTAAAACTCTAGATAATGCACATCGGAATTATGCTACTACTGAAAAAGAATTCCTAGCAGTGGTGTTTTCTTGTGATAAATTTAGATCTTACATTGTTCACTCTAAAGTTATCGTTCACACCGCCCATGATGCTATTAAATATCTTATATGGAAAAGAAAGATGCTAAACCTAGACTTATTCGATGGGTTCTCTTGTTACAAGAATTTGATTTACATATCACTGATAGGAAAGGAGCTGAGAACCACGTAGCTAATAACTTGTCTAGGCTTGAAAATGTGCTTGATGACCCACTACCTATTGATGATAGTTTTCCTAATGGGAAGTTAGCTGCAATAAATGTTTCTAATAACACTCCTTGGTGTGCTAACTATGCTAATTACATTGTTGCTAAATATTTACCACCTAGCTTTACATACCAACAAAAGAAAAAAAGTCGTCTATGATTTAAGACATTACTTTTGGGATGACCCACATCTTTATAAAGGAGGAGTAGATGGTATTATTAGACTTTGTGTACCTGAGCATGAACAGGGACAAATCCTACGGAAATTTCACTCAGAAGCTTATGGAGGGCATCATGCTGGAGATAGAACTGCTCACAAGGTATTGCAATCTGGATTTTATTGGCCTACTCTCTTCAAGGATGCCCGTAAGTTCGTCTTATCTTGTGATGAATGCCAAAGAATAGGTAATATCGGTAAGTGTCAAGAAATGCCTATGAATTATTCACTTGTTGTTGAACCATTTGATGTTTGGGGATTTGATTACATGGGACCTTTTCCTTCCTCCAATGGGTATACACATATTTTGGTTGCTGTTGATTATGTTACTAAATGGGTAGAAGCTATTCCAACCAGTAGTGCTGATCACAAAACCTCTATTAAAATGCTTAAGGAAGTTATTTTCCCAAGTTTGGAGTCCCTAGATATTTAATGACTGATGGTGGTTCACACTTTATTCATGGTGCTTTTCGTAAAATGCTTGCCAAGTATGATGTTAACCATAGAATTGCATCACCTTATCATCCTCAGTCTAGTGGTCAAGTTGAACTTAGTAATAGGGAAATAAAATTAATTTTACAAAAGACTGTCAATAGGTCCTGTAAGAATTGGTCTAAGAAATTAGATGATGCACTTTGGGCTTATAGGACAGCATATAAAAATCCTATGGGTATGTCTCCTTATAAAATGATTTATGGAAAAGCTTGTCATTTGCCTCTTGAGTTAGAACATAAAGCATATTGGGCAATCAAAGAACTCAACTATGATTTCAAACTTGCCGGTGAAAAGAGGTTATTTGATATTAGCTCTGTAGATGAATGGAGAAGCCAACCTTATGAAAATGCCAAGTTATTTAAAGAAAAAGTTAAAAGATGGCATGATAAAAGAATCCAAAAGCGTGAGTTCAAAGTTGGAGAATATGTTCTTTTGTACAACTCTCATTTCAGGTTCTTTGCAGGAAAACTCCTCTCCAAATGGGAAGGACCCTATGTTATTGAGGAGGTTTATCGGTCTGGAGCTATCAAAATAAATAATGCCGAAGGTACTAACCCGAAGGTTGTTAATGGGCAACGAATAAAAAATATATCTCAGGTACGCCCATTAATGTTGAAAGCAATATTATCCAAACTTTGACACTGGAAGAACACATAAAAGGGTCCTTTCGGAACACTCCAAAATCGTGAAAATAAGGAGGTATGTGATACAGTAAGTAAACGGACTCCAAAAAATCCGCAAAAATATTCTTTGTCAGTTTTGGAATATTTAGAAAATTAGGAAAATAAGAAAGTTCCAGGAAGCGTACCCTGGTGGGCACAAGACACCAGGGCGCGCCTGGCTTGCCAGGTGCACCCAGGTGGGTTGTGCCCACCTGGGGTACCTTCTAGACTCCGTTTTTTCCGTTTGCTTGTTTCCCAAGATAAAAAATCTTTATATACCCCCCAAACCTATTGTCCACCGTATCACAGAGAAATCTTCTGTTTTCTTTTCTTTCTGTTTCTCTGATAGATCTAAAAATATGTCGTCCCAACACTCTGAGGGTGAGAGCTATGTTTCTTATTTCATCGCAAACCCCAAGTCTTATGGGGATGTGGAGCACTATAGCTGGACCTCCGAAGAGGACGAAGATGAATCAGTTCCTCCCCGTTTCAAAAATGAAAGCATGGAGGCATTATGCAAGAGGATAATAAAGCTCGAGATGGAGAACGATGAGTTGAGGGTAGATAACTTTATCCTTAGGAGTAAGTTGGAGGAAAAGAAGGGCAAACCCTCTACTTCTTCTTCACCACCACCATCTTCGTCATCACCAAAAGAAAACTGAGTTTCGGGTAGGGGCACTCCCCTTGGCTTCCGCCAAGCTTGGGGGAGGTGCCCCGGTATCGTATTATCCCCACTATCCTTTAACTTTACTTATTTTAGTTCGATCTTTTGCTTTAGATGAATAAAAATTTAGTTTGATCTTTTGCTTAGTGATCTATCCTTGTAATCGTGTGCAAGATATATAACAAAGTTTAGTCGTTTAACAGAGTTTTTGCTTTCATTACTTTCTTGTTGCATTAAATAGAAGGGTTATAAATAAAAAGAAAGGAAATAAATGAAAAAGATCATATGCTAATCTTATGGTAGGTGATGGCACCACATAAGGAAAAGTATAAGTAGAAAATTTTATTAGAGATTGACAAACATAGCATTGGTCAATGATGCAACTCATGAAAGAATTAATAAGGGAAGAGAAGATTCACATATAAATGCAGTATCCTAGAAATCTTTTGTGATTTTGAGCCCCCATCAAAATATTATATGCCAAAATTATTGACGTTGGACAGGGAAGACAACATAATGATTTATGTTTGTTCATATTCACATAGACGTTATATTGTCATAGATCCTTCAACATGTGGTGCTTGCTCCCTATCTTCGCTAGCCAAAAATTCCACACTAAGTAGGGATACTACTTGTGCATCCAAAAACCAATAAACCCAAATCTTATTTTCAAGAGTCCACCATACCTACCTAGGGATTGAGCAAGATCCCTCAAGTAAGTTGTCATCGGTCCAATAAGGCAATAAAAATTGCTTCTAAATGTGTGAAAACATTTAGTGTAAGAGAAAATTGAGTGTTGCACGAACTTGTGATGGTGAAGAATAAAAGCGACAGACTGCATAATAAAGGTCTCTATCACAAGGGGCAATGCAACGTGATGTTATTTTGCACTAAGGGGTTGAGCATACAAACAAATAAGCGCATGGCAACCTTTGCTTCCCTCTGTGAAGGGCCTGTCTTTTACTTTTATGTATTTACTTCTATGCAAAGAGTCAAAGTTTTTTCTCTCTATTCCTTTTTATTTTTATCGTTTGGCAAACATCATGTGGCGAGGAAAGATCTAGGCATATATGTCCAGTTGAATATGGGTGGCATAAGTTATTATTGTTGACATCACCCTTGAGGTGAATACGTTGGGAGGCGAAACTATAAGCCCCTATCTTTCTATGTGTCCGGTTGAAACGTTTTGCTCATGTGTATGCGGTGAGTGTTAGCAATCATAGAAGACTTTATGATGGTTGAATACGTGGACTTGCCTAAAGGCTCCGAAACGTGACCCTTCTTGAAAATATTATGAATTGTAGTTGCAAAGTTGACTGAGAACATAGTTTGTTGGTTTCTAATAGAGTTTATGCTTTATACTTTGATTGTGTGATGAACTGTTACTTACTCATGAGAAGTTTATGATAAAAGCTCTATGATAAAAGTCTTATGTTTAAGTTTGTTGCTGTTATAATAATCTACATGATGCTTCTATGTCTGTATCTTGTTTTTATTGACACATCTCTCTCTAAGCATGTGGACATGTTTTTCGATTTTGGTTTTCGCTTGAGGACAAGCGAGGTCTAAGCTTGGGGGAGTTGATACATCCATTTTGCATAATGTTTTCCAACTGTTATTTTTGATGTTTTTATGCATAATAATGCTTATTGGAGTAATTCTAATGCCTTTTCTCTCATAATATGCAAGGAACACACAAAGAGGGAAAATTTCGGCAGGTGGAAATCTGGACCTGAAAAAGCTACGTCAGGCTACCTATTCTGCACAACTCCAAACAAGTTGAAACTTCACGGAGAATTTTGATGGAATATATGATGAATATCGGAGCAAATAAGTACTAGAGGGGGCCTACCAGGTGGGCACAACCCACCTGGGCGCGCCAGGGAGCCCAGCCGCGCACTGGTGGGTTGTGTTCACCCAGGCCCACCTCAGGTGCCCATCTTCTCGTATATAAGTCATCTTAACCTAGAAAAATAAATAAGGGGAGGACCTTCGGGATGGAGCGCAGCCGTCTCGAGGAGGAACTTGGGCAGGAGCACTTTTGCCCTCCGGCGGAGCGATTCCGCTGGGGGAACTTCCCTCCCGGAGGGGGAAATCATCGTGATCATCATCACCAACAACTCTCCCATCTTGGGGAGGGTAATCTCCATCAGCATCTTCAACAGCACCATCTCATCTCAAACCCTAGTTCATCTCTTGTGTTCAATCTTGTTACCGGAACTATAGATTGGTGCTTGTGGGTGACTAGTAGTGTTGATTACATCTTGTAGTTGATTACTATATGGTTTATTTAGTGGAAGATTATATGTCCGGATCCATTATGCTATTTAATACCCCTATGATCTTGAGCATGATTATCATTTGTGAGTAGTTACCTTTGTTCTTGAGGTCACGGGAGAAATCATGTTGCAAGTAATCATGTGAACTTGATATGTGTTTGATATTTTGATAGTATGTATGTTGTGATTCCCTTAGTGGTGTCATGTGAACGTCAACTACATGACACTTCACCATACTTGGGCCTAAGGGAATGCATTTTGGAGTAGTAAGTAGATGTTGGGTTGCGAGAGTGACAGAAGCTTAAACCCTAGTTTATGCGCTATTCTGTAAGGGACTGCTTGGATCCAAAAGTTTAATGCTATGGTTATAATTTTTCTTAATACTTTTCTTATAGTTGCGGATGCTTGCGAGGGGGTTAATCATAAGTAGGAGGTTTGCTCAAGTAAGAACAGCACCTAAGCACCGGTCCACCCACATATCAAATTATCAAAGTAGCGAACATGAATCGAACCAACATGATGAAAGTGACTAGATGAAATTCCCGTGTACCCTCAAGAACACTTTGCTTATTATAAGGGATCGTTTTGGCCTGTCCTTTGCCTCAAAAGGATTGGGCTACCTTGCTGCACTTTTGTTACTACTATCGTTACTTGCTCGTTACAAATTATCTTGCTATCAAACTACTCCGCTACTTACAATTTCAGCACTTGCAGACATTACCTTGCTGAAAACCACCTGTCATTTCCTTCTGCTCGTCGTTGGGTTCGACACTCTTACTTATCGAAAACAGCTACAATTGATCCCCTATAATTGTGGGTCATCAGAAACGCATGGCCGTAGTCTCCAAGATCCTTTCATCGCACCCTGGGCCAGCCAGACGCCTTGACATCCGCATGTTCATTACCAACTGCAAGGTCCAAGCCAAGTTCGGTGAGTGGTTCTTATCCACTGCCCTAGATCAGCTCGAGGAGCTCAGGTTTGAAGCTGGACGATGTCGCTCTCTGCCGTCGTCCGCGCTCCACCTCACGCCAATGCTGTGCCGTGCCAGCTTCAGCTCCTGCTATTTTCCCCAGATTAATGCCGTGCCCGCCCTTCTTCTCCCTCAACTCAAGCAGCTTGACCTCTTTGACGTTGGCATCTCGAAGAAGGCTATGGAGCACCTTCTCCACAGTTGTACTGTGCTCGAGTACCTTCGTCTTCAGCAGATCCATGGGTTCATTAGCCTCCACATCGCCTCGACGAATCTCCCATGGATTTATGTGTCTTGCTGACCCCGCAACAAGACATCAATTGGGAAGAGATCACTCCAGCTGTTCCACGTTATGGTCATTGAGAATGCGCCTTTCCTTGAGAGATTGCTTGTATGTGATCTAGAAGGTCCAACAAAAATCAGGGCCATTGACGCGCCAAAATTGACAGCGTTGGTGTACTCATCTGCCAAATTCTCCGAACTCTTTATTGGATCCGTAATCATTCAGGTACAACACTCATCTTCTTCTCCGTCTTATTGAAATTCATATTTTAAATTTCTTCTTGATGTATTTACAACTGTCATCCAGAAAATGATTCCCACAAGCTTGACCCAGTCTGTGCGCACAGTGAAGATCTTGGCAATAAAATCTACCGGCCCCAATCTAGATCAAGTTGTTGGATTCCTTACATGCTTTCCGTGCACGGAGAAGCTACTCATCGAGGTGAAACTTCTTTCCTATTAGTAAACGGTAACCACAACGTAGCTCAATTTTTTCGTAATTTTCCCAAATTACGATGACAAGTGTAGTGTTCAAAACTGCATCTACAAACTGCATCGGAAAAAATGTTTTTAGTATTTTTTCTCACGCGATCACCTGCATCATTTTGTTGTTGTACTACTAGTAGCCTAGGCTAATCATAGTGGCAAGTAATTTAGACTAGTAACTCTATGGTTACCCTAAGAGCAAGTACTACCTCCGTCCTAGTTTACTCTTCCTATTTTGTAGTATCAAAATTTGACCATAGATTTAACTGACAAAATGGTGATGCATGTCACTAAAAATTATATCGTTGGATTCGTATTTGAACATAATTTCAAATGGTATAATTTTTGGTGACATGCATTAGCATTTTCTTAGGTAAATCTATGGTCAAAATTTTACACTAAATACGAGGTAGTACAAAAGTGGACTATAGCGGCCCTCCACTATGTAGGCCAAAACATGTGCCAAATTCACTTGTGATGCATTTGGCATCGATGCCCCTCCATTGCTCACCTGGTGCCCCAATCTGGATCACCTACTTTGCTCCGGTGCCAAATTAACTCACGCAATGAAAAACACTTGCATGGGAGAGGGAGAGGACCGAGGCAATAAAAACACTTGTTTGGGAGAGTGAGAGGCTAGTGTGGTTGGTTTGATTGATTTGTTTATACATGTGGGTCTGTGTACACAGCGGTGCCAACTCTCTCACATCGCTAGAGCGGTGCCAAAATCTTTTGATTTTACATCGATGCATATTATGTGGCATACTTTTGAGAAATATGGCATCGGCCACATAGTTGAAGGCAACAAATGCCCAAGCTCTTCACGTGCTCCTAGGCAACTGAGAGGAAAGAGAAAGAGAGAGAGAGAGTGAAAAAATATCACTAGCCTTAGAGCCAACCCTATCGTATCACCGAATGATAGTGGTACCTCTTGAAGACAAGACAGTCTTATACAACCAGCTGCTCTAATATGTTCTCTTCTTTTGCAGATAAAAAAGACCTGAAAGTGAAAAATGTGCTGCACTATAACAATCTTATCGAATGCCTTGATCTCCATCTTATAGAAATTGATTTGATCGACTACCGAGGCAGCGCATCTGAGAGTCAATTGGCCAGGTTCTTTGTTCTAGAGGCAAGTGTGCTCAAGGTAATGAGGTTTGGCGTTCTCTGGCGCAATAATGAATGGTGTGCTGATCACCGCAAGCATCTAAGCCTAAATGATAAAGTCTCCGTAGAAGCTGAATTTGTTTTCGAAACATCAAGTCGCCAGAGACTCAAAAATTTATTTGCCCATTAGTGACTTGTCAGGGTGGTGGATTTTAGTTTGTACGATAATGCTGCAACCACCTAAAGTAACGAAAGTTCTTACGTAAACTTCCTAATAATTCCCTCTTCGTAGGTGCAACATTACTCCTAACATTTGTAATATCAGTTTGAAACTTGTAATATTGCCGTGTCCTATTCCTGTGTTTTCAAAATCCTGCAAATCAAAGAGGTCCTGAGTTGGTGATGATGGTGCACCTGCCATCTTTCCCCAATAGCCGTCGGATCTAGATCTGACGCATACAACGCAAACTTCTGCAGTTTTGCAAAAAGATGCTCGCACTTGTTCCCTATTTACAAACAACTCCTTGTCTCTCACAATCAGCCTTATCTCCTCCCCACCACATCTAGAAGGCCATGGAACAATCTGGCGTGATGGCCGCTGCTGGCGCCGTCCACCCCAAATCTTGGTGTTCCGTGCAATGCACGGGCATCTTACTCGTATAAGAATAGAGTAGAGATACTCATGGCAACGCACGGGAAATTATGTCGAACACGGCTAGTTGTAAGCAGGCTAGCTCTATAGCCATGATGATAGTGACTGCACAAGGTGAGTCTGACTTTGGTATGCCGAACACGGCGCCTACACTCAGGTGTCATCTCCGACGCAGGGTCTCGTCACTTCACTGTGAGGAGTAATTTGACCAACGGGTAGTGTCGCAGAATTGTTACGGCAGATGTCCTTAGCATGAGGACTTAGTCGTGAGGCCAGCGTATCTATGTAGTAGCTTGAGAGGGGTTGATTGGGATGAGAGACGCAGGGCGGATCAACGCACAAGACAAGGGTTTAGACATCTTCGGGCCCCGGGAAACATCATCCGGTAACAACCCTACGTGCTGTTTGAGGCTAGGTCTCATTATGATCACCGGAGAGTTGCCGGCTCCGGCTCTCGGTGTTTAGCCCTAGAGATTATTTCTTGTTCCTTGTCCCTCTTCGGGGTGCCCTGCCCCTCCTTATATAAGTTAGAGGGGCGGGTTACATGTGGAGTCCTAGTAGGACTAGGACTAGTCTATCTTCTCTTACAAGTTAATTACAAGTCCGGGTCTTGCTTCCTCGTAAAGGAAATATTCGTCATCCCTTTCCTTTTAAGCCGGCCCACCATAACATGAGCCGGCCTTCTAGGCCTTGGGCCTAGTCTTCTATCTGACCCGCCGTTGGGGTCATCCGTGAATCGTCAAGCTCGTGAGTCGTCTGACAGTGAGCCGCCAGACCCGTGAGTTGCCAATCCTCTAGCGGGTCACGGTGAAGTGCCAAGTCCGGCCGGGTCATACTTCCGGCCGGGTCATACCGCGGGGTATATCCCCGACATTAGCCCCCAGTTTAATTTGGATTTATCCATGTTAAACTAATCTGCAATATAAACACAAGAACAAATTTGACAGGTTGTGTTCCAGGTTAAATATTCTTTGTAAGCCGGCACTTGATCATCCTTAAGTCCTTCTCATCTTCCTTCTTGATATGTATCCATAGCAAATCTCTTTAGCAGATATGTTCAAATTTTGCCAATGCAAAAAATCCAGATACTTCCTTTGAAAATCCGGGTCAACAGGCCAGCTTCAGAGTCAATTTGCTAATATTGGTCTCTTGTTGAGAAATATTGTAAGAGATAATCCACTTGAGTCGGCTTTCAATGCTCCGACTTGACAAAAATATTGGTCTTCAAATATTCAACTTATATTCAGCCGGCTTAAAGATATAAAACTTGCCGGTTTATGAGTACCAAAATTGCCGGGTTATAAAAGCTGATACTTCCGGGTCATGATTGTTGCCAACGCCGGTTCATGATTATTGATGACGCCGGGTTGTAGACACAGGGTCATAATGATTGGTGACGCCGGGTCAATCTGGTTTGCTCAAAACAAAGAATTTGAAAATATTTCTTCGATAATAATATAATACCTGTAGCCCCCAAGTCTTGAGGAGAACAAAGTGATGGCTTAAGACTTGCTTCAATATAAATGCTGCCACTTTGAAGAAATCCATATTGCTCATCTGAGTCACTAGTAAAAACTGAATACTCCATATTATGTAGCCCCCAAGTGCCGGGTTGTCATGCTTGCAGCAACCTGGGACTTGTAATTGCCTCATGCTCATATAAACTTCAACCAGCGTAGCCCCCAAGGGCCGGGTCAGTAAGATGTTACCGAGATGGGACTTTGTATATGATTTATTGATAATAACAGTATATGATGTAATCTCCACCATGGGGCTTGAACCCACGTCCACAAGGTTAAGAGCTTTGTACTCTATCAACTGAATAGTGGATCTTTCAATATAATGGATTAAGGCTTGTGTACCTTGAATTTTCGACAGGAGCAATTGGTAGCCCCTAAGGGCCGACTCATTACAATGTGATGAGTTGGGTCTTCAATAAGATGAGAAAAAATGACTTTGCATTAGCCCCCAAGTGCCGGGTCGTAAGCCTGCAGCGACTCGGGACTATTCTTTCCATTGTAGAATAAATCATATCCATTGATAAAATAATAGCCATTGCGCCAAAGCGACTTTGAATACCTCTTCTGTTGATAAGTCAATCCGGAGTTTAAATACCCGGCGGCTCTTGGCCGATGGCGATTTAATACGCCTCCATTGTAAGCCGGAATTTGTACAACCCGGCGGCTTATAGCCTTTGAGAAAATCAAGAATTGATAACCCTTTTGAGACACCAATTTCAATCTTTGATGATGGGCTTGAATTTAATCATTTATGTAAGTCATAGCTCTGTAATCCTGCAGAGTTTAAACAACATATGCCCTGGCGACTTAACGTCAAAAACCAGGGCGGGTAACCACCCAAATGTAGTCTTATCCTGCGCGCAAGTAGATCACAAGAACCCTTGGCGGTTTACCGCAGGGCGGGTCATAATATCTCACATATAACCATTGATGTGTAACAAGGAGTCACAGATAATCCTGTTATGAATCATAACTTTGAAACATAACTATAATAATAATATTATACCTGTGATATTGAATTTTCACTGCCGGTTTATGTGACCTGTGCAGTAAGGGTGATAACCCAATCTTTAGAAATCAAGACTTCCAAATGTTTATGATTGTCATATGATGGCGACTTATCATCCAAAGTCAAACCGGGTTAAATAGCAACCACTCATATACACTTTAGATATGATCAAACGAGCTTCAAATAAAATCCAAAAATTGTTTGCAAAAGAGACTTCAAAAAATTTGAGGCTTCTGATTCGAATACGATCAGAAAACCATCCCAAAGGGGTTAAGCTAAGATTCGAATACGATCATATAGCCCCCAGTGGCTTTGGCGTTGCCGATCAAGAGGGTACCGACAGCTATGTTCTCATTGGTTCGAATACGACCTATGTTTGAACAGGAAGCCCCCAAATGACCTTGAGAGTTGTTTAACGACGCTGATTCGAATACGATCCACGTCGGTTCCAAAAGGGGTTGAGCTATGATTCGAATACGATCAAGAAGCCCCCTAGTGAGCTCCGCAGTGTGCCGATCAAGAGGATACCGACAGCTATGTTCTCTTTGGTTCGAATACGACCTATGTTTGAACAAGAAGCCCCCTAGCGATCATGAGAATATTTAATGACTCTGATTCGAATACGATCAGGGTCACCCCTAAAGGGTTAAGCTAAATTCGAATACGATCAGCTCCCCATGGTCATTAAAGCAGGGTACCTATGTTTGGGTTGTGCTTTGTAACAGACTCTTTTAGGTCCCTTTAATTTTTCCTGAGAACTCGAACTTTTGCGAGAGATAAATTCTTTTTGAACCAGAAAAACCGGATATTGAGAGTTTCAAAGCTTTGTGATAAACAAATTTACCTTGAACCGGATTTTGAATTGGATCCGAGAGCTTCAAAACTTTGTGGCATATAAATTTCCCTTGAACCGGATTTTAAACCGGATATTTAAGAGCTTCAGTGCTTTGTGGGAGATGTCAAGTCTCTTGAGCCGGATCTAAAACGGAATCCTTCTTTTTAAGCCGGATATTTTCTGACGGCCTTTAAACTTTTCACTAATACGGCGGTAGCCTCCGGGACCAGATTATTTTTTCCCTCCAATGACCCGGAGTTCTTGAATGCATTGAAGCCAACCAATGCTGCCGAGTCATATTATTGTAGCCCCCAAGTCTCAAGATGACTCGAGGAGTTGGCTTTGAGACTCTCCATAATGACCATAGCATAAGGTGTATATCCTTGGTGCTGATAGCGCGATGTGAATCCACAGAAGGTTGAAGTGACTGCGGCGGGTTATAAATGATCCTGTATGAGCCGTGTCAGCAACTCGGCCAATGGTTCCTTCCAACTGGATGTTTTGAAGTTAACCAAACTATAGTGGCGGCGACTTGTGCGCCTGCCCAATGAGCCGTCCAGTGCCGACGGCGGCTGATAACACATGACAATTTTCCTCCAAGCCGTTGGAAGAAAACCGGGCTTCCCAAGTAGTGACTTGCTCATATTCAATAATCCGCTCATGCAGACAGATGCAGTCCTGGTGTGTCGATGTAGACCAGGCCGCAATAGACGGATGGAAAAGACGACTGCCACATCAGAGGCAGCTCAAACAGATGAACCGGCTGCAGCGCTGTAAACCGGCGCGAGCGAGTCAACCATGTTTGTTTTGACGTAGTGAACAAATGTCCTGATTCGCCCGGGCAACAGATGAGTCGGCCGCGGCTCTGTAAGCCGGCGCGGACGGGCGAGTTAATGTAAACCGGGCCACAGAGGATGGTGACCTTGCACACGTTCATTCTCTGGGCAGTATGACACGGACGAAACCCCGGTGCAGCACGTTGCCATCGCTCGCTCCATACCCACAATATAACACCTCATTCACAATGAACAATTGTCCTGCATCAAAAAGTATTGCAAGCCAAAGTATTTGTTGTTTTTAAAGAAAGCAATATGTAATATAAAAACATATTGGATGGATTTCACCTGATACGTCAGGCCAGTAGTTATCCACCGCGGAGTTGATGATCACCGCGGCGAGGTTAAAACCAATCACGAGCGAGTCGGCTACGGATATAGAAAAATGAGTCGGCTGAGGTTTTGTAAACTGGTGCGGACGAGCAAGTTGTCCTCCGCGTTGTAAGCTGGTGCGGACGCGTGAACCGGCAAGTCAGCCGACGTGTTGATGTAAATTGGGCCGCAGAGGCGGCGGCTGGCACACGTGTTCGTCGAGCAACATGACACGGCCATCGCTCTTGCAGTGAACCATTGCCCTGCATAAACGATATTGCCGACCAAGGCAAAGATAAACTTGTTCTTTGACAAAAATAATATGTGCCAATAAAATAGACCTTGGATGGATAGCACCTGATTCGTTTTAGCCGGAAATAACCCGCCACGAAGTTGATGATCACTAGGTGAAACTGAAATCACTCACGGGTGAGTCGGCCGCGGGAGCAGACAGATGAGTCGGCCCGGCGTTGTAAGCCGGTGCGGACGAGCAAGTTGTTCTCCGCATTGTAAACCGGCGCGGACGTGTGAACCGGCCGCGAGGACGGACGGGCGAGCCATCCGTGGTGTTGTAAGGCGGTGCGGACGGGCGAGTCGGCCGGCGCGTTGATGTAAACCGGACCGCGATACGCATATCCGTGAAGCTGCGCGGCACAGCCGAACGTGCCTCCGCGGTATAATACCACCCCTTTTTCTTTTAGTAGCCGTCCTGGTATTTTTTGCCGGATGAACACGGACGCTCGCGCTGGAAAATGCACAGTGCTGCTTTTGTTTTTGACAAAATAATTGATTGGTTCTCTTGTCTTCAAGTGCCTGAGGTCTCCACGTGACCTTCCCCCTTTCTTTTTAAACAAGTCCAGAACAATGCACACACTCGGGGGTTGACGGACCAATGGATGGACCACTCGGGGGTTGACCCTTGCCCGCACACGCGTTTGTTGATTGATCGGATTCAACGGATCACTTTGCATCAGCGGCGCACAGCAGAACTCCAAACCCTTGCGTCGGCGGCTTATTCGCTACGGGCGACTCACGGCCGCGGGCGTGAGCTTTGCGCGAGGGCGGCTCAAAGTGGAGACGACCTGACAATCCGGTGAGGTGAGTTGACGAAACGGCGGCCCGGGGTGCGGCCGTTGATCGCAGCAGAATAGTAGCGGGAGGCGAGGCCGCGTGTGAGGACGCGCGCCCGGGGAGGCTGGACTCGTACCCAGTGACAGATAGCGGCGGCGGCAATCGAAGATAGGGCCACTTCGGCGAGAGGGAAAACAAAACCGGGGCGGTCCGACAGCGCGCCAGTACGTGATCGAGTCGGAGCTGAGGAACAGTGGGGCCGGCATGGCGCGGCAACGATGCACGGCCGAGGAATCTCACGCCCGTTAACTTTCTCCAACGAGCCGTCGTTGGCGCTGGTGATTGGACCTGTTGCCAGCTTGACCCGGTGTTGCAATCCTTGTCCAAACATGCATGCTCACGTGAAGCAGGGCAGGTTGCCTCCTCAAAATCACTTTATGCAATCCGTAACAACGTATAGTCTTGCCTTCAAGCAACAGTAGCATAATTGTTTATTGGAAGTAGTACTACTCCGAGCAATAGTAGCAATAGTCTTTGGCAGATCAATTTATGAAAGCACCTCGTATTTTGACTCTTGCCCACACGCGCCTGTCGACGTAGATTGATCTGACGTGGTGTACGGCAGCTGGAGCACAATTCCTGTCGGCCTCAAAAAATTGATCTTCTATCCGGATTTGACGGATGGCGTTTCATCGGCGATACGCACAGGAACGCCAAACCCTAAATTCCCTTGAACTCAAAACTCATACTGGACAGTTGCAAACTTCTCGATCCCTGGGAGCGAACCCTCCAAGAACTCAACACCATCGTGCGCAGGCCCCACGGTGGGTGCCAACTGTCGTAGAATTGTTACGGCAGATGTCCTTAGCATGAGGACTTAGTCGTGAGGCCAGCGTATCTATGTAGTAGCTTGAGAGGGGTTGATTGGGATGAGAGACGCAGGGCGGATCAACGCACAAGACAAGGGTTTAGACATCTTCGGGCCCCGGGAAACATCATCCGGTAACAACCCTACGTGCTGTTTCAGGCTAGGTCTCATTATGATCACCGGAGAGTTGTCGGCTCCGGCTCTCGGTGTTTAGCCCTAGAGATTATTTCTTGTTCCTTGCCCCTCTTTGGGGTGCCCTGCCCCTCCTTATATAAGTTAGAGGGGCGGGTTACATGTGGAGTCCTAGTAGGACTAAGACTAGTCTATCTTCTCTTACAAGTTAATTACAAGTCCGGGTCTTGCTTCCTCGTAAAGGAAATATTCGTCATCCCTTTCCTTTTAAGCCGGCCCACCATAACATGAGCCGGCCTTCTGGGCCTTGGGCCTAGTCTTCTATCTGACCCGCCGTTGGGGTCATCCGTGAATCGTCAAGCTCGTGAGTCGTCTGACAGTGAGCCGCTAGACCCGTGAGTTGCCAATCCTCCGGCGGGTCACGGTGAAGCGCCAAGTCCGGCCGGGTCATACCGCGGGGTATATCCCCGACAGGTAGTACAGTACTAGTACTACATTGGTAGTACTACTACTAGTATAGCACCACCATCTGGATTTAGTAGTACTACCACGTCCGTCAGGATTTAGTATTTGACTAGCAATATCTAGTAATGCATCTCAAAAAAATATACTACTCCCTCTGTAAATAAATACATGGAGTATTGTATTATTCGGTTTTGAACGTAGTTCCCGATGATATTATACACTCTCCCTTCCGGTAGATGGCTCAAATCTGAAGTCTCATCAATTAGACTACTATTGTACTCACCGAGCGCTCCGCTTGGTAAGCTACCAACAAAAAATTGCAATCAAAGACTACTATTGTACTCCCTCCGTATTGGTGCATTAGTCACGTTACGAAAACCAAATAATCCCAAAACTTTTTGGCGCGGTGCATTAACTACCCACCTCGTTCCCTGTTTTTTGCCACGAAAAAGGAAATCACCCAATAGGAGACGTGGGGTGCGTATGCATTCAGTGACTTGAGACTACTTAGCACAACATTTTTGGTTACATGCATTAACATTTTATTAGTTAAATCGAAGGTCAAAACTTAGCACAAAATGCAAAGGGGACCAATAAACTAGTAAACATCAAAGTCCTCTCATTTTGCCCCAACTTTATCTTGGTGAGATGACTATACTGCACCGGCACGGAGGGAGGGCCAAGGAGTAGATGGCCAACACACACGTGAATGCGACGCAGTCTGCACTTCTCATATAAAGGCTCCCCGCCAGTCCAATCTACGAAATCCTATGCACCTACGCACCCTAACCAAGGGCAAGGGTGGTCACTCCAATCGCAAGATCAGTTGACTAGAAGCTAGACCCATGGAGGTGATGAGCACGAGCATCAGCCGGCTGTGCCAGGTGGTCCACGATGCCGACTTGCGGCCCAGCACCGAGGAACATCTCCAGGTCGTGCTTGAGGCCGCCAGGGAGAGAGGCCTCTTGGACGACAACTTCGTCTCCTTGTTCGACAAGGTCCTCGTCGGCTTCCTCAACATGTTCACCGTCGTCAAGAAGCTCGCGGACGACCTTCATGTACGCCTCCAGCCCACGCGCCCAGGCTCTGCGATGCCTGCCACCCTCAATGGCCTCTATGGTGACAACCTATTCGACGCACTGGTGGCCCTGTGACTGCCTGCCGTCGTGCCGGAGAATATCTACCTCGAGGTCACGCTCGCCGCGCAGCGCCTGGCGCAGCAAGACACAATTGACATAATCACCCACGTCTACGCGCAAATCGTCCACAAGGACTACTACATGCAAGAGGATAGGATGTTGGCCTTCTTGGACAGCAGGGCAACCTTGGACGACATTGTTCAGAAGCACGTTGAGCTCGCCGCCAACGCCGCTACTCCTCACATGTCGGTTGGTGACCCGGCGCACTAGGGCGTGAGGATGTCGTTGATGGATCCGTATGTATCTTTATCTTTCCGTCAAATCCATGTAGTAGTATATTGTACTAGTGATTATCTTACCTTTCGCATCAACTTCATAATTTTAGTACGTACTCCATCAATAAACCGCGCCAGAACCAAACTTCTCATTACTCTAGGGAAAATCAGTATTTCTATCTATCGGCCGCGCCATGGAGCAGAACCAAATTTTACAAGTTACAAGTTCAAAAGGAAAAGCCTGCCGTGTTCGCGTCGCACGCCCACACGGTTGATCCGACACGTCGCTCAAGGGAGAATGCATGTTGTGTTACATTTTCACTTACAAGTGGGACCACAGTTGAGCAAACCGACTACCGGCAAAACCCCACCCCGCCCACCGCGCGATGGCTGAGAAAACAGGAGGGATAAGAGATGGCTGTAGCACGGACTCCAAGAAAATTTCTGTCAGATGGGACTCGTGTGGGTGGCGTGTGCCGCACTGCTAGACGTGAATGCTAGTTATGGCCCATGCCACCCCACTATATTGAGGTGCTGGTTACGTAGAGCGAACACATTATCTCTCCAGGAGTACGGTGCACCACTAGTACTACTCACATTGTCGCGAAATTTCCTGGAGTCTGTGCTCAGCCCTCCTCTCTCTCTCTCTCTCTTCTCAGCCAGCCAGCAGACTCTCGGAGCCCATCGTCTGTTTAATCACATGCGGTCCCACA
Organism: Triticum aestivum; assembly: GCF_018294505.1. NCBI lineage: Eukaryota > Viridiplantae > Streptophyta > Magnoliopsida > Poales > Poaceae > Triticum > Triticum aestivum. Next base: position 211,309,145 of record NC_057796.1, read on the forward strand.
TGTCAGTGAAAACACAAGACGACCCACTGAACCTGCACATCTTTCACCTCGACGTGCCGGTGATGAAAAACAAATCCAATAAAGATCTCCGGTGGCCACTTTTGGAGTTACTCAAGAGTAAGATTCTATTTATAGTTTAACCCAAGATGCACATCACGTGGCTTCAACTAGCACTCCATTTTCTTGCATGACACGACCTAGATGCTGGATGTCCCACGTGTCGGCAAAAGAAGGAAGAACTCGACCAAATCTTCTCCACATTTAGACCGGAGGAGTAGGAAACACGGCAAGCCCTATGCCTACATCATACTACGTACAAGCCCACCTCACGCAGTGATGCTATCACCATATTTCTCGGCCTCCGTGCGACACCTAGCTCTAGTTGATCTAACTAGAACTAACTATTGTGCTAGCATACTCCACTATTAGGTTGGCTCTATGTGATGTGGCAAGTTCATATAACCAGACTGGCTATACTACTACGGTACTCCCACTCCAAGAAGTGGCTGGAAAACCATTCATAAATTGAGTTTATGACAGGCATATGCAAATGTACAATTCATTACATACAACAAGTCATCAACACACAACGACAACGAGGATACATGTTGGATTATAGATTATTTCCAACAAAACATTCTAGTAAATAGTAAAGTTTTCATCACACAAAAAATAACAAGCAATGAAATGAAATTCAGCTCAACCAATCCTCGGCGTTGGAAACGCTTGCTTTGAACCATAGGTAAGCCTCTGGGAAGGGCTAGCTATTGTTAATATCGAGACCAACGCGGGACTGATTGTAACGCCCCGAGACCGACGCTTCAGAAGACTTCCATATTTCGTGATCGCTATGTGTTTCATTTGTGCTTGCTCTTTTATTTTTGCATTGCATCATGTCATCATGCCATCATGTCATTTAATTTTTAAAACTCAACTAAGTAAATTGCATGGATCTTCGATCCATTTAAATCGAGGGAAATGCACATGGTGACTTCTCTTTATAACATATCCTCCCAATATTAGGGAGCTATATTAAATATTTCTTAATTTGGAAATCTCCATAACACACTTGCAAATAATCCCAATGCCTTTGTTATCTTAATTCTTGGTCTCCAATCTTGCCATATATTCTTTCATCATATTCCGGAGCTCCACCAAAAATCCGAACATTTTTGGACCTTCCCAACCCTCACTTCCTATTCAAATCATTTGTATTTAAATCAAATGAGTTTGAATTCAAATCTTTGAATCATGGCCTTTTCTATTTTCTCGGAACAAGCACATTTTTGTGAGTCCGGAGAAATTATCCGCGGGTCCAACATCTTTCCCTAACCCTCTCTTTCTTTTCTTCTCTCTATTTCTTTCCTGCTAGAATGTTTAAAAGAGGTAGAGAGAGAGATGGAGCTGCTCCAGGCCAGCCCATCCTATTTTTCCCTAAGGCCCATCTGCTAGGCCCAGCCTCCCACACCTGCTCTTAACCCTAGCCTCCCTGCATCGATCCCCATCGATCCCTTCCTCCCTCCTGTGCGTGCGCCGTCAGAGAGAGACAGGGAGAGAGTAGCGCCGCTCCTCGTCCCCGATCCCCTCTGCCTCCTCCTCGCACCACCGCGCTAAGCCCCTCTTCTCCTTCCCGAGGCCACCGCCGGTGCCCCGAGCTCTCCGCTCCGCCGTGCCTCCTCCCCTCCGCAGGCCCCATCTCATGGCGCCCCTTCACCTTGCGCGAACCGCACGGCCGCCGGCCATGGAGGCCACCGTGCCGGCCCTCAAGCGCGTCGGCCGTGCTCCTCCCCCGCCACCCACCGCGACTGCCTCCGCCGCCATGGAACGCTATCGCTTCCCCGAGCTCCTCCTCAAGCTCCCTTCTGCGCCCGACCATGCCACCGTCCTCCGCGACGTCGGCCTCCTCCTCGACCGCGTCCCCGCCGGTCCTCCTTGCTCCGCTCCAAGTCTGCCCGCCATGCCCCATTTCACCTCGGCCTCAACCGAGGAGGATGAGCAGCGCTGCTGCCTGCTCGAACCGCCCGCACGCGCGCCACGCGTGTTGACCGCGTCCAGCTCCATGCCCGAGCGAGCACGCTCCTCTTCTCGATGCCCAGCGTCGCCCAAGTCTCCTATGTTGATGTCGCTGGAGACCGAGTACCAATCGTCGCGTTCCGTTTCGTCTATGTCAAGGCCGAGAGGGCGCCAGGATACCAAGTACCACGACGTCAACGACCTTCAAGTTCAACTACCGGCGACCCCGAACATATACGGAACATGAACGACTACTTCCTCTTCGACTCGTGAACGACTACTTCCACTACGACCATCCCGAGAACGTCTACTTCCTCTACATTGCACCGAACCCGAACCGTCCCGTTTGCACGCTTTGAAGGTATAACTGCCGAGACATTGACCCGTGGATGAATGCATGTGTTGTATGAGATGCATGTTTGGATGTTGTATCCGCCCGTGAACGTTAGTTGTTCCCGCGTTTGACACCGCCATTGACCCGTGGGAACCCGGTAACCGGGAGCACCCCACCATCTCTTGCGTGTTCCACACATCCGCACATTTCTCTTTTGCACCGGTATCTCAATCGAGTTACTGGAACCGATATGTTGTCGTGGCATCATTTTCGGATTCGTTGCCGTGGCACCCTTTTCTTCCACCACGGTGACAAATGCCTCATAACATGCTCATGTCAACATTTTCATAAAATTGCATAAAACTTGCATATGTCATCCGCATCATTTTAACAACATTTAAAATTGTTGTTTGCTTTAAATTGCTAAATATGCATATGGGGATTTTCTGGAATTGTTGTTTGTTGTTCCGGCCTCATTTAAATTTGCCTAGATAGGTAGTTTTCATATGATTCACCTCTTGCCATGTTTAACAACATTTAATTTTGTTGGGTACATAAACGGGAGAGAACTAAATAATTGATGTGGTGTTTTGTCAATCTGCATCTCGTTGCATATTGAGCTCCACTTAATTTGTAGTATTGTTTGTTGCACTTTGCCATGCCATGCATATTTAAACCGGACGTGCATCATAATTGTTGGTGCATCATGCCATGTGTATGTGTTGGTTGTTTACTATGTTGTTTGTTTCTTTCCGGGTTGCTTCTCTCGTTAGCTTTGGTTTCATTCCGGAGTTGTGAGGATTCGTTCGACTACGTCCGTTTGTCTTCTTCATGGACTCGTTCTTCTTCCTTGCGGGATCTCAGGCAAGATGACCATACCCTCGAAATCAATTCTATCTTTGCTTTGCTAGTTGTTCGTTCTATTGCCATGCTGCGCTACCTACCACTTGCCATATCATGCCTCCCATATTTGCCATGTCAAGCCTCTAACCATCCTTTCCTAGCAAACCGTTGTTTGGCGAAGTTACCGCTTTTGCTTAGCCCTTCTTATAGCGTTGCTAGTTGCAGGTGAAGTTGAAGTTGGTTCCATGTTGGAACATGGATATTTTGGATATCACAATATCTCTTATTTAATTAATGCATCTATATATTTGGTAAAGGGTGGAAGGATCGGCTTTATGCCTGGTGTTTTGTAACACTCTTGCCGCCCTAGTTTTCGTCATACCGGTATTATGTTCCTTGAGTTTGCGTTCCTTACGCGGTTGGGTGATTTATGGGACCCCCTTGACAGTTTGCCTTGAATAAAACTCCTCCAGCAAGGCCCAACCTTGGTTTTACCATTTGACCACCTACCACCTACACTTCCCTTGGGTTTTCGCGAGCCCGAGGGTCATCTTTATTTTAGACCGCCCCGGGCCAGTGCTCCTTTGAGTGTTGGTCCGAACCGAGCTGCCTGCGGGGCCACCTTGGGGAAACTTGAGGGCTGGTTTTACTCGTAGCTAGTCTCATCCGGTGTTGCCCTGAGAACGAGATATGTGCAGCTCCTATCGGGATTTGTCGGCACATCGGGCGGCTTTGTTGGTCTTGTTTTACCATTGTCGAAATGTCTTGTAAAACCGGGATTGCGAGGCTGATCGGGTCTTCCAGGGAGAAGGTTTATCCTTCGTTGACCATGAGAGCTTATAATGGGCTAAGTTGGGACACCCCTGCAGGGTATTATCTTTCGAAAGCCATGCCCGCGGTTATGAGGCAGATGGGAATTTGTTAATGTCCGGTTGTAGAGAACTTGTCACTTGAGTTAATTAAAATACATCAACTGTGTGTGTAGCCGTGATGGTCTCGTCTCGGCGGAGTCCGGGAAGTGAACACGGCTTGAGTTATGCATGAACGTAAGTAGTTTCAGGATCACTTCTTGATCATTTCTAGCTTCGCGACCGTTGCGTTGCTTCTCTTCTCGCTCTCACTTGCGTATGTTAGCCACCATATATGCGTAGTGCCTGCTGCAGCTCCACCTCATTACACCATCCTTTCCTATAAGCTTAAATAGTCTTGATCTCGTGGGTGTGAGATTGCTGAGTCCTCGTGACTCACAGATACTTCCAAAACAGTTGCAGGTGCCGAGGATACCAGTGCAGGCGATGCTACCAAACTCAAGTGGGAGTTCGACGAGGACTTTGGTCGTTACTATGTTTCTTTTCCTGTTGATCAGTAGTGGAGCCCAGTTGGGACGATCGGGGATCTAGCATTTGGGGTTATCTTATTTTCTTTTGGTTTCGACCATAGTCGGTCTATGTGTGGATTTTGGATGTTGTATGAAATATTTATGTATTGTGTGAAGTGGCGATTGTAAGCCAACTCTCGTTATCCCGTTCTTGTTCATTACATGGGATTGTGTGAAGATGACCCTTCTTGCGACAAAACCACAATGTGGTTATGCCTCTAAGTCGTGCCTCGACACGTGGGACATATAGCCGCATCGTGGGCGTTACACTGATCATCCAGGCTGAAGCGGCCTATATCAGGACGCATATTATGATAGCCAGGATAGGGAACCATAGCAATTTTTGAGGTATAGATACAATTGCTTCTCATAAATGGTAATAACGTTGTGTCAACAGCAGCTGGATCGCCTTTCACCATCATTGGATGTTTTGTCCAAGGAAGAGAGAGTTTTCTCCAAGACTATCAATACTGAACCAGGGAGAAGGTGTTGGCGCTAGCACACTAGTATCCATCCCGAATACCCTACAACTGGTGTTGGAATAGGTCCGGAGAGTGCGACCATGGGAGACAACACCTGCTTCCTTAATAGTTACATCATCAATGCATTGTATACAGACAAGAAGAGGTGATCCATCAGAATAAGTTGCTAGGCATCACTGAATATATAGGTCCTGCTCGTCCTCATGCTCGTGATCATCACCATCGTCATCTCCCCCTTGGTTATAAATTTTTTGAAGTATAGGTCGTGGAATGTTCGCAGGATCTTGGAAACACAAGAAGGTTAATTAGTAAAGGGAAACTAGCTAACCCGCATGCATGTGGATGAAACAATTATAATTACACTGGAAGACAAACGTACCGAAACCATAAGGATTCCATGCAAAAATAGTGCCACGAGTGGTGGCAGCAAACACAAGACGCTCGTATTGAATTGCATCACAGTACTCATCCGTGTACAGAAATTGGTTTTTGAGCAATATCCATCGGGGCGTGGAAGTAAGGATGGTAACAAGATTGTTGAAGATAGCAACAACTTCATACTTCATGTAATCCCAAGAGCAGTTGGGAACTTGACAAATTGCTATCTTCCGTAGACGATAGTCACCATGATCGTATTTGAACATACGTAGATCATCTGTGTGCTCAACCTCAGGGCACTCTGAGATTTTTGGAAGTGGAATCCGCTGACGAGTGTACACATTCACCAGTTCCCACTCACAGTGGTACAATATAAACAACCAATCTCTATTTGCGTCTGCCAAGGCCTTACCCTTAAGCGATGGCATCTTAACATCACATGTATCATTATCAAGCGGCATCAAGTTGCACAACGAGGCTTCCATCATCCGCATGCCAGCGAGCAGGGTCATGGAGAAGAAGATAGGGGAGATCAAATCGCTCCTGGAGCCTTGGGTTCTTTGTAATGATGTTATTAGTTGAGTCGAGAATGGTCTTGAACGAACCTACCATGCTAGCCGAGATGATGATGTCGCACCGATCAATGAGTTCCTCCACCACGTTATCTTTCAAATCGGGGAAAGAATAATGGGGTCGTTTCCGGCCTCTCCCTCCATGGAGAAGATGATCAAACAATGACAGAAGGAAGGGTGAAGGCAAATGGAGGAGGGAGGAAGAGTGTGCGACAGCAGTTCCAACTCGAGAGGGAAAGGCGAAGAGGCGGTGGATGGTTGACATTGTACAGGAAGAGGCGCCCCGGCCTACATAGACGTCTATTCGGAAATTGTACAAAAGGACTCGCCATCGTCTCACTGACATGTTGAAATGGGACCACATGTCAACAAAACATGGTGTGTCATTTCTCGTGCAAAATGCGATCTGGCCGCGTTGGCCCGAGGTGCCGCATTATTACTCGACTTTATTTTTTTAATGGCGTGCCATTCAGTTTTGAAGCACGACTAACTGGTACTGTATGCAGAGAAAATATAAAGTACTCTACCACTACTCCACCTCTAGTACTAGTATCAAAAAAGATATATAGGCTAGAGCTTCAGCGCTTGCTTGCTAAGGGCTGCCCACTTGCTTCTCACACTATCACCCTCTCTCCAGATCTAAAAAAGACGGCCTCTCTCTCCCTCCTCACCGGTGGTCACAGATCCGCCAGGGAAGAAAAGGATGTGCAGCGTTGACGCACTCGTCGTCGGCGAGCGAGGTCATGCACTGACGACAAGGTCATCCTCTTAGACCTAGCGCCCGCGTGGGATGGCCTCCGTCCCCAAGCTCGCTGCCAGAGTGTGTGCGGAGGACGACGACCACGAGCGAAGACACTTCCCGCCGACCCTCAGCTATGCCACCTCTTTTTGAACCATACCCTTGTTCTATTGCCCCATCTATGACATCGCTGCATGTGGATCTTTTTCCACTCCACAATCTTCCCAATTTGCTATCTTCTGCTCTTTTGGTCACGCAGAAGAAAACCTTAATTTGCACTATTAAAGGAAACCCTACTTCATGCAGACTAATCCATGGCTGGGTTGAATAAGGAAAGGAAGGGAGAAAGTACTGTCGAAGAGACTAGGCATCGAACCCGCATCTAGGTTGAAAAGGGGAAAATTAGTAGCAAAGGAACGAGTCTTGTGTCTCTTGGTTCAAAAAGGGTAGAAAGGCATGACAACACAATAGAGAATGACCAGGTCGATCAGTTTGTTGTCCTCACATAGGGAAAAGGTGGCTAAAGAGAACAAAAATGGGATGTAATCCACATATGCTGCCTGGATATTTGTTGCTCTGGGCAACCATACCTCCCTCACCACTCTATGCGTCCGTGGAGGTACATCGTACTAGTGCGCCCACTGTCCGAATGGGCCTCCAATGCTCTTATTGCCACTTTTTTGCTGTTAGTATAACGCCAGCGGTAAAGCCAAGCAATGCTACTGCTAAAGTGATGCCACATTTAACTAATGCCGCACTCGGTCTAATGCCACCGATAAATTTAAGCAATGCCGCTATTGATTGTGGATGTATTAAAGATTTTTCAGCTAAGGCATTGTAATGTTGTTGCACAGCCAGTATACCAACGGTGAAACTTGTTACTACCTTCAGATTTTTGCACTGTTAATGCTTATAGATTACATACCTCACTTTCATGAGATAAGTCAATTTTTTTGTACAGTGTGACCAAAATGCCAAGGCACTGATGTCATTTTATTTTGGTTAAACTGCACAAAAAATTATGAAGACACGAGGAATGGTCAAGAGTGGGCACCTCCTCCTCTGGCTGTTATCTTGATTCGTTCGATCAAGTTTTTTATGTTTGATCAATTATCAAGATTGAGATAGCAATTTTGAGGTCCCTCGAGTTCAAAATGATATTTACCTTGAAGGTACATGGTTTGCATTTTTTAATACTGTCATTAGTTAATAATGCTAGTTACCTTTAGACTTTTGTATTTGGTTTAATGTTGTTGCACAACTAGTATACCAATGCTGAAACTTGTTACCTTTACATTTTGTATTGTTAATGCTTATAGAAATCTTCCAGTGCTAGCTTATGGAAAAATTTGTTCAGTAAAACCATTGTACTGTACCCCGTAATAAAAAACTACTCTACTGTTGCACTAGCCACTGGATTAGTGTATACTTGTACTATTCGGATGGTGTTGCATTAGCGTATGGACATATATAAAGTTTGGCATGCTTTCCCAGATATGTGCTCAAGAAAACTACTACCTGTTTTTCTAAATACTAGATGTTTGGGTACTTTAAATTGAATTGCGAAAGCGTCTTATATTAAGGAACAGAGGGTGTAGAGTTCACTCAAAATATCCCAGTAAAGCTAGTCACACCTTTGTTAAAATTAATTTTCATTATGTTATCTTAGGAGGTCTGTATGTTTGTCTCTAATGCCTGTCGATTACATACCTGGCATCATGATGTAATGTTAAGTCATTTCTTTTTGTACAGTGTTACTGAATTTTCAAGGCAGTGATGGCATTTTATTTTAGTTGAACTGTACAAAACATGCTTAAAAGAAGAGGAAAGGTCATGAATGGTTCAGTTTTTAAGAAAATACTATGTATGCCTTCCTGACATCAGCTGCCGTTGCCTTATTTATTCCTTCAAACAGGTGGTTAGAAACAGTCTTGCTACCTTTTCCCATTAAGAAATTGGAATGCTTATATTTCTGAGTCTATGCTTCAACTAGTGCCACTTTTATAGTAAACACACTTTCAATATCTATGCAAACAAGGATGCTCGATTTTAGTGGAACTACACAAAAAGTCCAAATGGTTCAACATTAGGAGCATGTTTTCTTCTAAACTGTTATATCCAATTGGTGGCACTATGAGCTATTCATTATGAAGGTACATGGTTTGCTACTATCTCGCTACTCTTTTTGTACTATCATTAGATAGTAATATTAGTGGTTTGCATGTGAATTTATTGGCAGGGTGGACCTACATTGGAGGTGCAGGACATGATTCAATGATTGGATGCTCAATTTCGGTTGTATTGATTTCACCTCTTCCATCACTGCGAACATGGATATCCTTGGTCTGATGAAGAATAGGCGCTATATTTCTGCTCAGTACGAAATTGTCCAGGGCAAAACATGACAGTATCAAATTGTCCAGTGCAAAACATGACAGATGCTAAGCGGAAGAGACGTGTTTAAACCGAAAATACTAGGTGGGGGTATATGTTTACTAGTTTCTTGATATTTGAGCAGACAGATGTCTGCCCGTTGCTATTTGGCAAACAAACAAAGTGACCGCAATTTTGGTGGAACTGCACAAGATAATAGTATAGTCACTACATGAAGTGCCATTTGAAAATAGACACAGAAAGATTGGATAGTCACTTCATGGACTGCACAAAAGTAGTATTGTACTCTTTATTGGCCAGCACTAGGTGCTTCATTGCTTTGGTCTGATTATACAATGGGCATCATTTTGCCTAAGTTAAAGTTTGTATTCCGAAAATAGTCTCGCCATGTGATCGAGAGAAGACCAAATCATATTACAGTGGATGTTCCTCCATCATGTATGGTTCATTCTCATGGTTCCAGCTGTTGGTGAAACCACTTATGTTTGCAAGAGGAATTGTAGACTTCACAAAAAAATATGTCTTTCACTCCGTACTAAATGTTGGCCCAGAGAAGCATCCATGTTAGTAGGAAGAACAAATGTTTTTTCTAGATCTTTGCTTTTGGAGCTACATATTTGTATATGATCTATGAATCATTGAGATGCATTAACATGTTGATCTTATGTATGGGAATCGTACTAGTTGGTTGTCAATTTGGGCTACTAATGTGAACATATTACAATGCCAGGCCTGTGAGTCTCGTGTGAACATTTCGAATGGATCGGCTCTTACTACTGTGCACAGCATGATCCGTATTTCTGTGTTCTCAGTGTTTACAAGTTACTAACAGTTCCTTATTTCTGTTCGCTTAGTGTTTTACAAGTTACTGATCGATCACTAGCTAGCCTACTGATATGCTCCTGGCAGTTTTAGTCGCGACGCAAGATCCGAAGTGGCAGTTTTTTGAATAAATATGCCTACCACTGCAGAAACTGACATGTTATTCTGAAGAAAATGCCATGCGAATATGAAGAAACTACCAGCAAAAAAGTTCGCAAATGCCTTATCTCCCAGTGAAAGCTCATCCGCTATTGCGATCCTTCACATACACTATCTGACCGACTCGATCCTACGCGAATAACCAACGGATCACGCACGTACCTCATCTGGATGAATCGAGCGCACTCGTTTGACCGTCATGCCGACGTGCGACCCAGCACGGACGGGATGCACCACTGACGGGACGGGACGGGACGGCACAGTCATAATTTCAGTTTTCCTAGTTTTCCACGGCAAGCTGGCGCGCTAAGCCATGACTGCTTATGCATTGAATTCCAATGACCGCGATGACCGTCGCGTTTCCCGCGACACACTGGTTCTCCTACCTTCCGCCTATAATTACTGGTTCCCGGCGTTCTCCGGTGGCACCATCACCCAACTCGCCCTATCCTCATAAGCCCCCACCGACCCGACGTTGCTCGCCACTTATCCTCGCTCTCGCCACGTCCGTCATGCCCCCGCCCGTCCGCAATAGGCGACGCCAGAGGCGGTCACCGCTGGAACTAGTGTTCGGTTTTTCACCGGAAGGCAGACGGAGGGAAGAGGCATTCTATCGGTCTTGATGGCAATGCGAGGTATGAGGACTTGTTGGAGCGCGATCGCCTAGTGGAGGAGCAGCGTATTGATGACCCACAAGTATATGGGATCAATTGTAGCCTTTTCGATAAGTAAGAGTGTTGAACCCAATGAGGAGCGGAAGGAAATGACAAGTGGTTTTCAACAAGGTACTGTCTGCAAGCGCTGAAATTGTAAGTAGCAGAGTAGTTTGACACCAAGATAATTTGTAACGAGCAAGTAACGTTAATGGTAACAAAAGTGCAGCAAGGTAGCCCAATCCTATTTAGGCAAAGGACAGGCCAAAACGGTCTCTTATAATAAGCAAAGCGTTCTTGAGGGTACACGGGAATTTCATCTAGTCACTTTCCTCATGTTGATTCGATTCATGTTCGCTACTTCGATAATTTGATATGCGGTTGGACCAGTGCTTAGGTGCTGTTCTTACTTGAGAAAACCTCCTACTTATGATTAACCCCCTCGCAAGCATCCACAACTATGAGAAAAATCTTAAGAATAAATTCTAACCATAGCATTAAACTTTTGGATCCAATCGGTCCCTTACGGAATAGCGCATAAACTAGGGTTTAAGCTTCTGTCACTCTCGCAACCCATCATCTAATAAATACTCCACAATGCATTCCCTTAGGCCCAATGGTGAAGTGTCATGTAGTCGACGTTCACATGACACCACTAAGGGAATCACAACATACATACTATCAAAATATCGAACACATATCATGTTCACATGATTACTTGCAACATGATTTCTCCCGTGACCTCAAGAACAAAAGTAACTACTCACAAATGATAATCATGCTCAAGATCAGAGGGGTATTAAATAGCATATTGGATCTGAACATATAATATTCCACGAAATAAACCATATAGTAATCAACTACAAGATGTAATCAATGCTACTAGTCACCCACAAGCACCAATCTATAGTTCTGGTACAAAGATTGAACACAAGAGATGAACTAGGGTTTGAGAGGAGATGGTGTTGTTGAAGATGTTGATGGAGATTCCCCTCCCCAAGATGGGAGAGTTGTTGGTGATGATGATGACGATGATTTCCCCCTCCGAGAGGGAAGTTCCCCCGGCGGAATCGCTCCGCCCGAGGGCAAAACTGCTCCTGCCCAAGTTCCGCCTCGAGACGGCGGCGCTCCGTCCCGAAAGTCCTCTCTTTATTTTTTCTAGGTCAAAAATGACTTATATACCAGAAGATGGGCACCAGAGGTGGGCCGAGGGGAGCACAACCCACCAGGGCGCGCCTGGGCTCCCTGGCGCGCCCAGGTGGGTTATGTCCACCTGGTGGGCCCTCTCTGGTACTTATTGGCTCCAATATTCCTCATATATTCCATAAAAATTCACAGTAAAGTTTCAGCTTGTTTGGAGTTGTGAAGAATAGGTGGCCTGACGTAGCTTTTCGAGGTCCAGATTTCCAGCTGCCGGAATTCTCCCTCTTTGTGTGTACCTTGCATATTATGAGAGAAAAGGCATTAGAATTACTCCAAAAGGATTATTATGGATAAAAACATCATAAATAACAGTAGGAAAACATGATGCAAAATGGACGTATCAACTCCCCCAAGCTTAGACCTCGCTTGTCCTGAAGCAAAAACCGAAATCAAAAAACATGTCCACATGCTTAGAGAGAGAGGTGTCGATAAAAACAAAATACGGACATAGAAGCATCATGTAGATTATTATAACAGCAACAAATTTAAACATAAAGCTTTTATCATAGAAATTTTATCATAGACTTCTCATGAATAAGTAACAATTCATCACACTATGGAAGTATAAAGCATAAATTCTATTAGAAACCAACAAACTATGTTCTCAGTCAACTTTGCAACTACAATTCATCATCTTTTCAGGAAGGGTCACGTATCGGAGCCTTTAGTCCACATACTCAACCATCATATAGTCTTCTATGATTGCTAACACTCACCGCATACACATGAGCAAAACGTTTCAACCGGACACATAGAAAGATAGGGGCTTATAGTTTCGCCTCCCAACATATTCACCTCAAGGGTGATGTCAACAATAATAACTCATGCTACTCATATTCAACTGGACATATGTGCCTAGATTTTTCCTCACCACATGATGCTTGCCAAAGGAGAAAATAAAAAGGAATAGAGAGAAAAACTTTGAATCTTGCATAAAACTAAATACATAAAAGTAAAAGATAGGCCCTTTGTAGAGGGAAGCAGAGGTTGCCATGCGCTTATTTCTTTGTATGCTCAACCCCTTAATGCAAGAGAATGTCACGTTATATTGCCCCTTGTGATGGCAACCTTTATTATGCAGTCTGTCGCTTTTATTTCTTTACCATCAAAAGTTTGTACAACGCTCAATTTTCTCTTACACTAAATGATCTTACACTTTTAGAAGCTCACCCAGTTATTTTTGTTTTTGAGATGGAAGCAGGGTGTCAACTGGGCTGTGCGGGGTACTCTGGCCTGTCTAGCCAGCCTTTTCTTTTATGTTTACCACAAGACCAGCACAGTGCTTTTTTTTCTTTCTGAAAATGGCTAGCGCAGTTTTTTTTGTTCTTTTGCAGAATACCCAAACGAGGCCTACTTGCTTTGTTAGCCCTGCTGGGCTACAAATCTTTCAAGACGAGGAGAGCTTCATTCGACTTGCCCAGAAAATGGGCTATAAGTAATGAGAAATGGCCTGTACATTTTTAAAACACATCAAACCGGCAATTAGTTTCAATTTTTTTTCATTTTGAGATTTTAAATTCCATTGATTTTTTATGCGTGGGCAATTACTTGGATTTTATATTGATATAAATTTATTTTTAAAATTACTTTGAATGTGACTCGAAATTTCGGGATTAAAAACAGTTCGGACCGCACCGAAATATGCAAAATTTTGTATAATTTTTTAACCGTGGCCACAATATAGGCTGTAAAGCTAACAAAAAGAATATGGGCTCCAAAAAAACCTTAATAATTAGAAAATGGGTTGTAAATTATTAGAAATAATGGCAGATGGGCTGTATGCTGTTTCCCATAGATTTGAGGCTAACTTGCGCGCCTACTATAGGTTGACGCGTACGGTTTCCTAAAAAAAAGGTTGACGCACATGCTACGCCGTGTCAACTTAGTCAACGCACGAGAGCAGTGACTGTTGGATGTCCATCCAACGGCCACCGTGCTTCTTCAATCTCCGCTCTTCCTGCTCCAGCCGCTCAAACAAGCGCCGGCGAGACTATCTGCTCCCTCCTCTCGTGGCCCGATGTGCTGCCGCGCAGGCCTCACCGCCCCACCCTACTCCCATCGCTGGAGTGGCCATCCCTCTACTCACCCACACCTGCTGTTATTCTCCGGTGAAGGCAGACAAACCAGTAAACCCCCGTACTCCCCTCCGCCTGGGAAACAATTATCGAGTCTTCCGTGGCTCCGTGTCATTCCCTTCCTAGGCCTCGCCGTCGTCCACCGCCATGGTGCTCTCGGCGTGGCATGGTCAACGAACGACATCCATTGGAAGTGGACTATACGTGGAGAGGCTAACAGCTGGGTCCATGGCCGCACGCAAGGAAATGCCTCCTTATTACGCGCAAAATAATGATTCCTCCACCTGACAGCTGGGACCCACCGGAATGGCCTCTGTATTTTGTGAAAAAACATTCCTCCTACTTACAGCTCGGACCCACCAGCTATATCTTCGCACGCAAGGAAGTCTCTCCTTATTACGCACAAAAAAAATGAATAGTCCCCTGCTAGCTGGGACCCACAAAGTGGGAGGCTGACTTGTGGGCCTACTAAGTTGACGCAGACGGACGGCTTTGTCAACTTAGTTAATATGAATGATTCTAGCTCCAGTGACCGTACGATGTCCATCCAACGACCGTAGTGCTTCTTCAACCTCTGGTCTTCTTACTCCAGCCGCCGAAACCAGCACCGGTCGTGCCGCCTGCTCCTGTCTCCCGTGGCCGGCTCTGCTGCCGCAGAGGCCTCACTGCCCCACCCTACTCCAACCTCTGGCCAGGCCATCCCTCTACTCACCCACAACCCCTGTTATTTTGCGGCGACGACAGCCTCACAACGCAGCCGAACCAGTCAACCCTCATACTCCTCTCCGCGTGGGCATCCACTACCGCATCTTCCCCGGCTCCGCGTCGTCCCCTTCCTAGGCCTCGCCGTCATCCACCGCCTTTGTAACATCCCAAAATTCTAAATTTTGGAATGTTATAATAACAGATAGATTGGATTGATTGTTTGATTGATTGACTGAAAGTGAGTGAATTCGAAATCTTTTGAAAGTTAAATGAGAGGGAATAAAAGGACTTTCCCAAACTTTCATTTTGCTTTTATGATCTCCATGAATTCAAATACTTTTCATCACAAAACCCTGGAGAGAAGATGACATGACTTCTTCCATTTATTTAAATGACAAGGGGTGTTGAAAATATTTCCAATTCTGAAACTTTATGCAACTCAATGATTTTCACGAGAGAAGATAAAATGACTTCTTCAAAATATATGAAATATGAGTTGGGAGTTTCAAAGGATTAAATTCAAAGTCCCATTGAAATTATTTTTCAATATTGGAGTTATTTGAGTTTTATTCAAATTATTTTTCTCCAAAAATAAAATATATGGAAAATAGGGTAACATGATTCCCTACATTAGAAAATTGGAGAAAAATAAATTTGAAATCATTTTGGTATTTTTAAAATGATTTTTATTGGATTTTATTAAGGCAGTAGCACTGTTTGATTTATTTAAATTTGTGTGGATTTTATTTGACTTTACAAAAATGTTCATGTTGTAGAAAATATTTTTCTGAAAATTTTGATATATTATATGCCTATAGTTTGTTTTTATTTCATATCGTTTTATTATTTCTTTTTGTCTGCTAAACGTTTAAAAAAACGAAAACCCTCCCCACCGACTGGGCCGGCCCAGCTCCCAGGCCAGGCCGCGGCCCAGCCCACCTCCTCGTCATCCCCAAGCTCGGGAAGGACTCCCAAGCCAGCACGCCATCGCCGCCGCCGCCGAGTCCCGGTCGGGCACGCCTCCCGTTGCCCCTCCTCCATGCCTTCCGAGGCCGTCCTCCTCCGTAAATAGCCCCGGCCCCTCTCTCTCCTCTCTTCTCGCCGCCGTCTCGAGCCGCACCGCCGCCGCCGCCGCTGCAAACCACCGCCGCCACAGCCGCGCCTCGCCTAGCCCCGCGCCGCCCGCGCTGCTGCCTCTGCCGCCCCGCGTAGCCTCCGCCCGCTGCCGCCGCCGCGCCGGAGCTCGCCGCCCTCGCCGGAGCCCCGCGCCATCTCGCCGGAGTTAACCACCGTCGTCGTGTAGAACCGCTGCCGAACCGGTAATAAAACCGATCCGGTTTTCCTCGGTTTTCTCTTGGTTTAGTTTTTTTTCTAGTTAGTATAGTTATTTAACGATCGTTCTCTGTTTAGGTAGATCTAGCGAACGATTTCGTTCGTTAGCATTCTGTAACAAACGTTCGCTATTTAAAAAATTTCTTTTTCTGTTTATTTTACACCAGGGACCTATTCGTAATTAGTTTTCTTATCATTTAGTCCCTGCTTTTCAAACAACCACATCTTTTTACTCGTTTGTCCAAATCCAACGAAACCAACGCCCACGTCTTCGTTATGATCCCCTCTATCCAGTAATCCAACTCACACATGTTTTTGAAATTTTAAAATTTGAATTAGATCAGATTTGAATTTGAATCTTCTTTTGATCGTAACTTTTGTTACGTAACTCCGATTTAGTTGATTCTTTTTGCAAGTTAAAGCTCTTGACCTAAACTTTCTGATAAGGCCAAATTCACATAATTTTGGTACAGTTAGAAATTGTTTTATGTTGCAAGAGTTATTTGCTTGGTTTTGAAGTTTTCCGAATTGTTTTCCTCGTTCTTTCTGATCTTTTGAGTGATTGCTTATGTGTGGTTACTATTGCTTGCTCTCGATAGATTGACCGGAGTGTGACGAGTAGATCTATCAAGAGTTATGAGTGCGAATCATCTTCATCAACATTGCAGGCAAGTTCACACTTTGATCATATCCCTTTCATACCCAGTTTTTATGCATTAGATTCAACCCTCAAACATTGCATGAGTAGGATTGATAACATGTGGGTATTGGGAAGTAGTTGATGAGGTAGGAACCTATTGCCCTGTTTATTATCAAACCTTTGGGAGTTACTTCTACGTTTGCTTATATTGCTATGCTATGCTCGTAGACGTGGATTGGGTTTGAGTGAATTTCCATGACAGATGTGAGATTGTTAATTAATGGTTCAACTTAAGGTGGCTACTTAACTAAACATCTGGGTGGATTGAGGCACCTGGAGAACCCAGTGTTGCCTGTATTTTTGGATATCCCGGAGTACCGTGTGATCATCCTATGGACCGCCACCCAGACTCAAAGGGATCATAAGATTATTCATGCTAGAAACTTCCGTGTGCAGCCACAAGCTATTATGGGCTCTAGCATAGTTGAGTATGTTGCATGACCTCTTCCAGTGGTAGGCTAGCAGATGTAGGGGGTGTAGGTTGGTACTGTCTACCCAGGGTTAGAGTTAATGCTTCTGAAAGACTGTGTCTCGGTCATCCGTTTCTCAAACACCATGCAGTGCGAGAAATCCAACGGAGGAGATCGAGTCTTGTGGGGAAAAGTGCACAAACCTCTGCAGAGTGTACAAACTAATCATGATTAGCCGTGTCCCCGGTTATGGACATCTTGAGTATCTAGTTCTTGGATTATCATGTGAATCTCATCATCGTACTACTTAATTTAATTTGATTGGGTTAATCACGTTCTTAATTGGGATTGAGTTGGAGGTACCTTCTCAATGTTTAACAACCACCATGATAGTTAAATAAAATTTATTCCTTTGCAGTAGGGAAAAATTGGCTTTTCGCAAAAACATTATAACCATAGAGCTTTTCCACCAGCCATATATGCATGTAGTGATAGCCCTTGTTCATCATTTCTCTATGGTGTTAATTTTCCAGCATATTCCATGTGCTGACCCGTTTTCGGGCTGCAACGTTTCATGTTGCAGGATTCTTACGACGAGTAAGTGATACGTTAGGGTTACGATTTCTACACTCAACTTTGCCGTTGGTGTTGACGGGAATCCACAACCTTGTTACTTCCGCTATTTGGATTGAGGTAATAGTATTTACGCTACTTTATACATGTGATTTACCTCTGTTATAAATCCTCGAGTACTGTGTGTGTCAGCATACCGATCCAGGGATGACACTTAAGCACAGAGACTTGATCCATTCGGGTCGGGTCGCTACAAGATGGTATCAGAGCACATGTTGACTGTAGGACGTGACCCTAGAAACTGGCAAGCCCATAGGAAGGATTTTCCCTAAAACTTTCCTTTTCAAAAAGATGTTTTACCTCTCTCCTTTTCTGAGTCTTATTCAAATATTCCCTTTTAGTGAGACCATACCCCTTTCCCCTTCTGAGCTCGAAGATTCGACGGATGAGACCACTTCAAGAAGGACAAGATATCGGACAACTAAGACCACTTTGGAATGAAGAAGATTTTACCGTGTAAATGGAAACTACAACGGTTGAATACTCTGAAGACTAGGAGAATTTGAAGGCTCTGAAGAATTGCCAGATGTGTATGACCTAGGAAGGTTACTCTTATTGGAAGTTGGCAGACTATGGAAGCCGTCAATGCCCGAGATTAAGGTGTATCGGAGAAAGACCGGAACATGGAGAGTTAGAAACTCAAAGTTTTGTCAAGAAAACCCTAAGGCAGGAGATATCAGCTATGGAATAATAGCTCATGGAAATGACAAGAGCAGAAACACGGCTATCCATGATGTTATCGCCCGCTTATGCTATTGTCACCGTGCGGAGTTAAGCATGCAGATGCATGGAAGGATTGGATGGTAGAAAACTGATGGAGCACCTATCAGCAAAAGATGAAGTTTTAACTTTAGACCGATGTATCACCAGGATCTGGAGCATTACATCAGGAAGTTTAAAGATGAACCTTCAGGAAGCAGTATTCGACAAGTAAGCATTTCGTGAAGGACTCATGACCCAGAAGTTGAAAGTAGCCATGATGGAGGAGCAAAACCTCGAGACATCAAAGATTCGTCATGAAATGAAGGACAATAAGATCATGGTCCATGTCGAGGATGTTGAAACCCAGAAGTTTGGAACGCAACTCCAGAAATATAAAGGACGTCACGAGAGACTTCGCGTCAACAGAGATGATTTGGCAAAAGAAATTGAGAAGGACAAGCATGATTGGAAGAAGCCATCGGAGACATTAACAAGACTTGAAGAGTTTGGCGACGTTGAAGACTTATTGACCTTTAAAAGACCAAACCCCTGTTATACCTACGTTAGATGCGACGTTTGTGAGCTGTCATTTGTTTGTTGTTTTTCCGACAGCCACAATAAAAAAAACCTGTCTCTTCAAAACTATTGTTTGTATTGTGTGCATCTCTCTCTACCTCTCTTATCTCACCCCAAACCCATGGACCCAATAGAGGATGAATGGAGATGAGCTTTTATTTTTCTGGACCGATGAGTCAATTGGAGACGGACCGATGGATTCAGAACATGGAGGATCACATGAAGAATAACCCTATAGTCGGAAAGGATATGACCCGGCATGCTCTTCAATGTTTTGAAAGAGGTGCTGCTACTTGGTGGAGGATGTACCAAACCATCAATGGATGGCAAGGACTAACCACTTGGAAGGAATTTAAGTGGACTTTGTTAAAGTCTTGGCTTGTGTCCCAAAAGTTGAAGCCTTATGGGAAGGATATGAAGAAAACGTGTGCATGCAAGCTTTGTGGAGAAATAGGACACAACCATAAAGGAAACAAGGACGAATACCCTCATAAGCAGAGGATTGCCAAAGGAGTGAGCCGAGGATCTCAGGGAACTTCGGTTGGAGATTGTTCCCAAAGGTTTTGTTGCAGCAATGGAAGTTCAGTCTACATTGTTGGGAAAGATCCGTGAAGCTCAGAAGGATGACAAAGAGATTGCTGAGGTAAAAGAGAGGATGAGCAAAGGAAAGGCCAAGGATTTTTGTAAGGATGAGCACGACACCTTATGGTTCGAGGACCATGTATATGTGCCCAATAATGCAAAGATCAGGAAGTTAATACTTCAGGAGGCTCATGACTCACCATACTCGATTCGCCCTGGAAACACCAAGATGTATTTGGATTTGAAGGAGCGTTTCTGGTGGACTGGTATGAAGAAGGATATTGCGGAGTATGTAGTCGTAGGTGATGTATGCCAGAGAGTAAAGGCAGAGCATCAGAAGCCAGCCGGATTACTACAGCCTATGCCGATACCCGAATGGAAGTGGGATAAGCTTGGCATGGATTTCATTACCGGATTTCCCAGAACCCGATCGGGATATGATTCTATCTGGGTAGTAGTTGATTCGCTTGACCAAAGTGGCTCACTTTATCCCAGTGAAAACCACCTATACAAGTGCGAAGTTGGCCAAGATATATATGACCAGGATCGTATGTCTGCATGGAGTTCCGAGGACCATCGTATCAGATAGAGGAACACAGTTTACCTCAAAGTTTTGGAATCAGCTGCACCAGACTTTGGGTACTAGGCTAGAGTTCAGTACAGCCTTTCATCCGTAGACAGATGGATAGACCGAGAGAGTCAATCAGATTCTGGAGGACATGTTGAGAGCGTGTGCGCTAGATTATGGATCTAGTAGGGATGATAATCTACCTTACGCGGAGTTCTCATACAACAACAGTTACCAAGCCAGTTTGAAGATGGCCCCTTTTGAAGCTTTGTATGGGAGAAGGAGCCAGACACCGTTGATGTGGGATGAAGTTGGAGACCGTCAGTTGTTTGGACCAAATGTGATCAAGGAGTCAGAAGAGAATGTTAAGTTGATTCAAGATAGACTGAAGGTAGCTCAGTCCAGGCAGAAGAGTTATGCAGACTAAAAACGCAAGGAGGTAGTCTATGAAATTGGAGACAGAGCATGTCTTCGTGTGTCCCCTCTGCGAGGAGTTAAACGATTTTGAGTTAAGGGAAAGTTAGCCCCGAGATTTGTAGGACCATACCGAGTTTTGGAGCGTATGGGAGAAGTGGCCAACAAGTGGAGTCACCCGAAGGATTGTCAGGAGTTCATGATGTGTTTCACGTTTCCCAGTTGAAGAAGTGCCATGCAGAGATGGCCAATATTCCCCTGTAAGGGCGCTTGACCCTGGAAAGGATAATGATGTTCCACGAAGTGGAGTATGGACTTCATAAGTATAAGTGTTTTTTTTATCTCGGTATGTGGGATATCCCACGAGGATGAAGAGATAAATTACTATTGGATATAAAGGAGGTATGATGTTGGAAATATGGATCAATGGAAATTCCATGATGAGTCTGAGTAATCATGTCTTAGTTTGGTGCTAATAGAGGGAAGAAGGACAATAAAATTGGACGGATTTAAGAATGCTAGGAAGCTGGATTTGGAATAAGGATCAGTTGCCCTGATGATGAATTCAAGGTTTGCAAGTGATGAGATGGGCCATAACCCACAGGCCCCAGGACCTGCCAAGAAGCAAGCACATTCTTGCTGAAGGAAAGACCCTGGAAGAAGTTATGATTTTTATCGACAGACGATCTTATAGGAGTTATGCAAAACCTGAGGGTTGGGAAGGACCATAGATGTTTGTTTGGCTTGCAGAATCCATGGATTTTTCCGAACTTAGTTCGTCGACAAGAGAAATTCGGCAATGCTTGCAAGGGTGACCGAGTGTTAGAATGCGAGATTCGCTAAACCATATACAAGGTAATGATTTGGGTGCGGGATGGATTGATCACCATACCGACTTACTCTTATTATTCGCCTTGCTATACGGGATGGTAAATCTGAGTGACTTACCTATAGTAGAGTGACGACGATTTAAACCTTGTTTAAACCTTAGAATGGTATAGGTATTGTCCCTTGTACACGGCAGTTGTTGCCAACCGTAGGTTATACGGTGAGGTTCAACCCAGACCCATTTCCTGCAGGAGAAACCATAAATTGTTGACCACCATGAGATATCGATAGTTGTTTAGTATTGGCGCCAGACCCGTCAGCTAAGAAGACTCAGTCACGGAAGAACCATACCAAAATCAAAGGATACAGAAGAATTGAGGAAAAAGGTTATGCCACTACCGGAAGAGCCCATTATCCTTACGATCTGAGAAGACCGACACTGTCAACAATAAGGATGGAGTATACGTGTTTTGGTGGAACCGTAACAATGCTTCTAAGGGTGGTAGCACCCCGGACCCCGGTGATGATCGATGGATTTTGAGAAGACCCCAAACCCTAACCTATTTCTTTCTAGCCTCTCCAAATCTAGAGGACGAGATTCATTCTAAGGGTGGTAGTTTTGTAACATCCCAAAATTCTAAATTTTGGAATGTTATAATAACAGATAGATTGGATTGATTGATTGACTGAAAGTGAGTGAATTCGAAATCTTTTGAAAGTTAAACGAGAGGGAATAAAAGGACTTTCCCAAACTTTCATTTTGCTTTTATGATCTCCATGAATTCAAATTATTTTCATCACAAAACCCTGGAGAGAAGATGACATGACTTCTTCCATTTATTTAAATGACAAGGGGTGTTGAAAATATTTGAATTTCATTTGAAAATATTTCCAATTCTGAAACTTTATGCAACTCAATGATTTTCACGAGAGAAGATAAAATGACTTCTTCAAAATATATGAAATATGAGTTGGGAGTTTCAAAGGATTAAATTCAAAGTCCCATTGAAATTATTTTTCAATATTGGAGTTATTTGAGTTTTATTCAAATTATTTTTCTCCAAAAATAAAATATATGGAAAATAGGGTAACATGATTCCCTACAACAGAAATTGGAGAAAAATAAATTTGAAATCATTTTGGTATTTTTAAAATGCTTTTTATTGGATTTTATTAAGGCAGTAGCACTGTTTGATTTATTTAAATTTGTGTGGATTTTATTTGACTTTACAAAAATGTTCATGTTGTAGAAAATCTTTTTCTGAAAATTTTGATATATTATATGCCTATAGTTTGTTCTTATTTCATATCGTTTTATTATTTCTTTTTGTCTGCTAAACGTTTAAAAAAATGGAAACCCTCCCCTCCGACTGGGCCGGCCCAGCTCCCAGGCCAGGCCGCGGCCCAGCCCACCTCCTCGTCATCCCCAAGCTTGGGAAGGACTCCCGAGCCAGCACGCCATCGCCGCCGCCGCCGAGTCCCGGTCGGGCACGCCTCCCCTTGCCCCTCCTCCACGCCTTCCGATGCCGTCCTCCTCCATAAATAGCCCCGGCCCCTCTCTCTCTCTCCTCTCTTCTCGCCGCCACCTCCTGCCAACCACCGCCGCCGCCGCTGCCAACCACCGCCGCCGCTGCCGCGCCTCGCCTAGCCCCGCGCCGCCCGCGCTGCTGCCTCCGCCGCCCCGCATAGCCTCCGCCCGCTGCCGCCGCCACGCCGGAGCTCGCCGCCCTCGCCGGAGCCCCGCGCCATCTCGCCAGAGTTAACCACCGTCGTCGTGTAGAACCGCTGCCGAACCGGTAATAAAACCGATCCGGTTTTCCTCGGTTTTCTCTTGGTTTAGTTTTTTTCTAGTTAGTTTAGTTATTTAACGATCGTTCTCTGTTTAGGTAGATCTAGCGAACGATTTCGTTCGTTAGCGTTCTGTAACAAACGTTCGCTATTTAAAATTTTTCTTTTCCTGTTTATTTTACACCAGGGACCTATTCGTAATTAGTTTTCTTATCATTTAGTCCCTGCTTTTCAAACAACCACATCTTTTTACTCGTTTGTCCAAATCCAACGAAACAAACGCCCACGTCTTCGTTATGATCCCCTCTATCCAATAATCCAACTCAAACATGTTTTTGAAATTTTAAAATTTGAATTAGATCAGATTTGAATTTGAATCTTCTTTTGATCGTAACTTGAGTTTCGTAACTCTGATTTAGTTGATTCTTTTTGCAAATTAAAGCTCTTGACCTAAACTTTCTGATAAGGCCAAATTCACATAATTTTGGTACTGTTAGAAATTGTTTTATGTTGCAAGAGTTATTTGCTTGGTTTTGAAGTTTTCCGAATTGTTTTCCTCGTTCTTTCTGATCTTTTGAGTGATTGCTTATGTGTGGTTACTATTGCTTGCTCTCGATAGATTGACCAGAGTGTGACGAGTATATCCATCAAGAGTTATGAGTGCGAATCATCTTCATCAACATTGCAGGCAAGTTCACACTTTGATCATATCCCTTTCATACCCAGTTTTTATGCATTAGATTCAACCCTCAAACATTGCATGAGTAGGTTTGATAACATGTGGGTATTGGGAAGTAGTTGATGAGGTAGGAACCTATTGCCCTGTTTATTATCAAACCTTTGGGAGTTACTTCTACGTTTGCTTATATTGCTATGCTATGCTCGTAGACGTGGATTGGGTTTGAGTGAATTTCCGTGACAGATGTGAGATTGTTAATTAATGGTTCAACTTAAGGTGGCTACTTAACTAAACATCTGGGTGGTTTGAGGCACCTGGAGAACCCAGTGTTGCCTGTATTTTTGGATATCCCGGAGTACTCGTGTGATCATCCTATGGACCGCCACCCAGACTCAAAGGGATCATAAGATTATTCATGCTAGAAACTTCCTTGTGCAGCCACAAGCTATTATGGGCTCTAGCATAGTTGAGTATGTTGCATGACCTCTTCCAGTGGTAGGCTAGCAGATGTAGGGGGTGTAGGTTGGTACTGTCTACCCAGGGTTAGAGTTAATGCTTCTGAAAGACTGTGTCTCGGTCATCCGTTTCTCAAACACCATGCAGTGCGAGAAATCCAACGGAGGAGATCGAGTCTTGTGGGGAAAAGTGCACAAACCTCTGCAGAGTGTACAAACTAATCATGGTTAGCCGTGTCCCCGGTTATGGACATCTTGAGTATCTAGTTCTTGGATTATCATGTGAATCTCATCATCGTACTACTTAATTTAATTTGATTGGGTTAATCACGTTCTTAATTGGGATTGAGTTGGAGGTACCTTCTCAATGTTTAACAACCACCATGATAGTTAAAAAAATCTATTCTTTGCAGTAGGGAAAATTGGCTTTTCGCAAAAACAGTATAACCATAGAGCTTTTCCACCAGCCATATATGCATGTAGTGATAGCCTTTGTTCATCATTTCTCTATGGTGTGAATTTGCCAGCATATTCCATGTGCTGACCCGTTTTCGAGCTGCAACGTTTCATGTTGCAGGATTCTTACGACGAGTAAGTGATACGTTAGGGTTACGATTTCTACACTCAACTTTGCTGTTGGTGTTGATGGGAATCCACAACCTTGTTACTTCCGCTATTTGGATTGAGGTAATAGTATTTACGCTACTTTATACATGTGATTTACCTCTGTTATAAATCCTCGAGTACTGTGTGTGTCAGCATACCGATCCAGGGATGACACTTAAGCACAGAGACTTGATCCATTCGGGTCGGGTCGCTACAGCCTTGGTGCTCTCGGCACGGCGTGGTTAATGTGGTCAAGGAATGACTTCCATTGAAAGAGTACTGTACGTGGAGAGGCTGACAGCTGGGTCCACGGCCGCAGCAAAGAAGTGCCTCCTTATTACGTGCAAAACAATGATTCCTCCACTTGACAGCAGGGACCCACCAGACGGCCATCGTATTTCGTGAAATCAACATTCCCCCCTGACAGCTGGGACCCACCAGCTACATCTTCACATGCAAGGAAGTGCGTCCATATTACTGGCAAAAAATATGATTCTCTCCCTGACAGCTGGGACCCACCAGCTATATCTTCGCATGCAAGGAAGTGCCTCCTTACCTCCCTTACAGCTGGGACCCACCCGGTCGAACCGTATGTAGGGTTGTCTGTCTGGTCCCGAATGTGTACGTACATATTGGTCGATCGGTCTGTGTGCAGGCTACTGCGATGAACCGTGGCCGAGTAACGAAGGGCAGGTGTCGTAGTAGAGGCGCGGATGTAGCATATCACGCAGTCCCATCTATATCGTGGACACGTACGTACAGCCAGGGTGCAAGAAACTAAATACGGCCACGTACGTACATACGGGGTGGGGGGGTCTCGAACGCCTACTCGCACATACATATGGCCAGGGCTGATGTACATGGAGAGGCAGTGGAGAGCAGCGACGGCGTCCTGTTCATCGGCAGCCAACCGGCTGGGTCAGAACGGAGAAACTGCATCGTGTTCATCGGGAGGCAACAGAATGCGTCATGTTCATCGGGAGCCAACCGGCTTGGACAGAATAGTCGAAACGAGGCCTAGTGTACCACAGAATGGAGGACATGGCCTTCTGTTCGACGGCCTACGGTCGGAACAGGATCCTGTTCACCGAGAGGGGTCTGGCGTACCGCAAAATGGAGGAAACGAACTTCTCTTCGACCTCCTACGGTTGAAATGGGGTCATGTTGATCGGGAGGGTGTGGCGTACCGCAAAACGGATGAAACGGACTTCTCGTCGATCTCCTACGATCGAAACGGGGTCCTGTTAATCGAGAGGGGTGTGGCGTACCGCAAAACGGGACTCCACGGGCTACTGTTCATCCACCGTCTACTGCCTCGCTCCAGCCTCCACGGGCTACTGTTCATCCAGCGTCGACCTCCTCCAGCCTCCACCTGCGACAGTTCATCCACGGCGTCTCCCTCCTGCCTCCACCAGCTACTGCTCATCCATGAGCTCCTGTTCATCCAGCCTCCACCGGCTACTGTTCAACCAGCCCTCCACAGGGTCTTGTTCATCCAGCCTCCACCGGCTACTATTCAACCAACCCTCCACGGGGTCATGTTCATCCACCCCAACCGGCTCGATCGGGGTCCTGTTCATCCAACGACAACAACCTCTGCTACCACGGGGTCATGTTCATCCAACCCCCACTGTGAACTGTTCATCAAACCCCCAACAACGTTCACTGTTCATCAAGAGGCGGCAGGTTCGATCGGCTTCAGTTTGCAGTAGTAGCGAAGGCATCGCTCGGGTTCAATTAACAGCCAACGGATCGATCGTTCGGGTTCAGTAACATAGCTAGTGCAATCGGTCGGGTTCAGTACGCGAACGCCTCTCCCGGGTTCAATTATAGCCCAACGCCTCACACACATGCACGTATGTGTATAAGAGAAATGTGCAAACGTCCGTGCATCACTCGGCCCCGACCACCCACCGTAACCGGGAATTCCCTGATATTTTCCTCGCCCTCGCTTCTACCACGGTTTTTTCCATCATGCATGGCCCAAAGAATGTCATCCAGCTGCGTCTTCAGCCCTCCCAGGACGAAAAGCCCATTTTCTATCATGATTTTTGGTCATAGAAGTAGGAGCCCACCACATCTATGATGATACCTGATTTTGTCACAATTATCGTCATAGAAGTGTCATAAGCATGACAGGAAAAAAATTCGTTCGGCCCAAAACGTCATGGATGTGTCTTTTTTGTAGTGTTTGTCACTCCCTGTAACGGAGAGGTATCTCTGGGCCCTCTCGGTAATGAAACATCACAAGAAGCTTACAAGCAAAGTGACTAAGGAGTTAGTTACGAGATGATGTTTTACGGAACGAGTAAAGAGACTTGCGGGTAACGAGATTGAACTAGGTATGGAGATACCGACGATCGAATCTCAGGAAAGTAACATACCAACAGACAAAGGGAATTACATATGTTGTCAAAAAGGTTCGACAGATAAAGATCTTCGCAGAATATGTAGGAACCAGTATGGGCATCTCGGTCCCTCTATTGGTTATTGACTGGAGAAGCATCTCGGTCATGTCTATGATAACCCACAAGTATAGGGGATCGTTTGTAGCCTTCTTTGATAAATAAGAGTGTCGAACCCAATGAGAAGCTAAAGGTAGAACAAATATTCCCTCAAGTTCTATCGACCACCGATACAACTCTACGCACACTTGACATTTGCTTTACCTAAAACAAGTATGAAACTATTTTGCAAGAATAAAACTATGAGTACTTTGCGAGAATAAAATTACTAATAAATTACAAGGTAATAAAAGGGGATAGCTTTGTCAACAAGAAAGTTATTTGTCCCTAGGCAATCGATAACAAGTACCGGTAATCATTCTTGCAATTCTATATGAGGGAGAGGTATGAGCTAACATACTTTCTCTACTTGGATCATATACACTTATGATTGGAACTCTAGCAAGCATCCGCAACTACTAAAGATCATTAAGGTCGTGAAACCCAACCATAGCATTAAGTATCAAGTCCTCTTTATCCCATACGCAACAACCCACCTACTCGAGTTTAAGATTCTGTCACTCTTGCAACCCACCATAAGAAAATCATGAACGTATTGCAACACCCTACAGCGGGGAACCCTCACGTTTGCGTGAGACGGAGGGCACCGTAGGACAGCACCATAAATAAAATATACAATCATACCAACCAAGATCATGATTAACACATAGGACAAAACGGATCTACTCAAACATCATAGGATAACCATAGATCATTGGGAAATAATATATGGAGTTGAGCACCATGTTTAAGTAGAGATTACAGCGGGGAGAAGGGGTATTACACCGCTACATAGATGGGGAGAATGTTGGTGTTGAGGGTAGCAAGATTGTTGATGTACATCGTCGTCACGATCCTAGCCTCGGCGGCACTCCGCCACCACCGGCAGAGAGGAGGAGAGAGCCCCCTCCTTCTTCTTCTTCCTTGCCCCCCCACTAGATGGGAGGAGAGTTCCCCCTCTGGTCCATGGCCTCCATGGCAGCGGAGGGGCGGGAGCCCCTCCGAGATTCAATCTCCCTCTCTGTTCTCTTCTGTTTCCCGTTCCCTGGATCTAGCCGAAAACCGTTTCTTATATTCCGGGAGATCTGTAACTCCGATTGCGCTGAGATTTTAACATGATATTTTTTGGGATATAAGCTTCCTTGCGCCCGAAGTAGAGATCCAACCGATGTACAAGGTGACCATAAGACACCTGGGCGCTCCTGGGCCCTGGGCGCGCCCTGGTGGGTTGTGGGCACTATGGGCCCCCGTTTGCGTTGATTCCACCTCCCAAAAATCACATATATTCTGAAATAATTCTCCATAAAATTTTGTTGTATTTGGACTTCGTTTGATATGGATATTCTGCGATACAAAAAACATGCAAAGAAACAGGAACTGGCACTGGGCACTAGATCAATAGGTTAGTCCAATAAACCATATAAATTGTTGCCAAAAATATGTAAAAGTTGTATAATATTGGCATGAAACAATAAAAAATTATAGATACGATGGAGACGTATCAGCTTCCCCAAGCTTAATTCCTGCTCGTCCTCGAGCAGGTAAATGATAAAAAATATAATTCTTGATGTGGAATGCAACCTAGCATAAACTTGATCATATATCTAATCATGCCATGAATATTAAGACATAAGTGGTTCAAAGCAATAGTCTATAATTTGACATGAAGACATCAATACTCAGGCATCCCAACAAACAATCGTGTCTTTCAAAAAATCAAAGCTAAAGAAAGCTATCCCTACAAAATCATATAGTCTTGTCATGCTCTGTCTTCTTAACACAAAGTATTTGTCATGCACAACCCCGATGACAAGCCGAGCAATTGGTTCATACTTTTTAACGCGCTTCAGCTTTTTCAACCCTCACGCAATACATGAGCGCGAGCCATGGATATAGCACTACGGGTGGAATAGAGTATGATGATAGGGGTAACTATAGAGAAGACAAAAAAGTAAGGAAGTCTCACATCGACGCGGCTGACCAACAGGCTATGGAGATGCCCATCAATCATATCAATGCGAGAAGTAGGGATTGCCATGCAACAGATGCACTAAGAGCTATAAGTGTATGAAAGCTCAATATGAAAACTAAGTGGGTGTGCATCTAATCCTATAATGAAAAAATCCCACTAGTATATGAATGTGACAACATAGGAGACTCTCCATATGAAAAACATGGTGCTACTTTAAAGCACAAGTGTGGAACTAGCATGCCCCTTCTCTCTCTTTATTTATTTTTATTTCTTTTTTCTTTATTTTTTCCTTTCCCTTTTCTTTATTTTTCTTTATTTTTTCTCTCATTGTCCGGAGTCTCATACTGACTTGTGGGGGAATCATAGTCTCCATCATCCTTTCCTCACTGGGGCAATGCTCTAAAAATGAATAATGATGATCATCACACTTCTATTTACTTACAACTCAATAGAAATAAAAATTATAACTCGATACATCTAACAAAGAATGACTCTATATGAATGCCTCTGGCAGTGTACAAGGATGTGCAATGATCTAGCATAACAACGATATCAAAAAACGGACAAGCCATGGAAATATCAAGCTAGCTATCTTACGATCATGCAAAGCAATATGACAATGAATGCTAAAGTCATCAAAACGGAAGCGGTGGAAGTTGCATGGAAATATATCTCGGAATGGCTATGGAAAGGCCATAATAGGTATGGTGGCTGTTTTGAGGAAGATATAATAAGGCTTATGTGTGATGGAGCGTATCATATCACGGGGTTTGGATGCAGCAGCGAAGTTTGCACCACGTCTCGAGGTGAGAAACGGCAATGCATGGTACCGTAGAGGCTAGCAAATTGCGGAAAGGTAAGAGTGCGTATAATCCATGGACTCACATTAATCATAAAGAACTCATATACTTATTGCAAAAATTTATTAGCCCTTGAAGCAAAGTACTACTATGCATACCCCTAGGGGGGTATATTGGTAGGAAAAGACCATCGCTCGTCCCCGACCGCTACTCATAAGGAAGACAATCAATAATAAATCGTGCTCCAACTTTATAGCATAATGAGAGACTATATGTGCATGCTTCGGAATCACAAACCTTAACACCAATATTCTTACTAACCACAACCGTTAACTAGTACCTCCCACATATTCCATCTCTATATCGCAAAACTATTGCAAGGAATCAAACATATCATATTCAGTGATCCACAAGTTTTATGTAGGATTTTATGACTAACCATGCAAATGACCAATTCCTTTTGACTCTCTAAATAGATATAAGTGAAGCAAGAGAGTTTAATTCTTTCTACAAAAGTTCATTCTCTAACAAATATAAGTGAAGCAAAAGAGCATTCTTCAAATAACGGTTTTCTATGTGAAGAGAAAGAGGCAATCCAAACTTCAAATGATATAAGTGAAGCACATGAAGCATTCTATAAAGCCACACTCAAAAGATATAAGTGAAGTGCAATGAGAATTCTATAAATCAACCATGGACTATCTCATACCAGAATGGTGCATAAAAGAAAATTAAAAACTATGTGCAAAAGATACTCCAAGATTTACGCATATCACGTGAACGAAACGAAGACAAAAACATACCGATACTTGTTGAAGAAAGATGGGATGCCTTCTGGGGCATCCCCAAGATTAGATGCTTGAGTCTCCTTGAATATTTACTTGGGGTGCCTTGGGCATCCCCAGGCTTGAGCTCTTGCCTCTCCTCCTTCTCCTCATATCAAGACCTCCTCGATCTTTGATCCCTTCATCCACACAAAATTCCACAGAAAGCTCGGTAAGATCCATTAGTATAATAAAGCAAATCACTACTCTAAGTACTATTGCAAACCAATTCATATTTTGTTTTTGCATTGTAGCTACTGTAATATAGCTTTTTCATGGATTATTCCACTGATAGAATTGATAGTTTCATCAAAACAAGCAAAACAATGCATCAAAAACAGAATCTGTCTTAAACAGGACAGTCTGTAGTAATCTGAACATTCACCATACTTCTGGTACTCCAAAAATTCTGAAAAATTAGGAAAACATAAAAAATTTGTATATCAAGACTGTGCAAAAAAATCAGAAACTTTCGATGTCCAGTAGAAAAATGTAAAATGGAGCGCTACAGCCAAAGTTTCTGTTTTTGCACCGCACATACCAACAAGCAATCTACTCCTCCTAAAGGCAAATCTTGGCACATTATTTTTATAATACAATGAAATTGTACAAGTGGATAATTATTTTTGTGAGAATCTTCATGAAAAATTCTACATTGTTTCCATGAGCATGAACACAAGTGTTCAAGGTCGACCCTCACTTCTCCAATGCATAACTTCCAATCGCTTCTCTTTTGTGAAAAAGTTTTTAAGTTCCCCTCTATTTTTTTTAAACTTTATAAAAGAACTCAACAGAAAGAATTGACACTCTAAAACTTCTGGGTTGTCTCCCTGGCAGCGCTTTCTTTAAATCCATTAAGCTAGGCATAAAGTGCTCAAGTAATGAATCCACCTGGATCCCAAGGTATATCAAAGCCAATTTTAATTAACAATGATTTGGCATTTAGTAGTGAGCACAAAGCAACATATATCATGAAATGATGAAGTCTAACTCTCTTCATATGCATCAGCATGTCATACAAGAACAATTCGTGCACATCAAGTAAAGGCCAATACATAGCATAAGAAGTTTCTTGCAATTTTATCGTATCGGAAACATAGAGGCGCGGAGATATAGTTCCTCTCTCATAATAATTGCAAGTAGGAGAAGCAAGCACATGCATATTATATCCATCAAAATCATCATGTGTAGTAGCAAAATGCAACCCATCAATATAATCCTTAATAAGAGCAAACTTCTCCGATATAGTGTAGTTTGGAGAATTCAAAAAGATAACAGGACTATCATGTGTGGGTGCAATAGCAACAATTTCATTCTTAATATAAGGAACTATAGCAAGTTCATCTCCATAAGCATAATTCATATTGGCATCTTGGCCACAAGCATAGCAAGCATCAATTTCATCAAAATAGGATGTTCAAAAGAATCAACAGGATCATAACAATTATCATAGCATACATCCTTCGGTAAGCACGAAGGGAAATTAAACAATGTATGAGTTGGAGAGTTACTCTCATTAGAAGGTGGGCACGGGTAGCTAATCCGCTCTTCCTCTGTTTGTTCTTCGCTCTCCTCATCATCTTTTTCATCCAATGAGCTCACAGTTTCATCAATTCCTTCTTCCATAGACTCATACAAAATATTAGTCTCTTCTCGGACAACGGAGATTTTCTCAATAAATTCATCAATATCAGAATTATATTTATAATTATCATAGCAATATTTAAGGATGGCAAAATTTTCAGGTCTATAAACATCATCATCAAAAGCTTCATACTTTAAAAACAAAGATTCAATTTCATAAGCACCCTTAAAAGCAACAAATTATTCTATTTGTTCCACATCATAGTAATCATATCTACCATTAGCATAAGAAGCCAGGGTTTCATTATCATTAAATTTGCATGTAAAAGGAAGCTGTGGAGCGTTCATCCTAGAGAAACAAGTATAATCATATCTCTGACACAACTTCCAAGCATACCAATGTAACATATCAATTTGATCCCATAATAGTTTCCCTTTTTGTGTCAAGCGATAATCCCTAAAGTATTCACGTTGATCCAACAGTACTCACATTATCAAGTTGAATGGGGTTCTCTCAGGATTATCAAAGTAGTGTTTAATGTTTTTCACATAACGAGCATCGAGGGTTTTAGGAGGTCCCCGATCTCCATGAGTAGCAAGTACAACTAATTTTTTGGTGTTTCGTGTTCCATATCCATAGCTAATGATAGAGAAGAACTTAGAACAAAAAATAAAAAACTACTTAGTGATAAAGCAAACAAGCACACACGAGAATATTCACCCCACGCTATTGCTCCCGGCAACGGCGCCAGGAAAAGGTCTGGATAACCCAGAAGTATAGGGGGTCGTTTGTAGCCTTCTTCGATAAATAAGAGTGTCGAACCCAACGAGGAGCTAAAGGTAGAACAAATATTCCCTCAAGTTCTATCGACCACCGATACAACTCTTTGCACACTTGATGTTTGCTTTACCTAAAACAAGTATGAAACTATTTTGCAAGAATAAAACTACAAGTACTTTGCGAGAATTAAACTACTAATAAATTGCAAGGTAATAAAAGTGGATAGCTTTGTCAACAAGAAAGTTATTTGTCCCTACCCAATCGATAACAAGTACCGGTAATCAATCTTGCAATTCTATATGAGGGAGAGTCATGAGCTAACATACTTTCTCTACTTGGATCAAATGCACTTATGATTGGAACTCTAGCAAGCATCCGCAACTACTAAAGATCATTAAGGTCATGAAACCCAACCATAGCATTAAGTATCAAGTCCTCTTTATCCCATACGCAACAATCCACCTACTCGGGTTTAAGATTCTGTCACTCTCGCAACCCACCATAAGCAAATCATGAACGTATTGCAATACCCTATAGAGGGGACCCCTCACGTTTGCGCGAGACGGAGGCCACCGTAGGACAGCACCATAAATAAAATATACAATCATACCAACCAATATCACACTTAACCCATAGGACAAAACGGATCTACTCAAACATCATAGGATAACCATAGATCATTGGGAAATAATATATGGAGTTGAGCACCATGTTTAAGTAGAGATTATAGCGGGGAGAAGGGGTATTACACTGCTACAAAGAGGGGGGGTGAAAGTTGGTGTTGACGGTAGCAAGGTTGTTGATGTAGATCGCCGTCACGATCCTAGCCCTGGCGGCACTCCGGCGCCACCGGGAGAGAGGAGGAGAGAGCCCCCCTCCTTCTTCTTCTTCCTTGGCCTCCCCCCTAGATGGGAGGAGAGTTCCCCCTCTAGTCCATGGCCTCCATGGCAGCGGAGGGGCGGGAGCCCCTCCGAGATTGGATGTCCCTCCATGTTCTCTTCTGTTTTGCGTTCTGTGGATCTGGCCGAAAACTGTTTCTTATATTCCGGGAGATCCGTAACTCCGATTGCGCTGAGATTTTAACACGATTTTTTTTCCGGATATAAGCTTCCTTGTGCCCGAAGTAGAGATCTAACTGAGGTACGAGGTGAGCATAAGACACCTGGGCGTGCCTGGGCCCTGGGGCACGCCGTGGTGGGTTGTGGGCACTGTGGGCCCCCGTTTGCGTTGATTCCACCTCCCAAAAATCACATATATTCTGAAATAATTCTCTGTAAAATTTTATTGCATTTGGACTTCGTTTGATATGGATATTCTGCGATACAAAAAACAGGAACTAGCACTAGGTACTGGATCAATAGGTTAGTCCAATAAACCATATAAATTGTTGCCAAAAATATGTAAAATTTGTATAATATTGGCATGAAACAATAAAAAATTATAGATACGACGGAGACATACTAGTCTACATCATTCTCGAACCCGTAGGGTCCGCACGCTTAACATTCGTTGACGATAGAATATTATATGAGTTATTAGTATTGGTGACCGAATGTTGTTCGGAGTCCCGGATGAGATCACAGACATGACGAGGAGCTCCGTAATGGTCCGGAGGTAAAGATTGATATATAGGACGATACTATTTGGTCTCTGGAAAGGTTTCAGAATGCACCGAGTATTCATCGGGTCACCGGAAGGGGTTCGGGGAGACCTACAGGGAGTTTATGGGCCTAATGGGCCAAGGGGAGGAACACACCAGCCCACAAGGGGCTAGCGCACCCTCTCCCTGGACGCCGGCCCTCTTGGGAAGGAAAGGGGTGCGCCTAAGGCAAGGGAGTCACCGGGCCCCTTCCTGCCTTCTCCTCCACCTCCCTAGGAAGGAAGGGGGCGCCTAGCGCAGGCCCACTAGGGCTAGCCGCCGGCCCCTTGGGGCGCCCTGGGCTACCTCCCTCACCCCACCTATATATATGCGAGGAGGGAGAGGGGTAACACATAACACGATTCCCAAGCCATGTGCGGCGCCCCGTCTCCCTCTAGTTCTAATTCCTCCTCTGTCCATGTCCATTCTGCTTAGCGGAAGCCCCGCGGATAGTTTCACCACCTCCGTCACCAGGCCGTCGTGCTGCCGGAACTCATCTACTACTTTGCCTCTCTTGCTGGATCGAGAATGCGAGGACGTCATCGAGCTGAACGTGTGCTGAACTCGGAGGTGTCGTACGTTCGGTACTTGGCCGGGACGGATCGTGAAGGTGTACAACTACATCAACTGCGTTGATAAACGCTTCCACTTAGCGATCTACAAGGGTATGTAGATGCTCTCCCCCTCTCGTAGCTATTCATCTCCATGGATAGATCTTGCGTGTGCGTAGAATTTTTTTTGTTTTCCATGCAACATTCCTCAACACCCACAACCACTTGTTGGTTGGCTGCTCCTGAGAGAACTTGACACTTGTCATTTGGTAGCAACCCATCCTCTGGTGACTTGAGAGAAACCTAAGTGAGGAAAAACCCAACCAGAGCCAAAGTGATTTAGCATCACTGAAGAGATTGATCTGTGTGATCTGACGTCTGTTACCTTTCAAGACTGTCATTCTTCCAAACATTTCGGCGTCATGTTCTAAGCACCCAAGAGTAATTGTGGTGTGCCGGTGAACAAGTCTGTGATGGTTTTGAAAGTCTACTTTGAAGACTTACCACGAGTGATTGAGCGGGGTTTGAGTGACCTTGGTTCAGGGGAATACGGTGAGGACTAAGTGTCCTATGAGTTCATCTCAGCCGCCTCAACCAGACGTACAATTGATACAACAACTGGAACTGGTCTACCAAATCGTCGTGTCTTCATCGAGACTACCTAGTTTCAAAGATTCCTCAACCTTACCTTACATATTTCCGCTGCTGAAGAATTTGTGATCTATCCTCTAAAGAATTTGAACCGGGGACTTCCATCATGTTGTTTTTCATTTCTTCAATTCATCTTCCTCATGCTTGTATGCTTGTATGATTGCATGTTCTTCACCTATATGCATCTTGTATGCATGCTTTCTGCTACTGTGATGAATTAGTTGCCTTGTGTTTCTACTTCTTCACTTTTATGTTCATCAAATTCATCGGAGTTTGACAAATTTCTAAAAATCTCTCATTCACCACCCTCTGGGAGGAAACCTGCACTTTCAACTAGGCGTCAACTTGTTGCCATTCATGCCAATATGACAGTGACGCATAATGCAGTCTACAAGAATCACTACTACGCCCATGATATTTTTGACAGAACATGGGCCATATTATCGCATCTAAAGACTAATGACGAACTTATTGCAATGAAATTTCAACAAAACTTTGATTGGTCGATGCCGCCCAAGAAGAAGTTCAAGAAAGTACAAGTTCCTCCTCTCGTCCCAAGCTCGGTGTGTCCTTCACGCTCCACTGATGAAAATGAAGAGGTTGAAGACACTGCAACCGGCCCTCTTCTGCATCTCACAACCCCGACAACAACGCTGGCACTCCTCTAGATTCCTCAAGATGATATTCTTCAGGGGCGTTAGTCCTCAATTTCGTCTCCTTTTGGTCATTTGATGACAAAGGGGGAGAAATTTGAGTTAGTCTTTAAGCGGGTCTTTATATGGGCTGTTTTTGCTAAGTTACAACTCTTGGTCTTCATTTGATTTGCTCTTTGGTGAGTTGTAACTTAAATAACTATTGGTGGTCTGACTCTTTTGCTACATTTTTATCCGTCTGATATGCTTATCCTCAATGATATACGCTCATGCATGCTCTATTTCATCACACACCAATTTTCACCATGCATTCAAATTCTTCAATATCATATGATCATGCATAATTGGATTCCAATATATAGGAGGAGATCCCCACAATTCCATCCTGCCATGTGCGTTTGCAATCCAAAGCTGCACATCTTCAGGGGGAGTTCCTCAATATCTTGTAACCAATTTATCCATACTCTGTACTTACACTTTCATTATATACTCCCGTTGAAAACTTAACAAATTTGTCCTCAATCACGAAAAAGGGGGAGATTCTAAGTGCATCAAGTGCCCCCTTAATGGTATTCGAGTATTGAAGACAAATGGGTTGAGGGACTAATGTGTTTGTGAGTGTAAACATGTGTTATAGTCCCTGAAGATTTGTTTTAACCCATAGAAGACGACTCCTAAAATGTATTTCTTCAGGTGAAGAAATTAGTACGACCTTTGAAGAAATTGATGTGAAGACTTTGAAGCTTGAAGACTTTGTTTTCATAATTTATTTCTTCTTATTTTTGAGTCATAGGAAAAACCGTACTGTTAAAGGGGTCTAGGTGAATCATAGTTCACATTTCCAAAGTGATGCTCAAACCTATACATACACAGGCCGCTTCGAGTGAAGCCTTTGGAAATCTCCAGAACAGCTAACGACTTTGCCAGCGACAGGGACGAAGTTCATCTGGTCGCTGACGAATTTGGTCACGCTGAGGAGTTAGGATTTCGCTAGTGCGATCTGCCTATCATGAGGAAATTGAGTGCCCCCGCAAAAATGAGAGTTCAATTGCCGACCGTTGTTGCGCCGCGTGCCAGCTGTCGAGTGGATCCTTGATGTGGAGCATCCCATGATCATCCCCATGGACGCACCTACACCTCCCACGACACCACTTGGACCTATGACAAGAGCCCGAGTGAAGGCTATCAAAGATAAGGTGAACTCGCTCCTTTCCGAAGTACCACTTTCGACACATGAGACATGTCTGCTACCTCAAACGGAAACACTATGTGTGCTCAGGTACTTGGAGGAAGGCCACGGAACGTCTACATCCGACGGACAAGGCGACGGGAACACCAAGTGCGAAGGACAAGAAGAAGAGCTGCCACGGAAGCTACAGCCACCGGACGACCGGCCCCTGAAGGCCAGGACAGCTCTAGGAAACCAGGACAACGAAAGCTACAGCGGCCGGATGTCCAACCAGGACCGGACGTCCGACACCTCCCAGGCTCCGGACGACCGAACCTCTCTGGATGACCGACGCTACGCCAACAGAACGAAACCTACGGAAATTCGAAGATCTCCGGACGTCCGACACATCCTTCACAGAGCCTAACTTACGGAAGTCCGAAGATCTACGGACGTCCGGACCTCCACGAGCCTCCGGACGACCGACACCTTACGGACGTCCGACCCCTCGCTGTGTCCAGTTGCGGGCTGAGGCCCATGTACCCCTTTACTTCGCCCCATTTGCACTAAGACTATAAATAGACCTCCTCCTCCTAGTTAGGAGCATTGGTTTAGCTCATATGTGAGATAGAGCTTTGCTCATCCATACGGATCTGCTCCTTGAGAGAGACCGCGGCCCCTCTACGGAGAAGATCCACGTTGGATTCAAGACCCCCTGTTGGGTGGCCCCATCAAGACCTCCTCACGGAGAACAACCGGTTACCCTATGTATCGTCCCTTGTTGACTTTGGATCGTGTATCTCTTTGTGTCTCATGGATCTAGGACATGTGTAATCGAATCTTGTTGGTTTGAGTGATTCTCTCGTGTTTTCCCTTGTGTTTCCCTTCGTGTTCTTCGTGAAAGATCGGGCATCTAGGGTTCTACCCTACATCATCTTGGTATCATGAGCCACGTTGATCACGGTTTCGGATCCTCCCCTCTTCGTTTTCTAGCTTGATTTTGTTGTGTTCTTCCCCAATTCGAAAATTCCCCACAAAAATAGCGCCATTTTTTGTGATTTGTTGGTGTGATGAAGTTTTCTTGGATTGGATCCATGGATTTGCTTTGCCTTGAGTGGATCTAGCCTTCCCCCATCATCTCCACCTTTTCCATCCACAAAATCGCCCAGATTTGACCAATTTCGCCACTTCCACGATGAACCCTAGTAGTTCATCCCGTGCCCGAGATCGAACAGGCACCAGACGTCCGACAGCCTCCGGACGTCCTACGATCGGACTACCGTAATTTCCCAGACGTCCGTAGTTCCCTGACGAAATTGAAAAAGTTCAGTTCGGCCACCACCACTTCCCCACCTCCTCCTCCGCATACGCCTTCCAATACCTCCACCACTTCCGCATAGCACCACCATAGCTTGTCCGCTACCACTTTCCACGATTTTGACACGTTTTGGCCTTTGAGAATTTGAGTTGCGGTTCCTGTGTCATATTGTGTTTCGGCTATCTAGGTACGGTTCGACACCGACATCACCGCCGCTCATCTTCGCAACGGACTCGTCATCAACACCGTCAACCGTTCTTTCTTACTTACCAACATCAATGGTAACCTCATCTCGGTATCGTGATATCATTCTACATGTTTTCCATTGCATTGATAACCCCGTAGCCTTACTTTTGCATACCTTACCCATCGAGACTAGCCTTTGAGTATTGCCGGCAACGTAACTTGTGCGCATTAGTGATCATACTCTCCATAGCATACACACCATATCATAGGTGCATCTCTTGGGATCATCTCTTGTGTCACAAGGTTGTCATCGCATACACAATTGCTATCTTGGTTCGTGAAGCATTGCATGAGAAAAGAGCTCAGCCACAAAGAGCCAAACAAGCTTTTAAGCAAAAGGGAAAGATAAGCAAAGAGCTTATAAGCAAGAACCATAGCATCATACAACACTAAGATTGTCATACTCGATCATCTTGGATCATATCATCGGAATACCATACATATAGCATACTTGGGATAAAAGTCGTTGCATTTCTACTTAGTAGGTTGTGCACAAGTTTCGTACCCGCCTATTGTGCAATCGTGCTAGCATCTCTCTAGTGTTGTGGAACAAGAGAATTTTCGTGGATTCCACATTTTGGCTCATTCCTTGGTTGCACGACCCCACTTGTCTATTTGCGTGTGTGTTTCCGTGTACCACATCTTGCTATTGGTCTACTTGTTGCATTTGCAAATTTGTGAATCTTTTCCAACATTATTGAAGCTCACTAACAATTGCATCAAATTTTATGCCACCATCCTAACCAAGCTCCATTATAAGCTTTTACTTGTGTAGGTGTGAGAAACCAACAAGAATTGGTACCAATTGTGCTATTTCCTTGTTACACATTGAGTCATCATTGATCCATCTTCAACATCGGTCAAGGTACATTTGGTATAAGTTCTTCTCTTTCTCCCACTCACATATTTGCTTGACATGATGGATAGGCCAAGTTCTTCTACCAACCCACTCTTCCTTGAGCAAGACGACGACCCAAACAACTAGATCACTAAGCTACACCTATTTGGAATGCAACGAGCTTTGCATAAAGAGCAACTAGCAATGAGCGACCGCATCGACAACCTCACCACCGAATTGCGACTCTCCGAGCAACGTACAAGAGACTACTTCGACAACAAGCTCGACGAACAACAGCAAGAGAACAATGCAAGAATGGACGAGATGCGTGCCTTGTTGGTCAACGGCTCTTCTACCACTTCGTCCTACTCAAGAAGGAACCGCTCAAGTCGACACTCCGATGGCACTATCTCTGGCTCAAGTACACCAACATCAAACACTCTTTGTCGTGTCGCGCATCAAGATCGTCAAGCAAACCGCAATCCTCTACACGACACCGACTCTCAAGAGCATCAACATTGTCAAATCCAAGCAACATTCGCACAAGCACAAGAACGCCAATGCCAACGCCAACGAGAAGAAGAGGAGAAGGCGCAACAACACCAAGATGCACAAGATGCCGAGGCACAACACCAAGAACAACAATTACGAGAAGCTCAAGCCCTTGAGGCGCAACATGCCCTTCGAGATTCGAGTCGAGCCGTAGCCAACCGAGGCCGACAAGCTCGTGAGCACCAAGAAGCACTTCGTGATGAAGTTCAAGAGAGGATTTATCAATCACGTGTGCCTCGACAAGCTCCTCAACCTCCTCGTCAAGCTCGACAAGAACCTCAAGTTTGCCAAGAGAATGAAGACAATGGAAATCCTCCACGAGAAGATCAACATGAGGATGACAACCCTCCTCGCCAAGAGCAACATGAGTTTGTCAATCCTCACCGACATGGGCGTCATCACCCCTGACCCAACACAATAAAGAGCAACGCTACGGCAAGCTGAAGTTCACCATGCCCAAGTTCACCGGTAGCAATGATCCCGAAGAGTACATATCATGGGCATTGAAGGTCGACAAGATCTTTCGCTTGCACAACTATGAGGAAGAGAAGAAGATCGCGATGGCATCCCTTGAGTTCCAAGACTAAGTCCTCATTTGGTGGGAACAAGTCATTGAGCGTTGAGAGGTAAGAGGTGAACCACCCATCACTACTTGGGCGAAAATGAAGGATGTCATGAGAGCATGTTTCGTGCCTACCTACTACAACCGCGACATCTTCTAGAAACTCCAACTACTCAAGCAAGGAACCAAGAGCGTTGAAGAGTACTACAAGGAAATGGAGATTGCCATGATACGAGCCAATGTCACGGAAGATGATGAGCAAACCATGGCATGTTTCTTGAATGGACTCAATCATCCTATCAAGAAGATCGCCGACTTCCAACCATACTCGAACCTCATCGAGCTAGTGCATCAAGCTACGAAAGTGGAACGTCAAGTGCAAGATGACTTCAAATATGCCAAGTTCTCATCCAAGTCCTATGGCTTCCCCAACAACCAAGCTTCGACGACTCCAACACCTTCTACCTCAACCAAGCCATCTACAAGCAACGGCGACAAGTCAAGTTACAAGAAAACTTCGACTACCTCAAGTCATCCTCCTACTACATGCAACTTCAAGCCAAGAGCTTCATCATCATCTACCCCAACCGATGAGACCATAAAGACAAGTTCCTTCAAATGCTTCACATGCGGCGGCCGAGGCCACAAGTCCTTTGAGTGTACAAACAAGCGCACCATGATCCTCAACGACGACAGAACCTACGACTCCATGAGTGAAGAGGAGATGGAAGCCCTTGAGCAAGTGGCCATGAACCGGCAAGTGAACGAAGATGAAGATAATCAAGCCTTTTGTGACGAAGATTCAAGTCCCGCTCTTGTTGTCTCCAAGGTCTTGACTCTTCAACATCAACAAGAAGAAGAACAAAGATGCCATATCTTCCACACCACGGCCGGCATCGATGGAAGGTCCGTCAAGGTCATCATCGATGGAGGGAGTTGCCATAACTTAGCAAGTGAAGAACTTTGCTCCAAGCTCCAATTGGTCAAGATGAAGCACCCGCACCCTTACAAAGTTCAATGGCTAAACGACAACGGCACCATCCAAGTCGAGCATAGGGTACAAGTCTCTTTCAAGATCGGAGCTTACGAAGACACTTTGGAGTGTGATGTCATTCCGATGTATGTTTGCCACCTCCTTCTTGGACAGCCATGGCAATTTGACAGAGGTGTCATCCACAACGGGCATACCAATCACTATAGCTTCAAGATGAAAGGGAAGGAGCATGTGTACGCCCTATGTCTCCAAGCCAAGTGATCGCTGACAAGCAAGCCACCCATCATGGAGAGAATAGTGAGAGAGCAAAGCACCAAAAAGAGAGTGGGCGCCACAAGCCCAAATTGAGTGCCTCCACGATGAGCGACAAGGAGAACTTAGTCCTCTTTGCCACCAAACATGAGAT
Organism: Triticum aestivum; assembly: GCF_018294505.1. Lineage (NCBI taxonomy): Eukaryota > Viridiplantae > Streptophyta > Magnoliopsida > Poales > Poaceae > Triticum > Triticum aestivum. The sequence continues at coordinate 211,352,211 of NC_057796.1, forward strand.
GAGAGAAGTGTATGAGAACCCATCAAGTGTCATGCACTATGTCCTTTTGTGCAAGGACGAGGCACCAAAAACTAACACCTCTCACAATCTAACTTTGGTGTTATCTTCTCCATTGCAGGAATTCCAAGATGTTTTCCCCGATGAGCTACCTCCGGGTCTACCTCCACTGTGAGGCATCGAGCATCGAATCGACCTCATCCCCGGAGCACCTCTTCCAAACAAGGCCCCATATCGCGTCAACCCCGAAGAAACCAAATAAATACAAAGGCAAGTACAGCACCTCATACACCATGGACTTGTGTGTGAAAGTTTGAGCCCTTGTGCCATCCCAATTATTCTCGTGCCAAAAAGAGACGGTAGCTTTCACATGTGTTCTGATTGTAGACCTATCAATGCTATCACCGTTCGATATAGGCACCCCATTCCACGCCTTGATGATACGCTAGATGAGCTTAGCGGTGCCACTATTTTTCTCAAAAATTGATCTTAAAAGTGGTTACTATCGAATACGCATACAAGAGGGTGATGAATGGAAAACCGCTTTCAAAACAAAGTTTGGTTTGTACGAGTGGTTATTTATGCCTATGGGTTTATCGGAAGCACCCGGTACTTTCATGCTTCTTATGCATTATGTGTTTCGCCCTTATATTGGTGAATTTGTTGTTGTCTACTTTGATGATATCCTTGTTTTTAGCAAGTCTCTCAAAGCACATGTCACCACCTTCGAACCGTGTTACAAACTCTTAGAAAAGAGCGTCTCTATGCTAACATGGAAAAATGCCTTTTTGGCATTGATAAGCTTGTTTTCTTGGGTTTTGTAGTATCTTCTAATTCAGGGTGTTCATGTAGATGAATCTAAGATCAATGCTATTAAAACTTGGCCCCAACCAACTAACTTGCAATGAGTGCGTAGTTTTCTTGGTTTAGCCGGTTTCTACCATAGATTCGTGAAGGACTTTAGCACCATTGCTTCACCTTTGCATGCTTTGAGTAAGAAAAATGCACCGGTTGTTTGGGGAACATCCCAAGACACGGCTTTCAATGAGCTTAAGAATTTGCTTACTCACACTCCCGTGCTTGCTCTACCAAACTTCAACAAACCTTTTGAGATCCATTGTGATGCTAGTGGTTATGGCATAGGAGGCGTGTTAATGCAAGAGAAGCGCCCCGTAGCATACTTTAGTGAGAAACTTTCCGGCACGCAACTCAATTACCCCATCTATGACAAAGAGCTATATGCTTTAGTGCGAGTTTTGCGTGAATGGGAACATTATCTCCGTCCCCATGAGTTCATTCTTCACACCGATCATGAAACGCTCAAGTATCTTAAGGGTAAAACTAAATTGAACAAGCGTCATGCTAAGTGGAGTGAATTCATATATTATTTTCCTTATGTCATCAAGTATATCAAAGGCAAAGACAATGTTGTGGCGGATGCGCTTTCCCGCATATGCATGCTTGTTACTCAACTTGAATTGGATGTCATTGGCTTTGAGCACATAAAATACTTGTATGCGCATGATCCTACCTTTGCAATTCCTTATGCCAAGTGTTTGGCGCATACATCTTGGGAACGCTATTACATCAAAGATGGTTATCTTATGAGAGGTAACAAACTATGCATCCCCGAGTCTTCTCTTCGTTTGTTACTTTTGCAAGAATCTCATGGAGGAGGACTAATGGGACACTTTGGATGCGACAAGACATTTGCTACGCTCTCCAAGAACTATTTTTGGCCTAAGATGTTCCGTGACGTCAACCGCTTCACCAACCAATGCTCTACATGTCGCAAAGCTAAGTCTAAAGCTCAATCTCATGGCCTATATATGCCTCTTCCAATTCCGTACCAACCATGGGAAGATATTAGCATGGATTTTGTGCTTGGTTTGCCTAGAACTAGAAATGGAAAGGATTTCGTGTTTGTTGTTGTGGACCGATTCTCTAAATGGCTCACCTCATTCCTTGCAACAAGATAGACGATGCTTCACATATTGCCAATCTTTTTTGTAGGGAAATCTTGCGACTTCATGGAGTGCCAAAGACGATTGTCTCGGACCGCGATGTCAAGTTCTTGCGTTACTTTTGGAAGACCTTATGCGCGGAATCAAGCTACTATTCTCCACGGCATACCATCCACAAACCGACGGCCAAACGAAGGTGACGAACCGAGCACTCTCCACTCTACTATGCGTATTGATCAAGAGGAACATCAAGGAGTGGGAGCAGTGCTTACCCATCGCCGAGTACGCCTACAACCGCGCAAGACATTCAACTACCGGCAAGTCCCCCTTCGAGGTAGTCTACGGTTTCAACCCATTGTCCCCATTGGACATTCTTCCTCTACCACTACAAGAGCGCACCAACATGGAAGCGAGTACCCGAGTGAACTATCTGAAGAAGATGCATGAAGATACAAGGAACACCATCGAGCGTCAAGTACAATGACTCACGACCAAGCTCAACGTCAACAACCAATCCATGATCTTCAACATTGGCAATCTTGTGTGGCTACACCTTCGCAAGGACCGCTTCCCCAATGAACGCAAGTTCAAACTTCTACCACGAGCGGATGGACCCTTCAAGGTGCTAGCACGCTACAACAACAATGCTTACAAGATCGACATACCGCGTGACAAGTACAACGTGAGCGACGTCTTCAACGTCAAGGATCTTTCGCTATACCATGGTGACGAAGATTTCAATCTGAGGTCGGGTCTTTCCCAAGGGAGGGAAGATGATGCGGAGCATCCCATGATCATCCCCATGGACGCACCTGCACCTCCCATGACACCACTTGGACCTATGACAAGAGCCCGAGCGAAGGCTATCGAAGATAAGGTGAACTCACTCCTTTCCGAACTACCACTTTTGACACATGAGACATGTCTGCTACCTCAAACGGAAACACTATGTGTGCTCAGGTACTTGGAGGAAGGCCATGGAACATCTACATCCAATGGACAAGGCGGCGGGAACACCAAGTGCGAAGGACAAGAAGAAGAGCTGCCACGGAAGCTACAGCCACCGGACGACCGACCCAGCCCGGACGTCCGGCCCCTGAAGGTCACGCCAGCTCGAGGAAACCAGGCCAACGAAAGCTAGACCGGCCACCTCCCAGGCTCCGGACGACCGGCGCTACGCCAACATAACGAAACCTACGGAAATCCGAAGATCTCTGGACATCTGGCACACCCTTCACAGAGCCTAATTTACGGAAGTCCGAAGATCTACGGACGTCCGGACCTCCGCGAGCCTCCGGACGACCGACACCTTACGGACGTCCGACCCCTGGCCGTGTCCAGTTGCGGGTTGAGGCCCATGTACCCCTTTACTTTGCCCCATTTGCACTAAGACAATAAATAGACCTCCTCCTCCTCCTCCTAGTTAGGGTTAGCATTGGTTTAGCTCATATGTGAGATAGAGCTTTGCTCATCCATACAGATCTGCTCCTTGAGAGAGACCGCGGCCCCTCTACGGAGAAGATCCACGTTGGATTCAAGACGCCCTCTTGGGTGGCCCCATCAAGATCTCCTCACGGAGAAGAACCGGTTACTCTATGTATCGTCCCTTGTTGACTTTGGATCGTGTATCTCTTTGTGTCTCGTGGATCTAGCACATGTGTAATCGAATCTTGTTGGTTTGAGTGATTCTCTTGTGTTTTCCCTCGTGTTTCCCCTCATGTTCTTCGTGTCCCTCGTTGGGATCCGCTCCTTTCGTGAAAGATCGGGCATCTAGGGTTCTACCCTGCATCAATCCTTATCCTGACAACGGTCATGTCTGACAAGGGCATTTAGGACAATTCATGTCGGGTTGCCCTGGCTATAAATAGCCGCCCCCACAACCACTTGTTGGTTGGTTGCTCCTGAGAAAACTTGACACTTGTCACTTGAGAGGAACCCATCCTCTGACGACTTTGAGAGAAACCTAAGTAAGGAAAAACCCAACTAGAGCCAAAGTGATTGAGCATCACTGAAGAGATTGATTTGTGTGATCCGACGCATGTTACCTTTGAAGACTGTCATTCTTCCAGACGATTAGGCGTCATGTTCTGAGCACCCAGGAGTAATTGTGGTGTGTCGGTGAACAAGTCTGTGAAGGTTTTGGAAGTCTACCTTGAAGACTTACCATGAGTAATGGGGCGAGGTCCGAGTGAGGACTAAGTGTCCTCTGACTTCGTCTCAGCCGCCTCAACCAGATGTACAGTTGATACAACAACTGGAACTGGCCTAGCAAATTGTTTTCTCTTCACTGAGCCTACCTGGTTTCAAATTCCCACCCTTTCCTTACGTTCCGTTGTTGATGAATTTGTGATCTATCCTCTGAAGAATTTGAACTGGAGACTTTCATCATGTTGTTTTTCATTTCTATTGTTCATCTTCTCATGCTTGTATGCTTGTATGATTGCATGTTCTTCACCTATATGTATCTTGTATGCATGCTTTCTGCTACTGTGATAAATTAGTTGCCTTACAGTTCTATTTCTTCACTCTGATCTTCGTCAAATTCGCCAGAGTTTGAAAAACTTCTAAAAATCTCCCATTCACCCACATCTGGGAGTAAACCTGTGCTTTCAGAGGTGATGGAGGAAGAGGTGACGACCCCAGCTACAACCCAGGAAGAGATGGAACGCACCCCATGAAGGAAATATGCCCTAGAGGCAATAATAAAGATGTTATTTATATATCCTTATATCATGATAAATGTTTATTATTCATGCTAGAATTGTATTAACTGGAAAATTAGTACATGTGTGGATACATAGACAAAACAGAGTGTCCCTAGTATGCCTCTACTTAATTAGCTCGTTAATCAAAGATGGTTAAGTTTCCTGACCATGGACATGTGTTGTCATTTGATGAACGGGATCACATCATTAGAGAATGATGTGATGGACAAGACCCATCTGTTAGCTTAGCACAATGATCGTTAAGTTTTATTGCTATTTGCTTTCTTCATGACTTATACATATTCCTATGACTATGAGATTATGCAACTCCCGAATACCAAGGGAACACCTTGTGTGCTATCAAACGTCACAACGTAACTGGGTGATTATAAAGATGCTCTACAGGTGTCTCGATGGTGTTTGTTGAGTTGGCATAGATGAAGATTAGGATTTTTCACTCCGAGTATTGGAGAGGTATCTCTGGGCCCTCTCGGTAATGCACATCACTATAAGCCTTACAAGCAATGTGACTAATGAGTTAGTTATGGGATGATGCATTACAGAACGAGTAAAGAGACTTGCCGGTAACGAGATTGAACTAGGTATGGGGATACCGATGATCGAATCTCGGGCAAGTAACATATCGATGACAAAGGGAATGATGTATGTTGTTATGCGGTTTGACCGATAAAGATCTTCGTAGAATATGTAGGAGCCAATATGATCATCCAGGTTCCTCTATTGGTTATTGACCGGAGATGTGTCTCGGTCATGTCTACATACTTCTCGAACCCGTAGGGTCCTCACGCTTAATGTTCGATGACGATTTGTATTATGAGTTATGTCATTTGATAACCGAAGTTTGTTCGAAGTCTCGGATGAGATCACGGACATGATGAGGAGTCTCGAAATGGTCGAGAGGTAAAGATTCATATATTGGAAGGTTATATTCGGGCATCGGAATGGTTCCGAGTGATCTGGGTATTTTTCCAGAGTACCGAGGGGTTACCGGAACCCCCGGGGAAGTTAATGGGCCTTAGTGGGCTTTACTGGAGAGAGGGAAGAAGGGCCACGAGGTGGCGCGTGCCTCCCCCTTGCCGAAACCGAATTGTACAAGGGGTGGGGCGTGACCCCTTCCTTCCTTCTCCTTCTCCCCTCCTTCCTTTCCCTCCGGCAGAAGAAAGGAAAAGGGGGGAATCCTACTTGGACTAGGAGTCCAAGTAGGACTCCCCCCTTGGCACGCCCCTCCTGTCCGCCGGCCTCTCTCCCTCCCTCCTTTATATATGTGGCCAGGGGCACCCCAAAGCGTAACAAACAATCTCTTAGCCGTGTGCGGTGCCCCCTCCACAGTTTAAACCTCGGTCATATCGTCGTAGTGCTTAGGTGAAGCCTTGCATCGGTAACTTCATCATCACCGTCGCCATGCCATTCTGCTGATGAAACCCTCCCTTGTCCTCAACTGGATCAAGAGCTCGAGGGACGTCATCGTTCTGAACGTGTGCTGAACATGGAGGTGCCGTACATTCGGTACTTGGATCGCTTGGATCGTGAAGACGCTCGACTACATCAACCGAATTACTAAATGCTTCCGCTTTCGGTCTACGAGGGTACGTGGACACACTCTCCCCTCTCGTTGCTATGCTTCTCCTAGATAGATCTTGTGTGATTGTAGGATTTTTTTTTGAATTACTACGTTACCCAACAGTGGCATCCGAGCCAGGTCTATGCGTAGATGATATATGCACGAGTAGAACACAATGAGTTGTGGGCGATAATAGTCATACTGCTTACCACCAACGTCTTACTTTGATTCGACGGTATTGTTGGATGAAGCGGCCCGGACCGACATTACATGACCGCATTCATGGGACTGGTTCTACCGACGTGCTTCGCACACAGGTGGCTAGCGGGTGTCTATTTCTCCAACTTTAGTTGAATCGAGTTTGACTACGGCCGGTCCTTGTTGAAGGTTAAAATAGCACACTTGACGAAAAATTGTTGTGGTTTTGATGTGTAGGTAAGAACGGTTCTTGCTAGAAGCCCGTAGCAGCCACATAAAATTTGCAACAACAAAGTAGAGGATGTCTAACTTGTTTTTGCAGGGCATGTTGTGATGTGGTATGGTCAAGACGTGATGAGATATAAATTGTTGTATGAGATGATCATGTTTCGTAAAAGTTATAGGCAACTAGCAGGAGCCTTATAGTTGTCGCTTTATTGTATGAAATGCAATTCCCATGTAATTGCTTTACTTTATCACTAAGCGGGAGCGATAGTCGTAGAAGCAATAGTTGGCGAGACGACAACAATGCTACGATGGAGATCAAGGTGTCAAGCCAGTGACGATGGAGATCATGACGGTGCTTTGGAGATGCAGATCAAAGGCACAAGATGATGATGGCCATATCATGTCACGTATTTTGATTGCATGTGATGTTTATCCTTTATGCATCTTATTTTGCTTAGTACGGCGGTAGCATTATAAGATGATCGCTCACTAAATTTCAAGGTATAAGTGTTCTCCCTGAGTATGCACCGTTGCTATAATTCGTCGTGCCGAGACACCACGTGATGATCGGGTGTGATAAGCTCTACATTCACATACAACAGGTGCAAGCCAGTTTTGCACGTGCAGAATACTCGGGTTAAACTTGACGAGCCTAGCATATGCAGATATGGCCTCGGAACACTGAGACCGAAAGGTCGAACGTGAATCATATAGTAGATATGATTAACATAGGATGTTCACCATTGAAAACTACTCCATCTCACGTGATGATCGGACATGGTTTAGTTGATATGGGTCACGTGATCATTTAGATGACTAGAGGGATGTCTATCTAAGTGGGAGTTCTTAAGTAATATGATTAACTAAACTTAAATTTATCATGAACTTAGTCCTCATAGTATCTGCATATCTATGTTGTAGATCAATAGCTCGCGTATAGCTTCCCCGTTTTATTTATGATATGTTCCTAGAGAAAACTAAGTTGAAAGATGATAGTAGCAATGATGCGGACTAGGTCCATGATCTGAGCATTATCCTCATTGCTGCACAGAAGAATTATGTCCTTGATGCATCGCTAGGTGACAGAACTATTGCAGGAGCTGATGCAGATGTTATGAACGTTTGACAAGCTCGGTATGATGTCTACTTGATAGTTTAGTGCGCCATACTTTATGGCTTAGCACCGGGACTTCAAAAACATTGTGAACGCCACGGAGCATATGAGATGTTCGAAGAACTGAAATCGGTATTTCAGACTCATGCCCGTGTTAAGAGGTGTGAGACCTCTGACAAGTACTTTGCCTACAAGATGGAGGAGAATAGCTTAGCTAGGGAGCATGTGCTCAGAATGTCTGAGTACTACAATCACTTGAATCAAGTGGGAGTTAATCTTCCAGATAAGATAGTGATTGACAGAGTTCTCTAGTCACTATCACCAAGTTACTAGAACTTCATGATGAACTATAATATGCAAGGGATAACGGAAACGATTCCCAAGCTCTTCGCGAAGCTGAAATCGGCGAAGATAGAAATCAGGAAAACGCATCAAGTGTTGATGGTTGACAAGACCACTAGTTTCAAGTAAAAGGGCAAGGATAAGAAAGGGAACTTCAAGAAGAATGGCAAGCAAGTTACCACTCCCGTGAAGAAGCCCAAAGCTAGACCTAAGCCTGAAACTAAGCGCTTCTACTGCAAAGGGAATGGTCACTGGAAGCGGAACTACCCCAAATACTTGGCGGATAAGAAGGATGGCAAAGTGAACAAAAGTATATTTGATATACATGTTATTGATGTGTACTTTACTAGTGTTCATAGTAACCCCAGGGTATTTGATACCAGTTCAGTTGCTAAGATTAGTAACTCGAAACAGGAGTTGCAAAATGAACAGAGACTAGTTAAGGGAAAGGTGACGATGTGTGTTGGAAATGATTCCAAGGTTGATAAGATCACCATCGCACACTCCTTTTGCCTTTAGGATTAGTGTTGAACCTAAAATAAATGTGATTTGGTGTTTGCGTTGAGCATGAATATGATTGGATCATGTTTATTGCATTACGGTTATTCATTTAAGTCAAAGAATAATTGTTGTTCTATTTACATGAATAAAACCTTCTATGATCATAGTGATACACATATTCATAACATTGATGCCAAAAGATGCAAAGTTGATAATGATAGTGCAACATATTTGTGGCACTGCCGTTTAGGTCATATCGGTGTAAAGCGCATGGAGAAACTCCATGCGGATGGACTTGGGAATCACTTGATTATGAATCATTTGATGCTTGCGGACCATGCCTCATGGGCAAGATGACTAAGACTCTGTTCTCCGGAACAATGGAGCGAGCCATTGACTTATTGGAAATAATACATACCGATGTATGCGGTCCGATGAGTGTTGAGGCTCGCGGTGGGTATCGTTTTCTAATCTTCACAGATAATTTCAGAAGATATGGGTATATCTACTTAATGAAACACAAGTCTGAAGCATTTGAATCAGTTCAAAGAATTTCGGAGTGAAGTGGAGAATCATCGTAACAAGAAAATAAAGTTTCTACGATCTGATCGTGGAGGCGAATATTTGAGTTACGAGTTTGGCCTTCATTTAAAACAGAGTGCAATAGTTTCACAACTCACGCCACCTGGAACACCACAGCGTAATGGTGTGTGCTACCTCTTGAGCATGCGTTGGTTTCCCTTGAAGAAAGGGTGATGCAGCAAAGTAGCGTAAGTATTTCCCTCAGTTTTTGAGAACCAAGGTATCAATCCAGTAGGAGACTACACACAAGTCGCCTAGTACCTGCACAAACAGTCAAGACCCTTGCAACCAACACGATAAAGGGGTTGTCAATCCCTTCACGGCCACTTGCAAAAGTGAGATATGATAAATATAATAAGATAAATATTTTTGGTATTTTGGTTGTATAGATTGGAAAAGTAAAGATTGCAAAATAAACGGCGACAGAAATAGCTAGTTGATGGGAGACTAATACGATGTAAAATCGACCCGGGGGCCATAGGTTTCACTAGTAGCTTCTCTCAAGATAGCATATTTTACGGTGGGTGAACAAATTACTGTCGAGCAATTGGTAGAAAAGCGCGTAGTTATGAGAATATCTAGGCATGACCGTAAACATAGGCATCACGTCCGTGTTAAGTAGACCGAAACGATTCTGCATCTACTTCTATTACTCCACACATCGACCGCTATCCAGCATGCATCTAGAGTATTAAGTTCATAAGAACAGAGTAACACATTAGGCAAGATGACATGATGTAGAGGGATAAACTCAAGCAATATGATATAAACCCCATCTTTTTATCCTCGATGACAACAATACAATACGTGCCTTGCTGCCCCTGCTGTCACTAGGAAAGGGCACCGCAAGATTGAACCCAAAGCTAAGCACTTCTCCCATTGCAAGAAAGATTAATCTAGTAGGCCAAACTAAACCGATAATTCAAAGAGACTTGCAAAGATATCAAATCATGCATATAAGAATTCAGAGAAGAATCAAGTATTGTTCATAGATAATCTTGATCATAAACCCACAATTCATCGGATCTCGACAAACACACCGCAAAAAGAATTACATTGAATAGATCTCCAAGAGAATCGAGGAGAACTTTGTATTGAGATCCAAAGAGAGAGAGGAAGCCATCTAGCTAATAACTATGGACCCGAAGGTCTGTGGTAAACTACTCAGACATCATCGGAGAGGCTATGGTGTTGATGTAGAAGCCCTTCGTTATCGAATCCCCCTCCGGCAGATCACCGAAAAAGGCCCCAAGATGGGATCTCACGGGTACAGAAGGTTGCGGCGGTGGAAAAGTGGTTTCGTGGCTCCCCTGGATGTTTTTAGGGTATGAGAGTATATATAGGTGAAAGAAGCAAGTCGGTTGAGCCACGAGGGGCCCACGAGGGTGGGGGGCGCGCCCTCCTACCTCGTGGCCGCCTCGTTGCTTCCTTGACGTCCACTCCAAGTCTCCTGGATTGCGTTTGTTCCAAAAAAGATCCTCGCGAAGGTTTCATTTCGTTTGGATTCCGTTTGATATTCCTTTTCTGCGAAACACTGAAATAGGCAAAAAAAAACAGCAACTGGCAGTGGGCCTCCGGTTAAGAGGTTAGTCCCAAAAATAATATAAAATAGCATATTAAAGCCCATTAAACATCCAAAACAGATAATATAATAGCATGGAACAATAAAAAATTATAGATACGTTGGAGACGTATCAGCATCCCCAAGCTTAATTCCTGCTCGTCCTCGAGTTGGTAAATGATAAAAACAGAATTTTTGATGTGGAATGCTTCCTAACATAATTTTCAATGTAATTTTCTTTATTGTGGCATGAATGTTTAGATCCGAAAGATTCAATACAAAAATTTAATATTGACATAAAAATAATAATACTTCAAGCATACTAATAAAGTAATCATGTCTTCAAAATAGCATGGCCAAAGAAAGCTATCCCTACAAAATCATATAGTCTGGCTATGCTCTATCTTCACCACACAGAATATTTAAATCATGCACAACCCGATGACTAGCCAAGCAATTGTTTCATACCTTTGATGTTCTCTTCAATCTTCACGCAATACATGAGCGTGAGCCATGGACATAGCACTATAGGTGGAATAGAATGGTGGTTGTGGAGAAGACAAAAAGGAGAAGATAGTCTCACATCAACTAGGCGTATCAACGGGCTATGGAGATACCCATCAATAGATATCAATGTGAGTGAGTAGGGATTGCCAAGCAACGGATGCACTAGAGCTATAAGTGTATGAAAGCTCAACAGAAGAAACTAAGTGGTTGTGCATCCAACATGCTTGCTCACGAAGACCTAGGGCAATTTGAGGAAGCCCATCATTGGAATATACAAGCCAAGTTCTATAATGTAAAATTCCCACTAGTATATGAAAGTGACAACATAGGAGACTCTCTATCATGAAGATCATGGTGCTACTTTGAAGCACAAGTGTGGTAAAAGGATAGTAGCATTGTCCCTTCTCTCTTTTTCTCACATTTTTTTATTTGGGCCTTTCTCTTTTCTTATGGCCTCTTTTTTTATTTTCGTCTGGAGTCTCATCCCGACTTGTGGGGGAATCATGGTCTCCATCATCCTTTCCTCACTGGGACAATGCTCTAAAAAGGAAGATCATCACACTTTTATTTACTTACAACTCGATGCTGAGAACAAAATATGACTCTATGTGAATGCCTCCGGCGGTGTACCAGGATGTGCAATGAATCAAGAGTGACATGTATGAAAGAATTATGAAGGTGGCTTTGCCACAAATACAATGCCAACTACATGATCATGCAAGGTAATATGACAATGATGAAGCGTGTCATAATAAACTGAATGGTTGAAAGTTGCATGGCAATATATCTCGGAATGGCTATGGAAATGCCATAATAGGTAGGTATGGTGGCTGTTTTGAGGAAAGTAAATGGTGGGTTTATGGTACCGGCGAAAGTTGCGCGGTACTAGAGAGGCTAGCAATGGTGGAAGGGTGAGAGTGCGTATAATCCATGGACTCAACATTAGTCATAAAGAACTCACATACTTATTGCAAAAATCTATTAGTTATCGAAACGAATTACTACGCGCATGCTCCTAGGGGGATAGATTGGTAGGAAAAGACCATCGCTCGTCCCCGGCCGCCACTCATAAGGAAGACAATCAATATATAAATCTTGCTCCGACTTCATCACATAACGGTTCACCATACGTGCATGTTACGGGAATCACAAACTTTAACACAAGTATTTCTGAATTTTACAACTACTTAACTAGCATAACTCTAATATCACCATCTTCATATCTCAAAACAATTATCAAGTATCAAACTTCTCATAGTATTCAATGCACTTTATATGAAAGTTTTTATTATGTCCATCTTGGATGCCTATCATATTAGGACTAATTTTATAGCCAAAGCAAATTACCATGGTGTTCTAAGGGACTCTCAAAATAATATAAGTGAAGCATGAGAGATCAATAATTTCTACAAAATAAAACCACCACCGTGCTCTAAAAAGATATAAGTGAAGCACTAGAGCAAAATTATCTAGCTCAAAAGATATAAGTGAAGCACATAGAGTATTCTAATAAATTCCTATTCATGTGTGTCTCTCTCAAAAGGTGTTGACAGCAAGGATGATTGTGGTAAACTAAAAAGCAAAGACTCAAATCATACAAGACGCTCCAAGCAAAACACATATCATGTGGTGAATAAAAATATAGCCTCAAGTAAAGTTACCGATAGACGAAGACAAAAGAGGGGATGCCCAAGATTAGGCTTTTGGTGTCCTTGAATTTACCTTGGGGTGCCTTGGGAATCCCCAAGCTTAGGATCTTGCCACTCCTTGTTCCAAAATCCATCAAATCTTTACCCAAAAACTTGAAAACTTCACAACACAAAACTCAACAGAAAATCTCATGAGCTCCGTTAGTATAAGAAAACAAACCACCACTTTAAGGTACTGTAATGAACTCATTCTTTGTTTGTATTGGTGTTAAACCTACTGTATTCCAACTTCTCTATGGTTCATACCCCCCAATACTAGCCATAGATTCATCAAAATAAGCAAACAACACATGAAAAACAGAATCTGTCAAAAACAGAACAGTCTGTAGCAATCTGTATCAAACGTATACTTATCTAACTCCAAAAATTCTGAAATAAATTGGTGGACGTGTGGAATTTATCTATGAATCATCTGCAAAATAATAAACCTAATATCACTCTCCAGTAAAAAATGGTAGCTAATCTCGTGAGCGCTAAAGTTTCTGTTTTTTACAGCATGATCACAAAGACTTCCCCCAAGTCTTCCCAAAGGTTCTACTTGGCACAAACACTAATTTAAAACATAAAACCACATCTAAACATAAGCTCGATGAATTATTTATTACTAAACAGTAACAAAAAGCAAGAAACAAAAATAAAAATGGGTTGCCTCCCAACAAGCGCTATCGTTTAACGCCCCTAGCTAGGCATAAAAACAAGAATAGATCTAGGTATTGCCATCTTTGGTATGCAATCCATAGGTGGCTCTCATAATATATTCATAAGGTAATTTAATTTTATTTCTAGGAAAGTGTTCCATGCCTTTCCTTAACGGAAATTAGAATCTAATATTTCCTTCTTTCATGTCAATAATTGCACCAATCATTCTAAGGAAAGGTCTACCAAGAATAATAGGACATGTAGGATTGCAATCTATATCAAGAACAATGAAATCTACGGACACATAATTCCTATTTGCAACAATAAGAACATCATTAATCCTTCCAATAGGTTTCTTAATGGTAGAATCTGCAAGATGCAAATTTAAAGAACAATCATCAAAATCACGAAAACCTAACACATCACACAATGTTTTTGGAATCATGGAAACACTAGCACCCAAATCACATAAAGCATAGCATTCATGATCTTCAATATTAATTTTAATAGTAGGTTCCCACTCATAATAAAGTTTTCTAGGGATAGAAACTTCTAATTCAAGTTTTTCTTCATAGGATTGGATCAAGGCATCAACGATATGTTTAGTAAAAGCTTTATTTTGATCATATGCATGAGGAGAATTTAACACGGATTGCAACAGGGAAATACAATCTATCAAAGAGCAATTATCATAATTAAATTCCTTGAAATCCAAAATAGTGGGTTCATTGCTATGTAAAGTTTTGACCTCTTCAATCCCACTTTTACCAATTTTTGCATCATGATCTAAAAACCCCGAATCATTGGGATGCCTTTTAACTAAAGTTGACTCATCTCCTGTCCCATCTTTATCAAGATTCATAATGGAAAACAAACATTTAATAGGAGACACATCAATCACTTTTAGATCTTCATTATTGTTATCATGAAAACTAGAAGAACACGCTTTCACAAAGCAATCTTTTTTAGCACGCATCCTAGCGGTTCTTTCTTTGCACTCATCAATGCAAATTCTCATGGCTTTGAGAGACTCATTGATATCATGCTTAGGAGGAATAGATCTAAGTTTCAAAGAATCAACATCAAGAGAAATTCTATCCACGTTCCTAGACAACTCATCAATCTTAGGCAATTTTTCTTCAAGCAAAGCATTGAAATTATTTTGCGAATTCATAAATTCTTTAACACTAGCCTCAAAATCAGAGGGCATCTTATTAAAATTTCCATAAGAGTTGTTGTAGGAATTACCATAATTATTAGAGGAATTACTAGGAAACGGCCTAGAATTAAAATTTCCTCTATAAGCGTTGTTACCAAAATTATTCCTACCAACAAAATTCACATCCATAGATTCATTATTATTCTCAATCAAACTGGACAAAGGAATATCATTAGGATCAGAAGAAACACTCTTATTAGCAAACAATTTCATAAGTTCATCCATCTATCCACTCAAAATGTTAATCTCTTCAATCGCATGAACCTTTTTACTCATGGATCTTTCGGTGTGCCATTGAGAATAATTAACCATAATATTATCTAGGAGTTTAGTAGCCTCTCCTAAAGTGATTTCCATAAAAGTGCCTCCCGCGACCGAATCTAAAAGATTTCTGGAAGCAAAATTCAATCCGGCATAAATTTTTTGAATAATCATCCATAAATTCAAACCATGTGTTGGGCAATTACGTATCATTAATTTCATCCTCTCCCAAGCTTGTGCAACATGCTCATGATCAAGTTGCTTAAAATTCATAATATCGTTCCTAAGAAAGATAATCTTAGCGGGAGGAAAAGACTTAGAGATAAAAGCATCTTTGCACTTATTCCATGAATCAATACTATTCTTAGGAAAAGAAGAGAACCAAGTTTTAGCATGATCTCTAAGCGAAAACGGAAATAGCTTCCATTTAACAATATCATTATCCACATCTTTCTTCTTTTGCATATCACACAAATCAACAAAGTTGTTTAGATGGGTAGCGGCATCTTCACTAGGAAGGCCAGAGAATTGATCTTTCATGACAAGATTCAACAAAGCAGCATTAATTTCACAAGATTCAGCATCGGTAAGAGGAGCAATCGGAGTGCTAATAAAATCATTGTTGTTGGTATTGGAGAAATCACATAATTTAGTATTATCTTGAGCCATCGTGACAAACAATCAATCCAACACGAGCACACAAGAGGCAAGCGAAAAGAGGCGAACGGAAAAAGGGCGAACAAAAGAAGAGGCGGATAAAACGGCAAAGGTGAAGTGGGGGAGAGGAAAACGAGAGGCAAATGGAAAATAATGTAATGCGAGGGATAAGAGTTTGTGATGGGTACTTGGTATGTCATGACTTGAGCGTAGATCTCCCGGGCAACGGCGTCAGAAATCCTTCTTGCTACCTTTTGAGCATGTGTTGGTTTCCCTTGAAGAGGAATGGGTGATGCAGCAAAGTAGCGTAAGTATTTCCCTCAGTTTTTGAGAACCAAGGTATCAATCCAGTAGGAGACTACACGCAAGTCGCCTAGTACCTGCACAAACAATCAAGAACCTTGCAACCAACGCGATAAAGGGGTTGTCAATCCCTTCACGGCCACTTGCAAAAGTGAGATCTGATAAATATAATAAGATAAATATTTTTGGTATTTTTGTTGTATAGATTGGAAAAGTAAAGATTCCAGAATAAACGGCGACAGAAATAGCTAGTTGATGGGAGACTAATATGATGTAAAATAAATAGACCCGGGGGGCATAGGTTTCACTAGTAGCTTCTCTCAAGATAGCATATTTTACGGTGGGTGAACAAATTACTGTCGAGCAATTGATAGAAAAGCGCATAGTTATGAGAATATCTAGGCATGATCATAAACATAGGCATCACGTCCGTGTTAAGTAGACCGAAATGATTCTGCATCTACTACTATTACTCCACACATCGACCGCTATCCAGCATGCATCTAGAGTATTAAGTTCATAAGAATAGAGTAACGCATTAGGCAAGATGACATGATGTAGAGGGATAAACTCAAGCAATATGATATAAACCCCATCTTTTTATCCTCGATGGCAACAATACAATACGTGCCTTGCTTCCCCTGCTGTCACTGGGAAAGTACACCGCAATATTGAACCCAAAGCTAAGCACTTCTCCCATTGCAAGAAAGATCAATCTAGTAGGCCAAACTAAACCGATAATTCAAAGAGACTTGCAAAGATATCAAATCATGCATCTAAGAATTCAGAGAAGAATCAAATATTGTTCATAGATAATCTTGATCATAAACCCACATTTCATCGGATCTCAACAAACACACCGCAAAAAGAATTACATCGAATAGATCTCCAAGAGAATCGAGGAGAACTTTGTATTGAGATCCAAAGAGAGAGAGGAAGCCATCTAGCTAATAACTATGGACCCGAAGGTCTGTGGTAAACTACTCAGACATCATCGGAGAGGCTATGGTGTTGATGTAGAAGCCCTCCGTGATCGAATCCCCCTCCGGCAGATCGCCGGAAAAGGCCCCTAGATGGGATCTCACGGGTACAGAAGGTTGCGGCGGTGGAAAAGTGGTTTCGTGGCTCCCATGGTTGTTTTCAGGGTATGAGACTATATATAGGCGAAAGAAGTAGGTCGGTTGAGCCACGAGGGGCCCACGAGGGTGGGGGCGCGCCTACCCCCTGGGCGCACCCTCCTACCTCGTGGCCGCCTCGTTGCGTCCTTGACGTCCACTCCAAGTCTCCTGGATTGTGTTTGTTCCAAAAAAGATCCTCGCGAAGGTTTCATTCTGTTTGGATTCCGTTTGATATTCCTTTTCTGTGAAACACTGAAATAGGCAAAAAAAACAGCAACTGGCACTGGGCCTCCGGTTAATAGGTTAGTCCCAAAAATAATATAAAATAGCATATTAAAGCCCATTAAACATTCAAAACAGATAATATAATAGCATGGAACAATCAAAAATTATAGATACGTTGGAGACGTATCAGTGTGTCCGAACATCATAACCGTACTTTATTCGATATGGTGCGATCTATGATGTCTCTTACTGATTTACCACTTTCGTTTTGGGTTTATGCATTAGAGACAGCTGCATTCACGTTAAATAGGGCACCATCTAAATCCGTTGAGATGACACCATATGAAATATGGTTTGGCAAGAAACCTAAGCCATTATTTCTTAAAGTTTGGGGTTGCGATGCTTATGTGAAAAAGCTTCAGGCTGATAAGCTCCAACCCAGATCGGAGAAGTGCGTCTTCAAAGGATACCCATAAAGAAACTGTTGGGTACACCTTCTATCACAGATCTGAAGGCAAGATCTTTGTTGCTAAGAATGGATCCTTTCTAGAGAAGGAGTTTCTCTCGAAAGAAGTGAGTGGGAGGAAAGTAGAACTTGATGAGGTAATTGTACCTTCTCTCGAATTGGAAAGAAGTTCATCACAGAAATCAGTTCCAGTGATGCCTACACCAATTAGTGAGGAAGCTAATGATGATGATCATGAAACTTCAGATCAAGTTACTACTGAACCCCGTAGGTCAACCAGAGTACGTTCCCCACCAGAGTGGTACAGTAATCCTGTTCTGGAAGTCATGTTACTAGGCCATGATGAACCTGCGAACTATGAGGAAGCGATGATGAGCCCAGATTCCGCGAAATGGCTTGAGGCCGAGAAATCTGAGATGGGATCCATGTATGGGAACAAAGTGTGGACTTTGGTTGACTTGCCCGATGATCAGCAAGCCATAGAGAATAAATGGATCTTCAAGAAGAATACTGACGCTGACGGTAATATTACTGTCTACAAAGCTAGACTTGTCGAAAAAGGTTTTTTACAAGTTCAAGGTGTGGACTACGATGAGATTTTCTCACTCGTAGCGATGCTTAAGTCCGCCTGAATCATGTTAGCAATTGCCACATTATATGAAATCTGGCAAATGGATGTCAAAACTGCATTGCTTAATGGATTTCTTAAAGAAGAGTTGTATATGATGCAACCAGAAGGTTTTGTCGATCCTAAAAGTGCTAACAAAGTGTGCAAACTCTAGCGATCCATCTATGGACTGGTGCAAGCATCTCGGAGTTGGAATATACGTTGTGATGAGGTGATCAAAGCATATGGTTTTATACAGACTTGTGGTGAAGCCTGTATTTACAAGAAAGTGAGTGGGAGCACTACAACCTTTCTGATAAGTATATGTGAATGACATATTGTTGATCGGAAATAATGTAGAATTTTCTGGAAAGCATAAAGGAGTGTTTGAAAGGAGTTTTTCAAAGAAATACCTTGGTGAAGCTGCTTACATATTGAGCATCAAGATCTATAGAGATAGATCAAGATGCTTGATAAGTTTTTTCAATGAGTACATACCTTGACAAGATTTTGAAGTAGTTCAAAATGGAACAGTCAAAGAAGGAGTTCTTGCCTGTGTTGCTAGGTGTGAAGTTGAGTAAAGACTCAAAACCAGACCACGACAGAAGAATAGAAAGAGAATGAAAAGTCATTCCCTATGCCTCAGTCATAAGTTCTATGAAGTATGCTATGTTGTGTACCAGACCTATTGTGTACCTCACCATGAGTTTGGCAAGAGGGTACAATAGTGATCCAGGAGTGGATCACTAGACAACAGTCAAAATTATCCTTAGTGAAATAAGGATATGATTCTCGGTTATGGAGGTGATAAAGAGTTCGTCATAAAGAGTTGCGTCGATACAAGCTTTGACACCGATCTGGATGACTCCGAGTCTCAATCTGGATACATATTGGAAGTGGGAGCAATTAGCTAGAGTAGCTTTGTGCAAAGCATTGTAGACATAGAAATTTGCAAAATACATACAGACCTGAATGTGGCAGACTCGTTGACTAAACTTCTCTCACAAGCAAAACATGATCACACCTTAGTACTCTTTGGGTATTAATCACATAGTGATGTGAACTAGATTATTGACTCTAGTAAACCCTTTGGGTGTTGATTACATGGCAATGTGAACTATGGGTGTTAATCACACAAAGATGTGAACTATTAGTGTTAAATCACATGGCGATGTGAACTAGATTATTGACTCTAGTGCAAGTGGGAGACTGAAGGAAATATGCCCTAGAGGCAATAATAAAGATTTTGTTTATATTTCCTTATATCATGATAAATGTTTATTATTCATGCTAGAATTGTATTAACCGGAAACTTAGTACATGTGTGAATACATAGACAAAACAGAGTGTCCCTAGTATGCCTCTACTTGATTAGCTCGTTAATCAAAGATGGTTAAGTTTCCTGACCATGGACATGTGTTGTCATTTGATGAACGGGATCACATCATTAGAGAATGATGTGATGGACAGGACCCATCCATTATCTTAGAATAATGATTGTTAAGTTTTATTGCTATTTGCTTTCTTCATAACTTATACATATTCCTCTGACTATGAGATTATGCAACTCCCGAATACCAGAAGAACACCTTGTGTGCTGTCAAACGTCACAACGTAACTGGGTGATTATAAAGATGCTCTATAGGTGTCTCCGATGGTGTTTGTTGAGTTGGCATAGATCAAGATTAGGATTTGTCACTCCGAGTATCAGAGAGGTATCTCTGGGCCCTCTCGGTAATGCACATCACTATAAGCCTTGCAAGCAATGTGACTAATGAGTTAGTTACGAGATGATGCATTACGGAACAAATAAAGAGACTTGTCGGTAATGAGATTGAACTAGGTATGAGGATATCGACGATCGAATCTCGGGAAAGTAACATATCGATGACAAAGGGAATGACGTATGTTGTTATGCGGTTTGACCGATAAAGATCTTCGTAGAATATGTAGGAGCCAATATGAGCATCCAAGTTCCGCTATTGGTTATTGACCGGAGATGTGTCTTGGTCATGTCTACATAGTTCTCGAACCCGTAGGGTCCGCACGCTTAACGTTCGATGACGATTTGTATTATGAGTTATGTGATTTGATGACTGAAGTTTGTTTGAAGTCCCGGATGAGATCACGGACATGACGAGGAGTCTCGAAATGGTCAAGAGGTAACGATTCATATATTGGAAGGTTATATTCGGACATTGGAATGGTTCTGAGTGATCCGGGTATTTTTCCAGAGTATCGAGGGGTTACCGGAACCCCTGGGAAAGTTAATGGGCCTTAGTGGGCTTTAGTGGAGAGAGGGAAGAAGGGCCACGAGGTGGCGCGCGCCTCCCCTTGCCCAAACCGAATTGGACAAGGGGTGGGGGCGCGGCCCCTCCTTCCTTCTCCTTCTCCCCTCCTTCCTTTCCCTCCGGTGGAAGAAAGGAAGGGGGCGAATCCTACTTGGACTAGGAGTCCAAGTAGGACGCCCCCCTTGGCATGCCCCTCCTGGCCGCCGGCCTCTTTCCCTCCCTCCTTTATATACGTGGCCAGGGGGCACCCCAAAGCATAACAGACAATCTCTTAGCCGTGTGCGTTGCCCCCTTCCACAGTTTAACACCTCGGTCATATTGCCGTAGTGCTTAGGTGAAGCCCTGCGCCGGTAACTTCATCATTACCGTCGCCACGCCGTCGTGCTGACGAAACTCTCCCTCGTCCTCAACTGGATCAAGAGCTCGAGGACGTCATCATGCTGAACGTGTGCTAAACACGGAGGTGCCGTACGTTTGGTACTTGGATCGGTTGGATCATGAATTTGTTCGACTACATCAACCGCGTTACTAAACGCTTCCGCCTTCAGTCTACGAGGGTATGTGGACACACTCTCCCCGCTCGTTGATATGCTTCTCCTAGATAGATCTTGCGTGATCGTAGGAATATTTTTTGAATTACTACGTTCCCCAACACCCCACATGAAGAGGCAGTTCACAATCTTCTTGGTGTGTCTCAACTGGCAAATGGACCAACAACATGAATCTCTGAATTCCCTTCATGGTGAGATCTTTGAACTCGCATATGTAGTGATGGGTCACATGATTGGCAGGAAAATTAAGGTTGGGTTTGGTGATTTGGCTATACTGTGGAAGGATTTCATTAATGGGTTGACCCCATTCAATGAACAATTCCCATAAATTTTTGATATCTGCAATGAGCAGGATTTCCAAAAAAATGTAAATGTAACAATTTCAAAAAAATGACATGTGTTTGTTAGAGAACAAATTTGTAAATTTTTCATTTTTCCAACCTTGGCAATCGATATGCCCATTGCATATCCTTTTTGCCATGTTATCCTATAAAACATGGCAATTGTCATTTTAACTTTGTTTCTACTTTGTTCATGAAAAAATAAAGATCAAATGTTTTCCTTCCAAAAGAACTTTCCATGGTACTTTCATTTTTCTTAGTTTTCATGATGGCAGTTTTATTATTTTTACCATCGCAAGTTAATTTTTCCAGTCATCGAAAATTCTTTTTTCCCTTCAAATTTTATGATGGCAACCTTTTTTGTACCTTGGAAATGTTATAATTTGTACCATGGAAAATTATATTTCTGGACCATGGCAAATTCCTTTTTTCCTTTAGTTTTCATGATGGAAATTTATTTTTAGTACCCTAGCAATTGTTTTTTAAATATGGCAATTAGACTACCACACCATGGCAATTCTTTTATGTGTCCGTGATGGCAAGTATTATTTTATTACTATGACAATTTTTTTTCTAACATGTCAATTTATTTATTATCGACCATGGCAAGCCTAGTTTTGTACATACCTCATGTTTCCATTGTTCATCATTCCATGGTAAATTCATTTTTCAATAAATTACTTTTTGTACCATCGCAATTTTATTTTATTTCCCAACATCATTGGAATTATATTTTGAACAAACTTTTTCTCCTGTGTTTTTCAAGACAACAACAACAATAATAAATTTTTTTGTCCCAAAACAAGTTGGGGTAGGCTAGAGCTAAAACCCTTAAGATCTCGCAACCAACTCATAATTCTGGCACGTGAATAGCAAGCTTTCACGTACCCCCGTCCATGGCTAGTTCTTTAGCGATAGTCCAGTCCTTCAGATTTCTCTTGATGGGCTCCTCCCATGTCAAGTTCGGTCTACCCCGACCTCTCTTGATATTATCAGCACGCTTTAGCCGTCCGCTATGCACTGGAGCTATACCTGGCCAAACGGGCCGGCCCGCCACGGCACGGCCCGACCCATCGTAATCATGCCTGGCCCGGCACGGCCCGCCAGGGCACGATTACTATGCGGGTCGTGCCGTGCCAGCCCGCTTGCTGCGCCCCCAGGCCCAGGCACGGCCCAGTTAGTAAACGGGCCTGCACGTTGGCCCGTTTAGCACGGTGGGCCGCATATTTTCAGCCTGTTATTTGACGCACTGAGCGTTTTTAGCCTATATTTACATATTGGGCCATATATATATGTATAAAAAATAAACATAATTGGGCCGTGCCGTGCCGGCCCGCGTGCCCAGCCTCCAGGCCCAGGCATGGCCCTGGGCATGCCGCCTGCCGTGCCTGGCCCAAGGCGGGCCGTGCCGCGCGTGCTCACGGGCCGGCCTGAAAAAAACGGCCCATTTGGCCAGCTATAACTGGAGCTTCTGTGGGCCTCCATTGAATGTGCCCAAACCATCTCAAATGATGTTGGACAAGCTTCTCTTCAATCGGTGCTACCCCAACTCTATCTCGTATATCATCAATTCTGGACCTGGTCTTTACTTGGGTGGCCACACATCCATCTCATTATGTGCATCTTCGCTACACCTAACTGTTGAAGATGTCGCATTTTAGTCGGCCAACACTCAGCGCCATACAACACTGCGAGTCGAATCACCGTCCTATAGAACCTGCCTTTTAGCTTTTGCAGCACTCTCTTATCACAGATAACGCTAGAATCTTGGTGCCACTTCATCCGTCCAGGTTTGATTCCATGGTTCACATATTCATCGATATCCCCATCTTTCTGTAGCATTGACCCCAAATATTGAAAGGTGTCCTTCTGAGGCACCACTTGCCCATCAAGGTTAACCTCCTCCTCCTCCTCGTGCCTAGTAGTACTGAAACCGCACCTCATGTATTAGGTTTTAGTTCTACTAAGCCTAAAACCTTTCGATCCCAAGGTTTGTCTCCATAGCACTAACTTCCTGTTAACCCCCATCTGACTATCATCGACTAGTACCACATCATCCACAAAGAGCATACACCATGGATATCTCCTTGTATATTTGTTGTGACCTTCATCCATCACCGAAGCAAAAATATAAGGGCTCAAAGTTGACCCTTGGTGCAGTCCTATTTTAATCAAAAAGTCATTCATGTCACCATCACTTGTTCGAACACTTGTCACAATATTATCATACATGTCCTTGATGAGGGTAATGTACTTTGTTGGGCTTTGTGTTTCTCCAAGGCCCACCACATGACATTCTGTGGTATTTTATCGTCGGCCTTCTCCAAGTCAATGAACACCATATGCAGATCCTTCTTTTTGCTCCTTGTATCTCTCCATAAGTTGTCGTACCAAAAAAAATGGCTTCCATGGTCGACTTGACAGGCATGAAACCAAACTAATTTTTGGTCATGCATGTCATTCTTCTTAAGCGGTGCTTAATGACTCTCTCCCATAACTTTATTGTATGGCTCATCAGCTTAATATATTCCACGGTAATTAGTACAACTCTGGACTGTAGCGACCAGACCTCAAACAGTCTGTGCTGCTGTGCACCAGTGTCATCCCTGGATCAGTAATGCTGACACGCACAGTACAAATGGAGGATTTATAACAGAGTAGCAATCACACACTTATTACAACGAATATCTCAAAAGAGAATAAGTATGATAAATATGGCTTAAGGCCATCTAAAAACGATAACAGCGGAAGGCTTCGAAGATAAGTGAGTCCATCAACTCCAACGGCATCACTGAGTATAAGACCACGACCTAAGGCACCTTACTCGTCGTCTGAAAAGTCTTCAACATGAAACGTTGCAGCCCGAAAACGGGTCAGCACATGGAATATGCTGGCAATGTAACACATAGAGAATAATGAACATAATAATGCTATACTACATGCATATATGGCTGGTGGAAAGCTCTATGGTTACAGTTTTGCGAAAAGCCAATTTTTCCCTACTGCAAAGGAATAAATTTTATTTAACTATCATGGTGGTTGTTAAACATTGAGAAGGTACCTCCAACTCAATCCCAATTAAGTATCATCATTAACCCAACAAAATTAATTAAAGTAACATGGTGATGAGATTCACATGATAATCCAGGTACTAGATACTCAAGTTGTCCATAACCGGGGACACGGCTAACCATGATTAGTTTGTACACTCTGCAGAGGTTTGTGCACTTTTCCCCACAAGACTCGATCGCCTCCGCTTGATTCTCGCACTGCATGATGTTTGAGAAACGGATGACCGAGACACAGTCTTTCAGAAGCGTAAACTCTCTACTCTGGGTAGACCGTACCACCTACATCCCCTACATCTGCTAGTCTACCTCTTCAAGAGCTCACACAACTTAATCAACTATGCTAGAGCCCATAATAGCTTGTGGCTGCACCCGGAAGTTTCTAGCATGAATAATCTCATGATCCCTTTGAGTCTGGGTGGCGGTCCATAGGATGATCACACGGGTACTCCGGGATATCCAAAAATACAGGCAGCACTGGGTTCTCCAGGTGCCTCAATCCACCCAGATGTGAGTTTTAGTTGCCACCTTAGGTAAACCATTAATTAACAATCTCACATCTGTCATGAATATCTCTCAAACCCAATCCACGTCTACAAGCATAGCATAGCGATATAATAGCAAACGTAGAAGTAACTCCCAAGGGTTTGATAAATAAAACAGGTAATAGGTACTACCTCAACTACTTCCCAATACCCACAGTTTAATTAGATCCTAACCATGCAGTGTTTGAGGATTGATCTAATGCAATAAAAACTGGGTATGGAAAAGTATGATCAAAGTGTTACTTGCCTTGCTGATGATCCGCGTAACCTAGAGATTCGAAGTAACAAGCGGCGCACTCCGGGTACTCTATCGCAAACAAACAAGCAAACAGTAAGTACTCATCTAATGCACAAGTAAAACTCAAATAAAGATCTAACCAGAAAGTTCAACTTAAGAACTCCGGTTTGCAAAAAGAATCAAATCGAACGAAGCAACGAAAATCAAACGGCGAAAGAAACAAGCTTCGTTTACTAATCTGGATCTAGGTCAAATTTTACAGTAGCAAAAACTTGTTGGAGTGGGTTAAACAGAATGAGAATTTTGAGACGAAACTCTAGGCGCTTGAATCGCCTGATTCCGATAAACGAGCGAAAAGTTAAACGAAAACAAAGTTCTGATCGGAAATCACGATCTGGAATAATCGCGGAAAATCCGACGAAAAAGAAAACTGACGAACAGTTAAACGAACGAACGTTCGTTAACAGCGACAATCCGACGAACACATTCGTTAAAACGAACGGGTCAGTGAACGTTCACTAAGTAACAAAACCGAAAAAATAAACCGATCTGGAAAAAAAACGAAAACTAGGGTTTAGAAAAAAAATAAACCGAATCGGTTTTTAAAAAAAAACCGGACTCGGGCGGCGGCGGCTTCGGCTACCTCGGCGGCAGCTCCGGCGGGGCGGCGGGAGGCGGCGGGCGGCGGCGCGAGCGGGCGCTGCAGGCGGCGGCGGTGGGTGCGGGTTGGGGCAGCGGCGGGGTGAGGAGAGGAGGCGGGGTGGGGGTATATAAGGAGGGGGAGGGGTGGCGTGGAGGAGGGGCAAAGCGTCGGCGGCGAGGTGTGCTCGAGGCGGACTCGGGCGGCACGGCGGCGTGCTGGGGAGGGAGACGACGCGGGCGGGCCGGCCTGGCTCGGCTGGGCCTCGGCCCAGTCGGGCGCGGTTTTTTTTTTAAATATTCGCCGAATCTAAAAACAATCGCTGAAAAATAAATAAAAATCCAAAAATGATAAAACAAATTTTCCCCGTCTAATTAAATTAATTGGAACAAGGTGAACATTTTCTTGACCCAAAAATGCAGTTTTTGAAAACATGCAATTTTTTTAATGCAAGTAAAATTGCAAATAAAATCCGAATAAAATCAAATATTTGATTTTAATATTTTACCTCCAATATTTCAATTATTTTGGAGAAGTCATATTTTCTCCTCTCATTTATTTTAATATGAAATATTTTTCAGAGAGAAAAATAATTAAAACCAAAAATCCTCGTTTTATTATTTGATAAAAATCAAATATGAAAAACCGGGAAAATCCCCAACTCTCTCCGAGGGTCCTTGAGTTGCTTAGGATTTATCGAGGATTTGCCAAAATGCAATAAAATATGCTATGCAATGATGATCTAATGTATAACATTCCAAATTGAAAATTTGGGATGTTACAAACCTACCCCCTTAAGATGAATCTCGCCCTCGAGATTCGGGTTGGCTAGAAAATAGGTGAGAGTGGTTCTTCCGTAGATCTTCCTCTCGCTCCCAGGTGGCTTCATCTTCCGTATGGTGACTCCACTTGACTTTGCAAAACTTGATAACCTTACTGCGGGTGACTCGACTGGCATACTCAAGAATCTTAACTGGTTTCTCCACATAGGTCAAATCACTTTCCAGCTGAATCGCTTCCAATGGCACTGTATCTCTCAGTGGTATTTCAGCCATCTCTGCGTGGCACTTCTTCAACTGGGAAACGTGAAATACATCATGAACTCCTGACAATCCTTCAGGCAATTCCAGCTTGTAGGCAACTTCTCCCATACGTTCCAAAACTCTATATGGTCCGATAAAACAGGGCGCTAACTTTCCCTTAACTCCAAAGCGCTTCACTCCTCGAAGTGGTGATACTCGAAGATAAACTCTGTCTCCGACTTCGTGAACTGTCTCCTTACATTTAGAATCCGCATAACTCTTCTGTCTGGACTGGGCTACCTTGAGCCTATCGCGAATCAACCTCACTTTCTGTTCAGACTGCTTAATCAAATCTGGTCCAAACAACTGACGGTCTCCAACTTCGTCCCATTACAATGGTGTTCTACACCTCCTTCCGTACAAAGCTTCGAAAGGGGCCATCTTCAAACTGGTTTGATAACTGTTGTTGTAAGAAAACTCTGCATATGGCAAATTGTCGTCCCAACTAGATCCATAATCTAGTGCACAAGCTCTCAACATGTCTTCCAAAATCTGATTGACTCTCTCGGTCTGTCCATATGTCTGTGGGTGAAAGGCTATACTGAATTCTAGCCTGGTTCCCAAAGTTTCATGTAACTGATTCCAAAACTTCGAGGTAAACTGGGTTCCTCTATCTGATACAATGGTCCTCGGAACTCCATGCAAACATACGATTCTGGTCATGTATATCTTTGCCAACTTAGCACTGGTGTAAGTGGTCTTCACTGGAATGAAATGAGCTACTTTCGTCAAACGGTCGACTACAACCCATATTGAGTCATAGCCTGAACGAGTCCTGGGCAATCCTGTGATAAAATCCATGCCTAGTTTATCCCACTTCCATTCGGGTATCGGCAATGGTTGTAGCAATCCCGCTGGCTTCTGATGTTCTTCCTTCACTCTCTGACACACATCACAAACTGCTACATACTCCGCAATATCCTTCTTCATTCCGGTCCACCAGAAAGTATTCTTCAAATCCAAATACATCTTGGTATTTCCTGGGTGAATCGAGTACGGTGAATCATGGGCCTCTTGCAAGATCAACTTCCTGATCTCCGGATCATTGGGCACATAAACGCGGTCCTCAAACCATAAGGTATCGTACTCATCCTCATGAAATCCCTTGGCTTTTCCTTTGCTCAACTTTTCCTTTATCTCGTCAATCTCCTTGTCTGTCTTCTGTCTCTGATCTTTTCCATCAAGGTAGACTGAATCTCCAATGTCGCTAAATAGCCTCTTAGAACTATCTCCAAACATAGCTCGCGAAGATCCTCGGTTACTCCTGGGGTAACTCTCTTGTCATGAGTGTGTTGACATGGCTCTTGCGGCTCAACGCATCTGCTACTACGTTAGCCTTCCCTGGGTGATAATGCAATCTCATATCATAGTCCTTAATAAGCTCCAACCATCTCCTCTGCCTGAGATTTAACTCCTTCTGCGTGAAAATGTACTTCAAACTCTTGTGATCCGTGTACACCTCACAATGGTTTCCGATGAGGAAATGTCTCCATGTCATCAACGCATGCACTACGGCTGCTAACTCCAAATCATGCGTGGCATAATTCTTCTCATGGGGTTTAAGTTGTCGTGAAGCATATGACACAACTCTTCCTTCCTGCATAAGCACTGCTCCAAGTCCTCGACGAGAAGCGTCGCAGTAAACTTCATAATCCTTGCGTTGATCTGGCAGAATCAACACTGGTGATGTAACCAATCGTTTCTTCAATTCTTGGAAACTAGCTTCACATTCCTCAGTCCAATTGAATTTGGTGTCCTTCTTCAATAGCTCAGTCATGGGCTTTGCAATCTTCGAGAAATTCTCGATGAACCTCCGGTAGTATCCTGCAAGTCCAAGGAAATTCCGAATCTCTCCAACTGACGTAGGTGATTCCCAATTTGTTACTGTGTCAACTTTGGCGGGGTCTACTGCTATTCCTTCTCCGGATATAACATGTCCGAGGAATCCAACTTCCTTCAGCCAAAATTCACATTTGCTGAACTTGGCGTATAACCGGTGTTCTCTGAGCTTCTCAAGTACCAAACGCAAATACTCTTTATGCTCTTCTTCATTCTTGGAGTAGACTAAAATATCGTCAATGAACACCACGACGAACTTATCCAAAAACTCCATAAACACTTTGTTCATCAGGTTCATGAAATAGGCAGGTGCGTTAGTCAGGCCTAATGACATAACGGTACACTCGTATAGCCCATACCTGGTGGTAAAAGCCGTCTTAGGTATATCCTGCTCTCGAATCTTCAACTGATGGTATCCTGATCGTAGATCGATCTTGGAAAATACCTTAGCTCCTTGTAAGCGGTCAAACAAATCATTGATCATCGGCAGTGGGTACTTGTTTTTGATGGCCACTTCATTCAATCCACGATAATCAACAACCATCCTCAACGATCCATCTTTCTTCTCCACTAGAAGTACTGGTGATCCCCAAGGTGACGAACTTGGGCGAATATAGCCTTTATCCAGTAACTCCTTAATCTGCTTCTTAATCTCCTCCAAATCCTTTGCGGGCATCCTGTACGGTCTCTTAGATATTGGCCCTGTGCCTGGCAAAAGTTCAATCAAGAACTCAATGTCTCTATCCGGTGGCATGCCTGGCAACTCTTCTGGAAATACATCCAGGTAATCCTTCACCACTGGTACTTCCTCCTGTACAACTCCTGATAAGGAATTCACTTGAATCCTCTTCGGCATATGCCGGGATACATACTTAATCCTTCTTCCTTCCGGGGTGGTAAGCAAAATCGACTTACTGGCGCACTCAATGTTCCCTTCATACTTTGATAACCAATCCATGCCTAATATCACATCCAATCCTTGCGATTCTGACCTAAGGGCTTGGGTTGGCAGTTTATACTTATCCACAAATCCCCTTGATATGTATGAATGCGATGCACCAGTATCAAAAAGAACGAGTGCAGTAAATGACTTAACCAGAAACTTACCTATTACTGCATCAGGCTATGCTTCAACCTCTTCCACGCTCACGTGGTTCACATGTCCTTTGTTGAAAGGGTTCGGCTTCTTCCCAGAGCTTCCATTGCCATTTCCATTCTGGGCTTCGGGACAATCAGTTGCATAATGTCCAGTCTTCTGGCACTTGAAACAAGTAATGTGACTTAGATCCCTCTTGGCTGGGGTAGTTGGGTTATTACGGTTCTGTCCGTTGCTTCCTCCATTCCCATTACCATTCTTGGAGCCATTATGGTTGTGCGAACTACCTCCTCCATGGGTATGCTGAAACTGTCCTCCCGGTTTCGGGGTAAAACGTGGCTTCTGCTGAGCTCCAGAATTATACTTCCCTTGTCCATACTTCCTCTTACGGTTTTCAATCTGCTGCTGCTTCCCTTCAATCATGAGTGCTCTATCTACCAACTCCTGGTAGTTGTTGAAGGTTGCTACCATTAGCTGCATGCTCAGCTCATCATTCAATCCTTCGGGAAACTTCTCCTACTTGGATGCATCCGTAGCAACGTCATCTGGTGCATAACGTGCTAACTTACTGAAATCCTCCACATACTGGCCTACGGTGCGTCCTCCTTGGCGTAGGTTACGAAACTCACGCTTCTTCATAGCCATAGCTCCTGCTGAAACATGGGCTGTACGGAAAGCTTGCTGAAACTGGTCCCATGTGACAGTGTCAATAGGGTGTGTGGCCGTGTAATTCTCCCACCATGATGCTGCGGGTCCATCAAGCTGATGTGCGGCGAAACGCACTCTTTCCGCATCTGTGCATCCTGCAGTGGCCAACTCCCTTCCAACTTTGTGGAGCCAATCATCTGCAACAATCGGCTCGGTGCTGCTGGAAAACACAGGCGGATTTAGCCTCAAGAAACAGGCTAAGTGATCAACAGGTGGTGGTGGTGGGTTGTTGTTGTTGTTGTTGTCGTTGTTGCCTTGGTTCTGTACTAACACTTGCATCAGGGCATTCTGTTGCTGAATCAACTGGGTGATCTCCGGTGGGAAAACAAATCCGGTGTCACGTCTCGGAGGCATCTGATAGGTTAGAAAAGATGAGAGTTTAGAATAGAATAAGGTCTAGAGGGAAAACACTACGCATATGCTCATGAGACAAACACAATCAATATCACTCAATCAATTCAAACAAGGCATACAATCGATCTAACTAGCGTTACAAAAGTGCTTGAACTATACTATATATATGGGGGAAAACTACTACTGATATGGTGGTCTACTAGAAATTCTGATCAGTCGAAGACTCCATGATATCTGCTCCAGCTTCATCAACAAAGTCATCTTCACTGGGGTCCGAGTCGGTGTCGTCGATGATGATGTAGTTATCCGGGCAAGCGCATTCATCATCTTCTACTTTTGGCACTGGATTTCCCATGAATACTCCAATCTTCTTCTCCAGGTCGTCATTCTTCCCTACTAGCGCGACGATTTCCTCCAACCTTCAGTTCTTCCTCTAGTTCCTTGATCTTCGTCAATGCCTTCTTCAGATCTATCTTGTCTGAGCACATCTGGTTCTCCTGGTGACGAATGTGTTGGTTTTGCTCCTGGATGAAAGCTGCAATTGATCCATCCTTCTTGGTGCTGATCATCTCCCATTGCTTGTTTCGGCGTCCACAAATCTGATAAATAGTATCCTTAAGCTCCCTGTGGTAGACTTCTCCAATGCGTCCCATAGCGATGTGGGCTGCCATGCTCTTCCCTAAACTCTAGGTTGGTGCTTCAAAAGCCAATTTTATAGGCTCAGTGACTGGCGCAAACGTCCTTCCTGGAACTTGAACTTGAATCTTCCAGCTCTCCTCTTCAGGTAATGTGGCGTTGTAGGTTCCGGTGATGCTTGGTATTCCTATGTTCAAGTACTTAGTGACTTCCTTCAAGTGACGTCCAAAAGGCGTATCTTCATCTGGTTGCATGAACTTACTCCTTGCATCCGCCATTCCTAAAAGAGTAGAAAGTGGAGAGGGGTCAGAAATGAGAAGAGAGAAGTGTTCTAGGGTTTAAGCTTAGTGGTCGTGTCCTACAGCTAGCGTGTGCTCTGATACCACCTTTGTAGCGACCAGACCTCAAACAGTCTGTGCTGCTGTGCACCAGTGTCATCCTTGGATCAGTAATGCTGACACGCACAGTACAAATGGAGGATTTATAACAGAGTAGCAATCACACACTTATTACAACGAATATCTCAAAAGAGAATAAGTATGATAAATATGGCTTAAGGCCATCTAAAAAGATAACAGCGGAAGGCTTCGAAGATAAGTGAGTCCATCAACTCCAACGGCATCACTGAGTATAAGACCACGACCTAAGGCACCTTACTCGTCGTCTGAAAAGTCTGCAACATGAAACGTTGCAGCCCGAAAACGGGTCAGCACATGGAATATGCTGGCAATGTAACACATAGAGAATAATGAACATAATAATGCTATACTACATGCATATATGGCTGGTGGAAAGCTCTATGGTTACAGTTTTGCGAAAAGCCAATTTTTCCCTACTGCAAAGGAATAAATTTTATTTAACTATCATGGTGGTTGTTAAACATTGAGAAGGTACCTCCAACTCAATCCCAATTAAGTATCATCATTAACCCAACAAAATTAATTAAAGTAACATGGTGATGAGATTCACATGATAATCCAGGTACTAGATACTCAAGTTGTCCATAACCGGGGACACGGCTAACCATGATTAGTTTGTACACTCTGCAGAGGTTTGTGCACTTTTCCCCACAAGACTCGATCGCCTCCGCTTGATTCTCGCACTGCATGATGTTTGAGAAACGGATGACCGAGACACAGTCTTTCAGAAGCGTAAACTCTCTACTCTGGGTAGACCGTACCACCTACATCCCCTACATCTGCTAGTCTACCTCTTCAAGAGCTCACACAACTTAATCAACTATGCTAGAGCCCATAATAGCTTGTGGCTGCACACGGAAGTTTCTAGCATGAATAATCTCATGATCCCTTTGAGCCTGGGTGGCGGTCCATAGGATGATCACACGGGTACTCCGGGATATCCAAAAATACAGGCAGCACTGGGTTCTCCAGGTGCCTCAATCCACCCAGATGTGAGTTTTAGTTGCCACCTTAAGTAAACCATTAGTTAACAATCTCACATCTGTCATGAATATCTCTCAAACCCAATCCACGTCTACAAGCATAGCATAGCAATATAATAGCAAACGTAGAAGTAACTCCCAAGGGTTTGATAAATAAAACAGGTAATAGGTACTACCTCAACTACTTCCCAATACCCACAGTTTAATTAGATCCTAACCATGCAGTGTTTGAGGATTGATCTAATGCAATAAAACTGGGTATGGAAAAGTATGATCAAAGTGTTACTTGCCTTGCTGATGATCCGCGTAACCTAGAGATTCGAAGTAACAAGCGGCGCACTCCGGGTACTCTATCGCAAACAAACAAGCAAACAATAAGTACTTATCTAATGCACAAGTAAAACTCAAATAAAGATCTAACCAGAAAGTTCAACTTAAGAACTCCGGTTTGCAAAAAGAATCAAATCGAACGAAGCAACGAAAATCAAACGGCGAAAGAAACAAGCTTCGTTTACTAATCTGGATCTAGGTCAAATTTTACAGTAGCAAAAACTTGTTTGAGTGGGTTAAACGGAAAGAGAATTTCGAGACGAAACTCTAGGCGCTTGAATCGCCTGATTCCGATAAACGAGCGAAAAGTTAAACGAAAACGAAGTTCTGATCAGAAATCACGATCTGGAATAATCGCGGAAAATCCGACGAAAAAGAAAAACTGACGAACAGTTAAACGAACGAACGTTCGTTAACAGCGACAATCCGACGAACACGTTCGTTAAACGAACGGGTCGGTGAACGTTCACTAAGTAATAAAACCGAAAAAAATAAACCGATCTGAAAAAAACGAAAACTAGGGTTTAGAAAAAAAATAAACCGAATCAGTTTTGAAAAAAAAACGGACTCGGGCGGCAGCGGCTTCGGCTACCTCGGCGGCAGCTCCGGCGGAGCTCCGGCGGGGCGGCGGGCTCGGCGGGAGGCGGCGGGCGGCGGCGCGAGCGGGCGCTGCAGGCGGCGGCGGCGGGTGCGGGTTGGGGCAGCGGCGGGGTGAGGAGAGGAGGCAGGGTGGGGGGTATATAAGGAGGGGGAGGGGGTGGCGTGGAGGAGGGGGCAAAGCGGCGGCGGCGAGGCGTGCACGAGGCGGACTCGGGCGGCGCGGCGGCGTGCTGGGGAGGCAGACGACGCGGGCGGCCCGGCCTGGCTCGGCTGGGCCTCGGCCCAGTCGGGCGCGGGTTTTTTCTTTAAATATTCACCGAATATAAAAAAAATCGCAGAAAAATAAATAAAAATCCAAAAATGATAAAACAAAATTTCCCCGTCTAATTAAAATAATTAGAACAAGGTGAACATTTTCTTGACCCAAAAATGTAGTTTTTGAAAACGTGCAATTTTTTTAATGCAAGTAAAATTGCAAATAAAATCCGAATAAAATAAAATATTTGATTTTAATATTTTACCTCCAATATTTCAATTATTTTGGAGAAGTCATATTTTCTCCTCTCATTTATTTTAATATGAAATATTTTTTGGAGAAAAAATAATTAAAACCAAAAATCCTCGTTTTATTATTTGATAAAAATCAAATATGAAAAACCGGGAAAATCCCCAACTCTCTCCGAGGGTCCTTGAGTTGCTTAGGATTTATCGAGGATTTGCCAAAATGCAATAAAATATGCTATGCAATGATGATCTAATGTATAACATTCCAAATTGAAAATTTGGGATGTTACATGGACATCCCTCTTGTTCTTGAAGATTGGTACTAATATAATCCATATCCATTCTTCTCACCTCCTTTTAGCCTTTTAAAGCCTCCTCCTTCTCCCGCGTTTTTTAATCAATGACAAAATTTTGTTATTTTGTTTTTGTTTGTCCCATAGTAAACATAGGTAAAATTAGAGCCCCCTATTCATTTTATGTGCTAGTTTTGTTTTTACAACCATATGATTTCGACATGTCAATCCATAAAAGGCCTAGAGTGGACTGATGAGGGACCATCTAGAAGCATTGCTAAGCTCCATCAAAATAGAGACCCTAAGGTAAATATAAGACACTAGATGTGCTAATTTTGTTTTCATGTGCAACTTTCCTTTAAATGTTATTAATTTGTCTTTTCAGTTGTATGACCACGCTCCTGAAATTGTTATTGTAGTTTATGCCACAAAGCTTTTGTTGGATGTGGAATGTGATGAGGTTGGCATCGTTGTCATGTTCACTGTCAAGAGCTCTATTCTTCACCTACTATGAGGTGTTCGATGAAATGCACGAGCCACACTAGTTAAGCTTTCTCCTCTCAAAGCTCCACCTCCAAGATCCATTTTCCCCAAGATTTGTCTAGGTTTAGCGGTCCGTCACGTCCCGTCCCCGTCTTCACCGCCGTAGATCGCCCGTGCCGATCTCGTCGCCGGCACCACCGTGGTGAGCCTCTTGTTCTTATCTTCTTCTAAAAGAAAAAATTCTTACTTTAAATAGATACTTGTCTAATTTTCTTACTTTTATTATTGCTTGTTATTATATAGTGCGATGGTTTGGGTATCCGCCCCCGTCGGCCCTCGTCCTGGCTATGATTCGGATGTGGTATATATTATCTTTTGTAACTATTTGGTTCATTTATTATTTATGACAATTATGCCCATCAAGTTGACATATATTTTATTTATTTAGGAGGTAGTTGAACCGGAAATTCCAACCGACCCTATTGTCGAGAGGCTAAATTTAGTTGAAAAAGAAAACAATTATTTGAAGGAAAAAATTTAAAAAATTGAGGAGGAGGAGATGATATTGGAGTTGCATGTTGCGGATGTCGTCGATGATCACAAGATCAAGATGGACGCAATGCGGTTGAAGATTAGAAAGATTAGAAAATATGCCATTCATACCGAGGCTTGATATCATTATGCCATTGGATCAATTGTTACCTTGGTTGTGATTATGATCACATTTGTTGTTGCATTGAAAGGTTTTACATAGTTTCAATGTATGGTTTAATTAGATGCTCTAGAGAGCTATATGTTGTTCAATGAGAACTATGTATGTACTCTGGTTTTAATGTGATGATGAACTTCTATTAATTTGGTCACTTATCTATCCATGTGAATCTGTAATGGTTTTTGACACACAAAATTATATGTAATGCACGCAGATGAACCGGCAATGGATGTACGGTGACAGACACACATCCGAGTACGTTAAGGGCGTGCATAATTTTCTTGAAGTGGCTGAGGCAAACAAGCAGAATGGTTTTATGTGCTGTCCATGCCCTATATGTGGGAATATGAAGTCTTACTCTGACCGGAAAATCCTTCACACCCACCTGCTTTATAAGGGTTTCATGCCACACTATAATGTTTGGACCAGGCACGGAGAAATAGGGGTTATGATGGAAGACATCAAAGAAGAAGAGGACGATGACAACTATGTGCCCCTGGAATACGGTGATGCTGCAACGGGGGAAGCTGCTGAAGATCAAGAGGAACCAGACGATATTGTGCCCGATGATGATCTCCGCCGGGTCATTGGTGATGCAAGGACACAATGCGAAAGTGAAAAGGAGAAGCTGAAGTTCGATCGCATGATAGATGATCACAAAAAAGGGTTGTACCCCAATTGCGAAGATGGCAACACAAAGCCCGGTACCATACTGGAATTGTTGCAGTGGAAGGCAGAGAATGCTGTGCCTTACAAAGGATTTGAGAAGCTACTAAAAATATTGAAGAAGAAGCTTCCAAAGGATAACGAATTGCCCGACAGTAAGTACGCAACAAAGAAGGTCGTATGCCCTCTAGGATTGGAGGTGCATAAGATACATGCCTGCCCTAATGACTGCATCCTCTACCGCGGTGCATACGAGGATTTGAACGCATGCCCGGTATGCGGTGCATTGCGGTATAAGATCAGACAAGATGACCCTGGTGATGTTGACGGCGAGCCCCCCAGGAAGAGGGTTCCTGCGAAGGTGATGTGGTATGCTCCTATAATACCACAGTTGAAACGACTATCCAGAAAAAAAGAGCATGCCAAGTTGATGCGATGGCACAGTGAGGACCGTAAGAAAGACGGGAAGTTGAGAGCACCCGCTGACGGGTCATAGTGGAGAAAAATCAAGAGAAAGTACCGGGCTGAGTTTGCAGGTGACCCAAGGAACGTATGGTTTGGTTTAAGAGCGGATGGCATTAATCCTTTCGGGGAGCAGAGCAGCAATCACATCACCTGGCCCGTGACTCTATGTATGTACAACCTTCCTCCTTGGATGTGCATGAAGCGGAAGTTCATTATGATGCCAGTTCTCATCCAAGGCCCTAAGCAACCCGGCAATGACATTGATGTGTACCTAAGGCCATTAGTTGAAGAACTTTTACAGTTGTAGATTGGAAAAGGTCTACGTGTGTGGGATGAGCACAAACAGGAGAATTTTGACCTGCATGCATTGCTGTTTGTAACCATCAACGATTGGCCTACTCTCAGTAACCTTTCAGGACAGACAAACAAGGGATACCACGCATGCACGCATTGTTTAGGTGACACCGAAATTATATACCTGGACAATGTCGATTTCTTCCGACCAACCATCAATGTCGAAAGAAAGGCAAGCATTTCAAAGGTGAGGCAGATCACCGGAAGAAGCCCGCCATGCGTACCGGTGATCACGTACTCGCTATGGTCAATGATTTACACGTAATCTTT
The DNA here is from genome assembly GCF_018294505.1 of Triticum aestivum. Classification (NCBI taxonomy): domain Eukaryota; kingdom Viridiplantae; phylum Streptophyta; class Magnoliopsida; order Poales; family Poaceae; genus Triticum; species Triticum aestivum. Next base: position 211,390,164 of record NC_057796.1, read on the forward strand.
GGAAAGGGTCCCGACGGACTATCTGTTCCGAATGACGTTGAGGGACGCGCACCCATGTGGAAGAAGAAATCTATATTTTGGGACCTACCCTACTGGAAAGACCTAGAGGTACGCTCTTCAATCGACGTGATGCACGTGACGAAGAACCTTTGCATGAACCTGCTAGGCTTCTTGGGCGTGTATGGGAAGACAAAAGATACACCGGAGGCACGGGAGGACCTGCAATGTTTGCACGAAAAAGACGGCATGCCTCCAAAGCAGTATGAATGTCCTGCCAGCTACGCTCTTACCAAAGAAGAGAAGGAAATCTTATTTGAATGCCTGCTCAGTATGGAGGTCCCTTCTAGCTTCTCGTTGAATATAAAGGGAATAATAAATATGCCAGAGAAAAAGTTCCAGAACCTAAAGTCTCATGACTGCTACGTGATTATGACGCAACTGCTTCCGGTTGCATTGAGGGGGCTTCTACCGGAAAACGTCCGATTAGCCATTGTGAAGCTATGTGCATTCCTCAATGCAATCTCTCAGAAGGTGATCGATCCAGAAATCATACCAAGGCTAAGGAGTGATGTGGAGCAGTGTTTTGTTAGTTTCGAGCTGGTGTTCCCACCATCCTTCTTCAATATCATGACGCACGTCCTAGTTCATCTAGTCGACGAGATTGTCATTCTGGGCCCCGTATTTCTACACAATATGTTCCCCTTTGAGAGGTTCATGGGAGTCCTAAAGAAATATGTCCGTAACCACGCTAGGCCAGAAGGAAGCATCTCCATGGGCCATCAAACCGAGGATGTCATTGGATTTTGTGTTGACTTCATTCCTGGCCTTAATAAGATTGGTCTCCCTAAATCGCGGTATGAGGGGAGACTGACTGGAAAAGGCATGCTGGGAGGGGACTCAATAATATGCAGGGACGGGCATTCTTGGTCTCAAGCACACTACACAGTTCTACAGAACTCTACCTTGGTGACCCCGTATGTCGATGAACAGAAGAACAGTCTGCGCTCCAAACACCCGGAGTAGTGTGACGACTGGATTACATGTGAACACATCAGGACTTTTGGCAGTTGGTTGGAAACACGTCTCAGAGGTGACAACACTGTTTGTGATGAGTTGTACTCGTTGTCCAAGGGACCATCTTCGACTGTATTGACTTACAAAGGATACGAGATAAATGAGAATACATTTTACACGATCGCCCAAGATCAAAAGAGCACCAACCAAAACAGCGGTGTGCGCTTTGATGCAGTAACCAAGAGGGGAAAGGACACATATTATGGTTACATAGTGGACATATGGGAACTTGACTACGGACATGATTTTAAGGTCCCATTGTTTAAGTGCAAATGGGTCAATCTGTCAAGAGGGGGGTACAGGTAGACCCACAGTACAGAATGACAACAGTGGATCTGAACAATCTTGGGTACACAGACGAACCGTTCGTCCTAGCCAATGATGCGGCGCAGGTTTTCTATGTGAAGGACATGTCTACCAAACCGAGAAAAAGAAAAGATAAGGAAGCGAACACATCATACGATGAGCCAAAGCGCCACATAGTTCTTTCAGGAAAAAGAGACATCACGGGAGTGGAGGGCAAGACAGACATGTCCGAAGATTATGAAAAGTTTCATGAAATTCCTCCCTTCAAAGTCAAGGCTGACCCAAGCACCCTGTTAAACGATGAAGATTATCCATGGTTACGGCGCAATAAGCAAAGGACAAAAGCGAAGAAAAAGTGAAGAATTTCTCTCCACGACTATTATGATGATGCCTTTGATCTAGAATATCCATGTAACATACGAGTTTCCGTATGAAACCATGATACTTCGAAAGAGATTGTCCGTTTTGTACACGAAGTGCATCCAGTTTTTGCTGTAACCCTCTCAACTTTTTAGCACATGCTATTTGGGTGAAATGATGATACCGTGCCAACTTTCAACCTTTTTAGAGTTCATTTTTAGTGCTTTTCAATTTCAGGATCATTTAGCTCAAAAAAATCAGTAAATGCATGAAAAATAACAAATGAAGTCAGAAAGGGTTGAAAATTGATGATGTGGCTTTGAATGGTGCATTTTGAACACACAAAAAGTCTGGAGTTCAAATAAATGAAATCCCTTTGTAACAGATGAGTTTTCGTTCGAAACCCTGATACTTTGAAAGAGATTGTCCATTTTGTACACGAAGTGCATCCAGTTTTTCCCGTAACCTTCTCAACTTTCTAGCACATGCTATGTGGGTGAAATGATGATACCATGCCAAGTTTCAACCTTTTCAGAGTACATTTGTAGTGCTTTTCAATTTCAGGGTCATTTAGCTCAAAGAATGAACGAATATAAAAAAGAAATGAACTACTAGCAAAAAAAATATGAACTAATAGCTAAAAGAATGAACTAAAAATAATCAATTAAAATATTCCGTTATGATCAACTAAAAAACTTTTATAAAACTCTAATAGCAAAAGGAATCAACTAAAAAGCTTTTATAAACCTCTAGTATTTTTTAAACTAAAATTATATAAAATTTATGCCACTAAAATTATCAAAGTATTTTCTGTTCAAAATATTATAAGCAAAATAAAATAAAATGAATAAGTAGAAACAAAATAAAATAAATAAGTAGACAAAATAAAATAAATAAGTAGAAACAAAATAAAATAAATAAGTAGAAACAAAATAAACTTTAATAAATAAGTAGAAACAAAATAAAATAAAATAGCAACAGTAAGTATTTTGTTGTAAGTAGAAACAAAATAAAATAAATAAAGCAACAAAGAAAACAAAAAAAAGTGCTACCTACTGGGCCAGCACGGCGTGAATACGACTAGAAACCCAATCATGGGCCAGGATTCAGGCCCGCAACAGGCCCAGTAGGCCCACAGGCACACAGTGAAAGGTTAGGCCCGAAAGCCTGCAATTGGGAGGAGCTCGAGAGGGTGGGCGCAGCAGCGCTTATAAACCACTCTCGAGCTCCCTCAGCAAGCGAGGTGGGACTAAACTTTTGATGCGGGCAGCACAAGGCCTTTGGTCCTGGTTGGTGCCACCAACCAGGACTAAAGGGCAGCATTGGTCTCGGTTGGTTCCACGAACCGGTACCAATGCCCCCCTTTAGTCCCGGTTGGTGCCACCAACCGGGACCAAAGGTCTCTGCTTCCCGCCCTAGCTTTCGGCTGCTGAAAAGAGACCTTTGGTCCCGGTTGGTGGCACCAACCGCGACTAAAGGGGGGCATTGGTACCGGTTCGTGGAACCAACCGGGACCAATGCTTCGTGTATATAAGCAGGACTTGTGAAAATTTTCAGTTTCATCGACCATTTGCCCGCCGACGACGCCGAACTCATCGACACCGCTAGGCTGCCCGACGCTGATTCGTCCATTTTGCATCATGCTTTTATATCGGTATTTATTGCATTATGGGTTGTTATTACACGTTATGTCACAATACTTATGCCTATTCTCTCTTATTTTACAAGGTTTACATGAAGAGGGAGAATGCCGGCAGCTGGAATTCTGGGCTGAAAAGGGAGCAAATATTATAGACCTATTCTGCACAACTCCAAAAGTCCTGAAACTCCACGGAAGTTATTTTTGGAATTAATAAAAAATACTGAGCAAAGAAAGTACCAGAGCGGGGCCACCCACCATCCACGAGGGTGGGGGGCGCGCCCTACCCCCCTGGGCGCACCCCCTGCCTCGTGGGCCCCCTGGCAGGCCTCCGGTGACCATCTTCTACTATATGAAGTCTTTTACCCTGGAAAAAAGCATAAGCAAGCTTTCGGGGCGAAACACCACCGCCACAAGGCGGAACCAATCTAAGGCTTCGGCGGAGCTGTTCTGCCGGGGAAACTTCCCTCCGGGAGGGGGAAATCATCGCCATCGTTGATACGTCCATTTTGCATCATGCTTTTATATCGATATTTATTGCATTATGGGCTGTTATTACACATTATGTCACAATACTTATGCCTATTCTCTCTTATTTTATGAGGTTTACATGAAGAGGGAGAATGCCAGCAGCTGGAATTCTGGGCTGGAAAAGGAGCAAATATTAGAGCCCTATTCTGCACAGCTCCAAAAGTCCTGAAACTTTACGAAAGTTATTTTTGGAATTAATAAAAAATACTAGCGAAAGAATCCAATAGAGGGGGCCCACACCCTGGCCACGAGGGTGGGGGCGCGCCCCCTGCCTCGTGGGCCCCCTGGCAGGCCCACGGTGCCCATCTTCTGCTATATGAAGTCCTTCGTCCGAGAAAAAATCATAAGCAAGCTTTCGGGAGCGGAACCTTGGCGGAACCAATCTAGGGCTCCGGCAGAGCTGTTCTGCCAGGGAAACTGACCTCCGGGAGGGGAAATCATCGCCGTCGTCATCACCAACGATCCTCTCATCGGGAGGGCCCCAATCTCCATCAACATCTTCACCAGCACCATCTCCTCTCAAACCCTAGTTCATCTCTTGTATCCAATCTTTGTCCCAAAGCCTCGGATTGGTACCTGTAGGTTGCTAGTAGTGTTGATTACTCCTTGTAGTTGATGCTAGTTGGTTTATTTGGTGGAAGATCATATGTTCAGATCCTATATGCATATTAATACCCCTCTGATTATGAACATGAATATGCTTTGTGAGTAGTTATGTTTGTTCCTGAGGACATGGGAGAAGTCTTGCTAATAGTAGTCATGTAAATTTGGTATTCGTTCGATATTTTGATGAGATGTATGTTGTCTTTCCTCTAGTGGTGTTATGTGAACGTTGACTACATGACACTTCACCATTGTTTGGGCCTAGAGGAAGGCATTGGGAAGTAATAAGTAGATGATGGGTTGCTAGAGTGACAGAAGCTTAAACCCTACTTTATGCATTGCTTCATAAGGGGCTGATTTAGATCCATATGTTTCATGTTATGGTTAGGTTTACATTAATACTTATTTTGTAGTTGCGGATGCTTGCAATAGGAGTTAATCATAAGTGGGATGCTTGTCCAAGTAAGGACAGCACCCAAGCACCGGTCCACCCACATATCAAATTATCAAAGTACCGAATGCGAATCATATGAACGTGATGAAAACTAGCTTGACAATAATTCCCATGTGTCCTCGGGAGCGCCTTTCTCTATATAAGAGTTTGTCCAGGCTTGTCCTTTGCTACAAAAAGGATTGGGCCACCTTGCTGCACTTTATTTACACTTGTTACTTGCTACCCGTTACAAATTACCTTATCACAAAACTATCTGTTACCTATAATTTCAGTGCTTGCAGAGAATACCTTGCTGAAAACCGCTTGTCATTTCCTTCTGCTCCTCGTTGGGTTCGACACTCTTACTTATCGAAAGGACTATGATAGATCCCCTATACTTGTGGGTCATCAATCGTCATCACCAACAATCCTCTCATCGGGAGGGGGTCAATCTCCATCAACATCTTCACCAACACCATCTCCTCCAAAACCCTAGTTCATCTCTTGTATCCAATCTTTGTCCCAAAGCCTCAGATTGGTACCTGTGGGTTGCTAGTAGTGTTGATTACTCCTTGTAGTTGATGCTAGTTGGTTTATTTGATGGAAGATCATATGTTCGGATCCTTTATGCATATTAATACCCCTCTGATTATGAACATGAATATGATTTGTGAGTAGTTACGTTTGTTCCTGAGGACGTGGGAGAAGACTTGCTATAAGTAGTCATGTGAATTTGGTACTCGTTTGATATTTTGATGAGATGTATGTTGTCTTTCCTCTAGTGGTGTTATGTGAACATCGACTACTTGACACTTCACCATTGTTTGGGCCTAGAGGAAGGCTTTGGGAAGTAAAAAGTAGATGATGGGTTGCTTGAGTGACAGAAGCTTAAACCCTAGGTTATGAGTTGCTTCGTAAGGGGCCGATTTGGATCCATATGTTTCATGGTATGGTTAGGTTTACCTTAATACTTCTTTTGTAGTTGCGAATGCTCCCAAGGAAGGGTAGCACCCAAGCACCGGTCCACCCACATACCAAATTATCAAAGTAACAAACGCAAATCATATGAGCGTGATGAAAACTAGCTTGACGATAATTCCCATGTGTCCTCGGGAGCGTTTTCCTTCATATAAGAGTTTGTCCAGGATTGTCCTTTGCTACAAAAAGCATTGGGCCATCTTGATGCACCTTATTTACTTTCATTACTTGTTACCCGTTACAAATTACCTTATCACAAAACTATCTGTCACCGATAATTTCAGTGCTTGCAGAGAATACCTTACTGAAAACCGCTTGTCATTTCCTTCTGCTCCACGTTGGGTTCGACACTCTTACTTATCAAAAGGACTATGATAGATCCCCTATACGTGTGGGTCATCAAGACTCTTTTCTCGCGCCATTGCCGACTAGTGAAGGGCCTTTGGTAGGTGGAATTTGGTAAGGAAACATTTATATAGTGTGCTGAAATTTATTGTCACTTGTTACTATGGAAAACAATCCTTTGAGGGGTTTGCTCGGGGTATCTTCACCTCGTCTGGAACCACAATTAGCTACCCCTCAACCTACTGAACCTACTGAAAATTTTTACTTTGAAATCCCTTCGGGTATGATAGAGAAACTGCTAGCTAATCCTTTTACAGGAGATGGAACACTGCATCCCGATTTGCACCTAATCTATGTGGATGAAGTTTGTGGATTATTTAAGCTTGCAGGTATGCCCGAGGATGCTATCAAGAAGAAGGTCTTCCCTTTATCTTTGAAGGGAAAGGCATTAACATGGTTTAGGCTATGTGATGATATGGGATCATGGAACTACAACCGATTGAAATTGGAATTTCATCAGAAGTTTTATCCTATGCATCTTGTTCATCGTGATCGTAATTATATATATATTTTTTGGCCTCGCGAAGGAGAAAGCATTGCTCAAGCTTGGGGGAGGCTTAAGTCAATGTTATATTCATGCCCCAATCATGAGCCCTCAAGAGAAATTATTATTCAAAAAATTTATGCTCGGCTTTCTCTCAATAATCGCTCCATGCTCGATACTTCTTGTACCGGTTCTTTTATGATGAAGACTATTAAATTCAAATGGGATTTATTGGAAAGATTTAAACGCAACTCTGAAGATTGGGACCTCGACGAAGGTAAGGATTCAGGTATAACACCTAAGTTTGATTGTGTTAAATCTTTTATGGATACCGATGTTTTCCGTGAATTTAGCACTAAATATGGTCTTGACTTTGAGATAGTAGCTTCTTTCTGTGAATCATTTGCTACTCATGTTGATCTCCCTAAGGAGAAGTGGTTTAAATATAATCCTCCCATTGAAGTAAAAGTAGTTTCACCTATTAAAGTTGAAGAAAAACCAATCACTTATAATGATCCTATTGTTCCTACTTCTTATATTGAGAAACCACCTTTCCCTGTTAGAATAAAGGATCATGCTAAAGATTCACCTGTGGTCAACAAAAGTAATATTAAGACACCCAAACCCTCTGAGAAAATTAAAGTTGAACCTAGTATTGCTATGGTTAAAGATCTCTTGGCTGATAATATTGATGGGCATGTTATTTACTTCTGTGATGAAGCTGCTAGAATTGCTAGACCTGATACTAAAAATAAACATAGACCTGTGGTAGGCATGCCTGTTATTTCTGTTAAAATATGAGATCATTGTTATCATGGCTTGTGTGATATGGGGGCTAGTGCAAGTGCAATACCTCATTCCCTATACAAAGAAATTATGCATGATATTGCACCCGCTGAGATAGAAGAAATTGACATTACAATTAAGCTGGCCAATAGAGATACTATTTCACCAGTTGGGATTGTTAGAGATGTTGAAGTCTTATGTGGGAAAGTTAAATATCCTGCTGATTTTCTTGTTCTTGGTTCCCCACAAGATAACTTTTGTCCCATTATATTTGGTAGACCCTTCTTCAATACTGTTAATGCTAGGATAGACTGCGAAAAGGATGTTGTTACTATTGGTTTGGGTGATATGTCTCATGAGTTTAATTTTGCTAAATTTCGTAGACAACCCCGTGATGAGGAATTGCCTAGTAAGGATAAATTATTGGTCTCGCTTCTATTGTCGTGCCTCCTAATGATCCTTTAGAACAATATTTGCTACACCATGAAAATGATATGTTCATGAATGAAAGAAGGGAAATAGATGAAGTATTCTTTAAACAGGGACCTATTTTGAAACACAACTTGCCTGTTGAAATCCTAGGGGATCCTCCTCCACCCAAGGGTGATCCCGTGTTTGAGCTTAAACCATTACCTGTACTCTCAAATATGCTTATATTGATGAGAAAAGGATATATCTTGTTATTATTACTGCTAACCTTTCAGAGCATGAAGAAAATAAATTATTGAAAACTCTGAGGAAGCACCGTGCTGCTATTGGATATACTCTTGATGATCTTAAGGGCATTAGTCCCACTCTATGCCAGCACAAAATAAAATTGGAGAAAGACGCTAAACCAGTTGTTGATCACCAACGACGGTTAAATCCTAAGATGAAAGAAGTGGTAAGAAAATAAATACTAAAGCTCCTTGAGGCAGGTATAATTTATCCCGTTGCTGATAGTCAGTGGGTAAGTCATGTTCATTGTGTCCCTAAGAAGGGAGGTATTACTGTTGTTTCTAATGATAAAGATGAATTGATCCCACAAAGAATTGTTACAGGTTATAGGATGGTAATTGATTTCCACAAATTAAATAAAGCTACTAAAAAGGATCATTACCCTTTACCTTTTATTGATCAAATGCTAGAAAGATTATCCAAACATACACATTTTTGCTTTCTAGATGGTTATTCTGGTTTCTCTCAGATACCTGTGTCAAAAGAGGATCAAGAAAAGACCACTTTTACTTGCCCTTTCGGTACCTTTGCTTATAGACGTATGTCTTTTGGTTTATGCAATGCACCTGCTACCTTTCAAAGATGCATGATGGCTATATTCTGTGATTTTTGTGAAAAGATTGTTGAGGTTTTCATGGATGATTTCTCCGTATACGAAACTTCTTTTGATGATTGCTTGACCAACCTTGATCGAGTTTTCCAGAGATGTGAAGAAACAAATCTTGTCTTGAATTCGGAGAAGTGCCACTTTATGGTTAATGAAGGTATTGTCTTGGGGCATAAAATTTCTGAAAGAGGTATTGAAGTTGATAAAGCTAAAGTTGATGCTATTGAAAAGATGCCGTGTCCCAAGGACATTAAAGGTATAAGAAGTTTCCTTGGTCATGCCGGGTTTTATAGGAGGTTCATTAAAGACTTATAAAAAATCTCTAGGCCTCTGACTAATCTCTTACAAAAAGATATTCCTTTTATCTTTGATGATGATTGTGTAGAAGCATTTGAAATACTTAAGAAAGCTTTGATTTCTGCACCTATTGTTCAGCCACCTGATTGGAATTTACCCTTTGAAATTATGTGTGATGCTAGTGATTATGCTGTAGGTGATGTTCTAGGAGAAAGAGTTGATTAGAAATTAAATGTTATTCAATATGCTAGTAAAACTCTAGACAGTGCCCAGAGAAATTATGCTACTACTGAAAAACAATTTTTAGCAGTTGTATTTGCGTGTGATAAGTTCAGACCTTATATTGTTGATTCCAAAGTTACTATTCACACTGATCATGCTGCTATTAAATATCTTATGGAAAAGAAAGATGCTAAACCTAGACTTATTAGATGGGTACTCTTGCTACAAGAATTTGATTTGCATATTATTGATAGAAAGGGAGCTGAGAACCCCGTTGCAGGAAACTTATCTAGGTTAGAGAATGTTCTTGAAGACCCACTACCTATTGATGATAGCTTTCCTGATGAACAATTAGCTGTCATAAATGCTTCTCGCACTGCTCCATGGTATGCTGATTATGCTAATTACATTGTTTCTAAATTTATACCACCTAGTTTCACATACCAGCAAAAGAAAAAGTTTTTCTATGATTTAAGACATTACTTCTGGGATGACCCACATCTTAATAAAGAAGGAGTAGATGGTGTTATTAGATGTTGTGTACCTGAGCATGAACAGGAACAGATCCTACGCAAGTGTCACTCCGAGGCTTATGGAGGACACCACGCTGGAGATAGAACTACACATAAGGTATTGCAGTCCGATTTTTATTGGCCTACTCTCTTCAAGGATGCTCGTAAGTTTGTTTTGTCTTGTGATGAATGTCAAAGAATTGGTAATATTAGTAGACATCAAGAAATGCCTATGAATTATTCACTTGTTATTGAACCATTTGATGTTTGGGGCTTTGATTATATGGGACCGTTTCCTTCCTCTAATGGCTATACACATATTTTAGTTGCTGTTGAGTACGTTACTAAGTGGGTAGAAGCTATTCCAACTAGTAGCGCTGATCATAACACCTCTATTAGGATGCTTAAAGAAGTTATTTTTCCGAGGTTTGGAGTCCCTAGATACTTAATGACTGGTGGTGGTTCACACTTTATTCATGGTGCCTTTCGTAAAATGCTTGCTAAGTGTGATGTTAATCATAGAATTGCATCTCCGTATCACCCACAATCTAGTGGTCAAGTAGAACTTAGTAATAGAGAGCTCAAATTAATTTTGCAAAAGACTGTTAATAGATCTAGAAAGAATTGGTCCAAGAAACTCGATGATGCATTATGGGCCTATAGAACTGCATATAAAAATCCTATGGGTATGTCTCCGTATAAAATGCTTTATGGAAAAGCATGTCACTTACCTCTCGAACTAGAACGTAAGGCATATTGGTCCATTAAAGAGCTCAATTATGATTTCAAACTTGCTGGTGAGAAGAGGCTATTTGACATTAGCTCACTTGATGAATGGAGAACTCAAGCCTATGAGAAAGCCAAACTGTTTAAAGAAAAGGTTAAAAGATGGCATGACAAAAGGATACAAAAGCGTGAGTTTAATGTAGGTGATTATGTCTTGCTATTCAACTCTCGTCTAAGATTTTTTGCAGGAAAACTTCTCTCTAAATGGGAAGTCCTTACGTTATCGAGGAGGTCTATTGTTCCGGTGCCATAAAAATCAACAACTTCGAAGGCACAAATCCAAAGGTGGTGAACGGTCAAAGAATCAAACATTATATCTCAGGTAATCCTATAAATGTTGAAACCAATGTTATAGAAACCGTAACCCCGGAGGAATACATAAGGGACACTTTCCAGAACGTTCCAGACTCTGAAAAGGAATAGGTATGTGGTACGGTAAGTAAACCGACTCCAAAACAGTTCTAATAGCAATTTTTCTCCGTTTTGGAATATTTAGGAAAATTGGAAAATAAGAAGTAGTCCGGGAAGGACACGAGGCGTCCACGAGGGTGGAGGGCGCGCCCTACCCCCCTTGGAGCGCCCCTGCCTCCTGGGCACCCCGTGTGCTCTCCGGACTCCGTTTTCTTGCACGATACTTATTTTGGTTGGTAAAAATTCATTATATAATCTCCCGAAGGTTTTGACCCTCGTATCACGCAAATATCCTCTGTTTTTGTTTCAAGCTGTTTTTCTGACAGATCTAGATCACCACGACATCTCCAAGTGCCCCCAAAGAGAAGTTCTTCGAGAAGGTCATCAACCCCTACCTCACGGAAGTGCTGCAACATCCTCAAACCATTGAGATGCATGAGGGGGTGCTGCACATCCGCAATGTTGAGGGACCAAGGAGGACCGGAAGCGTGGAGACAAGGCTTGAAGCAATGGAGCAACAAGTTTTCAAGCGTCAGGAGATGGTGGAGCGTGGACTCGACGCCAATCATATGATGATCACGGAGTTCACCAACAACCACAAGCTAGACGCCAAGGACATTGGGGAGGCCGTCTTCAAGCTTCGCGAGAAAATCATGCACCTCCAAGCCCAGATCTATGACCTGCAAAACCAAAACTGTGAGTATGAATATAGATTCAAGCGGATGAGTTCGGCTGCAGATTTGAGGATTCCGGAGACTCGATCATCCTTCTATGATGGTGAGCCTATGCCTTGGAAGATGGACGACAAGCACACATCATCAACAACTCCATCATCACCACCCCCGAGGAAAGAGATATAATCACATGGGTATGGGCACTCCCCCTTGGCAACTGCCAAGCTTGGGGGAGGTGCCCCGGTATCGTATCACCATCACACTCCTATCTTTGCCGTTTTTCTTAGTTCGATCCTTTTAGTAATATCTTGATCTAGTAGAATAAAGTTTTAGTATGATCTAGTTTTGAGTTTTGCTTTATGATCACTCTATGTAATCAAGTCCGTGAGCTATATATAATAAAGATTAGTGTTGAGTCAAGGGCTTGATTATCTTGATATGATCTTGAGGGAATAAAAGAAAAATAAAGAACAAAAAGAAATAAAGATATCGCATTCATCTTATGGAGAGTAATGACTTCACATATAAAGAGTATGATGAATAAAAGTTGTTGAGAGTTGACGAACATAGTTTTGGTCATCATTGCAATTAATAGGAAGTAATAAAGAAAGAGAGGTTCTCACATATAAATATACTATCTTGGACATCTTTTATGATTGTGAGCACTCATTAAAATATGACATGCTAAAGAGTTGATGTTGGACAAGGAAGACAACGTAATGGGTTATGTTTTCTTATATCCGAGATAAAGTATATTGTCATGGATCATCCAACATGTTGAGCTTGCCTTTCCTCCTCATGCTTGCCAAAATTCTTTGCACCAAGTAGAGATACTACTTGTGCTTCCAAATATCCTTAAACCCAGTTTTGCCATGAGAGTCCACCATACCTACCTATGGATTGAGCAAGATCCTTCAAGTAAGTTGTCATTGTTGCATGCAATAAAAATTGCTCTCTAAATATGTATGATTTATTAGTGTGGAGAAAATAAGCTTTATACGATCTTGTGATGTGGAAGAAATAAAAGTGATGGACTGCATAATAAAGGTCCATATCACAAGTGGCAATATAAAGTGACGTTCTTTTGCATTAAGATTTCATGCATCCAACCATAAAAGCACATGACAACCTCTGCTTCCCTCTGTGAAGGGCCTATCTTTTACTTTTGTCTTATACCTCTTGCAAGGGTCATGGTGATCTTCACCTTTCCTTTTTACAGTTTATCCTTTGGAAAGCACATTGTGTTGGAAAGATCCTGATATATATATCCAATTGGATGTAAGTTAGCATGAGATATTATTGTTGACATTACCCTTGCGGTAAAAGGTTGGGAGGCAACACTATAAGCCCCTATTTTTCTCTGTGTCTGATTAAAACTCCATACCCACAAGTATTGCGTGAGTGTTAGCAATTGTGAAAGACTAAATGATAGTTGAGTATGTGGACTTGCTGAAAAGCTCTTACATAGACTCTTTTCGATGTTATGATAAATTGCAATTGCTTCAATGACCGAGATTATAGTTTGCTAGTTTTCAATGAAGTTTCTGATTCATACTTGACATTGTGAATAGATTTTTACTTTAACATAAGAAATCATATGACAATATTTACATATGTTGATGTTATAAGAATGATCATGATGCCCTCATGTTCGTATTTTATTTTATCAACACCTCTATCTTTAAACATGTGGACATATTTATCGATATCGGCTTCCGCTTGAGGACAAGCAAGGTCTAAGCTTGGGGGAGTTGATACGTCCATTTTGCATCATGCTGTTATATTGATATTTATTGCATTATGGGCTCTTATTACACGTTATGTCACAATCTTATGCCTATTCTCTCTTATTTTACAAGGTTTACATGAAGAGGGAGAATGCCAGCAGCTGGAATTCTGGGCTAAAAAGGGAGAAAATATTAGAGACCTATTTTGCACAACTCCAAAAGTCCTGAAACTCCACGGAAGTTATTTTTGGAATTAATAAAAAATAATGAGCGAAGAAAGTACCAGAGGGGGGCCTCCCACCATCCACGAGGGTGGGGGGCGCGCCCTACCCCCCTGGGCGTGCCCCCTGCCTCATGGGCCCCCTAGCAGGCCTCCGGTGACCATCTTCTGCTATATGAAGTCTTTTACCCTGGAAAAAAGCATAAGCAAGCTTTCAGGATGAAACACCGCCGCCACGAGGCGGAACCAATCTAGGGCTCCGGCGGAGCTGTTCTACCGGGGAAACTTCCCTCCGGGAGGGGGAAATCATCGCCATCGTCATCACCAACGACCCTCTCATCGGGAGGGGATCAATCTCCATCAACATCTTCACCAGCACCATCTCCTCTAGAACCCTAGTTCATCTCTTGTATCCAATTTTTGTCCCAAAGCCTCAGATTGGTACTTTTGGGTTGCTAGTAGTGTTGATTACTCCTTGTAGTTGATGCTAGTTGGTTTATTTGGTGGAAGATCATATGTTCAGATCCTTTATGCATATTAATACCCCTCTGATTATGAACATGAATATGATTTGTGAGTAGTTATGTTTGTTCCTGAGGACGTGGGAGAAGTCTTGCTATAAGTAGTCATGTGAATTTGGTATTCGTTTGAGATGTATGTTGTCTTTCTTCTAGTGGTGTCATGTGAACGTCGACTACATGACACTTCACCATTGTTTGGGCCTAGTGGAAGGCATTGGGAAGTAATAAGTACATGATGGGTTGCTAGAGTGACAGAAGCTTAAACCCTAGTTTATGAGTTGCTTCATAAGGGGCCGATTTGGATCCATATGTTTCATGCTATGGTTAGGTTTACCTTAATACTTCTTTTGTAGTTGCGGATGCTTGCAATAGGGGTTAATCATAAGTGATATGCTTGTCCAAGAAAGGGCAGCACCCAAGCACCGGTCCACCCACATACCAAATTATCAAAGTAACGAACGCGAATCATATGAGCGTGATGAAAACTAGCTTGACGATAATTCCCATGTGTCCTCGGGAGCGTTTTCCTTCATATAAGAGTTTGTCCAGGCTTGTCCTTTGCTACAAAAAGGATTGGGCCATCTTGCTGCACCTTATTTACTTTCATTAGTTGTTACCCGTTACAAATTACCTTATCACAAAACTATCTGTCACCGATAATTTTAGTGCTTGCAGAGAATACCTTACTGAAAACCGCTTGTCATTTCCTTCTGCTCCTCATTGGGTTCGACACTCTTACTTATGTAAAGGACTACGATAGATCCCCTATAATTGTGGGTCATCAGACGCCGTCACCGCGCCCTGCCCCATCGCCGCCCGCGCCCCGCACCGTCGCCGCCCGCGCCCTGCGCCGTCACTGCGCCCTGCCCCGTCACCTCCCCGCGCCTCCCCGACACCGTCGCCGCCCCGCGTTGCCCTGACGCCATCACCGCCCCGCGCCACCACTGCCCCGACGCCATCGCGGCGCCGCCCCACGGTCCGATGGCCTTCCGATGTTTTTTCATATATG
The DNA here is from genome assembly GCF_018294505.1 of Triticum aestivum. Classification (NCBI taxonomy): domain Eukaryota; kingdom Viridiplantae; phylum Streptophyta; class Magnoliopsida; order Poales; family Poaceae; genus Triticum; species Triticum aestivum. The sequence goes on from NC_057796.1 coordinate 211,405,466, forward strand.
TGATGATGTTGATATGTTGTTTTTTTCATATGATGTTCATATGATGTTTTTTTCATATATGTATTACATTTTTATTTAGGTTGTTAATTAGTAGATATCGATTTTAGGTTAGTGCATTTTAGGTTAGTGGAGAGGAAAAAGTAAAATAAGGAAAAGGAAGAAAAGAGGAAGAAAGAAGAAGGAAGAAGAAGAAAAAGAAGGAGACGAAAAAGGGAAATAAGTATAGGAAGAAGGAGAAGAAGGAGAAGAAGAGGAGAGGAAGAAGAGGAGAAATAAATAGAAGAGGAAAAAAGAGGAAAAAAGAGGAGAAGAAGAAAAAATAGAAAATATTCTATTTTTTCTTCTTCTCCTCTATCCCTTTCTTCTTCTTCTCCTCTTTTTTTTCTTCTTTTTTTTTCTTCGATCTTCTCCTCTATTCCTTTCTTCTTCTCCTCTTTTTCTTCTTCTTCGTCTTCTTATTTTTTATCGGGTATGTCGTTGTCGATATACCCCCTCCCCGATAACTTCGACATGAGGGGGGGTCGATATACCCCCTCCCCGATAACTTCGACATGAGTGGGGAGGGAGGCGGTCAACGAAGGTTCGAGGGGGCAAGGGTCAGGAACTAGCTAGGGTAGAGGGCCGAGGGTCGCCGAGGGTTCGAGGGTCCAGGGTCGTCGAGGGGCCGAGGGTTTGAGGGTCGAGGTTCGAGGATCGCCGAGGGCTCGAGAGGTTGCCTAGTGTCAAAGTATTAAAGAAATCCATGCCTTCATCATTAGCTGGAAGTAACCGGGGCATATTGGTACGAAGTTTTGCAAAGTTGTTCTGGAACGGAGTCCCGGATAGGATGATCCGCCTTTTGGTACGAATTTCACCAAAGGCCTTCCAAATAGCGATATTCAGAAGGCTCTATCTGAACTTTGTACCAAAAAGCGAATTATCCTATCTGGAACTCCATTCCAGAACAACTTTGAAGAGCTTCGTACCATCATGCGCCTGTTACTTTTGCCTAATGATGAAGACATGGTTTTGTTGAATCCTTTGACACTAGACAAACGTGACATGAGGGGGTCGAGGTCGGGAACTAGGGTAGAGGGTCGTGGATCACCGAGCGGTCGAGGGTCGAGGGTCGAGGATCGCCGAGGGGTCGACAGGTTGCCTAGTGTCAAAGTATTGAAGAAATCCATTGCTTCATCATTAGCCGGAAGTAACCGGGGCATGATGGTACGAAGCTCTCCAAATTTATTCTGGAACGGAGTCTCGGATAGGATAATTCGTCTTTTGGGACGCATTATCCTATCCGGGACTCCGTTCCAGAACAACTTTGGAGAACTTCGTACCACCATGCGCCTGTTACTTTCGCCTAATGATGAACACATGGTTTTGTTGAATCCTTTGACACTAGACAATTTTCTGCACATCCAGAATGGCGCCATTTTGTTAAATCCCTTGTCGGTCTGGACATCGGACAATCATGAGAGAGGCGGTCCGGCTCAAACCCTAGAAGCGCTGCCGTGCCACCCAAAGTTACCAAGTTAAAAGAGCGTTGTCGTCGAGGCCACCTCGAACCCTATAAGCGTTGTCGAGGCCACCCCAAACCCTAGAGAAGCATCGAGGACAGTAATATTTGCAGAAACAATGGAGCATGGACGAGACGAGGCAGCAGAAGAGGTGTTGGGGGACATAATCGCAGCCGGAGCTGATGTCATGTCGTATCTTAACGACAGCGATGGTCTGGAAGGATGGGGTGAAGAAGCAGGCTACGGTGATCAAACAATGGAGGAGGTGGGACATGATTATGATGGCTCCAGTGACCGAATGCCGGTGGAAAAAGGAAATCGTCACGACGGCTCCGGCCAGGTATATATATATTAATTAAGCCTGTGCTGACTAGCTAATTGATGCATTCATTGTTTTGGTATGTACACATATTAACTCTCGTCTTTCTTCTTTTTTCTAGCCCTCCGGGTCGAGCACAACTTCGGTAAAGAGATGAGGCCCGAAGAAAAAGTTGCGCTCGGATGAAAGGTTCACGATCACAGCAATCGCGCGCAATGGCCAACCGATTGAACCCATCCGGACCAAGGAAGCATTTTCTGCTCAGTGCGGGGTTCTTGTTAGGGACATGATCCTGATCAGCATCCACCAATGGAATAAGCCTAAGAAGGAAGACCCTGAGGTGTCTTATGTCAACGATAGGAAGAAAGATGATCTTTGGACCGAGCTGAAGGCAAATTTCACCCTACCGCCAGAGGAGGATCCGGAGAAGCCAGTTATAGAGCAATTGGTCAAGGCTTATGCTGTTAAGAAGATGGCGGACCTATTCAGGAGGTGGAAGACTTAGCTGAAAACAACGTTTGTCGAGAAAGAAAAGACACCCGAATTCACCGGCCGGTATGAGAAGATCAGAGATCACTGGGACGCATTTGTGTCCCACAAGACATCGGACAAGAGTAAGAAGATGTCAGCGACAAACAAGATAAAAGCTGCGAAGAAGGAGCATCACCATCGCACGGGGTCAGGTGGCTACCTCAAAGCCCTCCCATTGTGGGCCAAGGCTGAGAATGACCTGCTTGATAACGGGTCAAACCAGAGACATTGAACTGGCCAGACTGTTGCTGGACTTGGTTCTTCGGGGTTGGCGGAACCTTGGACCCTGTAACAGGGAAGTGCGTTTGGAGGAACGAGCAACTGCGAATACCCATCACGAAGCTTCATGACTATATCGCCGCAGCGAAGGAAGGGACGTTCGTTCCCGAGAGAGAGAACGACGAGCTCACAATGGCCCTCGGGAATCCTGAGCACCTTGGACGGACATGAGGCACGCCAGGCTCCGTTCCGTGGAAGGCTGGGTTTCCGGACGCAGGCGGCTACAAATGCCAGGAGAGGAGGAAGAAAGTGGAGCAGACCCAACTGCAGAAGCTGCACGCAAAGGTACAAGCGCTAGAGGAACGAGAAGCAGTTTGCAGCAAGCGACTTGCCGAAGCTACCCCCGAAGCTACCCCGCCATCTCAGTGGAGAAGCAGCATGGCTTCCACCGAGCTGCTTCAGGAGCCTGTCTTGACGGCTCCTGCTAGCTACCCCGTGGATGCTATCACGGAGTCTCAACATTGCCACCTTATGACGCAATGGCAGCAATTCAAAGTCAAGGCGGCTGTCGGCTCTGTTCGTCCTCCTGAACCCGGCGCAACTTTTCACTGCCGTCCGATTCCAGAAGGATATGCTAGGGTGACGGTGGACGAAATAACGGAGGGATTTGAGGACCTCGAGCTTGACCACCCTACCGGTGAAGGGGAGACTCGGCTGGGTTCTGCTCTGAAGACTCCATGCCTATGGCGGAAGGAGCTCATCAACCTTCCGAACTGGACGCCTCCGCCTCCTCCTCCTCCTCTGGCTAGTCAGGGCACTCCGCCTCCTCCTCCAGTGAGTGATCAGGGCACTCCGCCTCCTTCTCCGGTGCGTGGCGGCACTCCGCCTCCTTCTCCGCCTGCGCCGGCGCACCCGAGCAGCCAGCCTCCTCCTTCTCCGCCTCGTCAGCAAGGGCGGAAGAGACCCGCCGCTGCTCCGGCTGCTTCGGCGCATCATAGTCCTTCTCCTCCGCCTCGTAAGCAAGGAAAGAAGACAGCCGCAGCCGCTCCGTCTGCTCCGGCGTCTAGCAGTACAGCCAGAGGCGGGAGGCAATATAGATTCGATCCATCTCTTAAGCCTCTAGAGAAGTTACCATACGAGAGGACCGTGGAGGAAAACAAGAAGATCGTGGAAGACAAAGTGAGGGACTTCTTTGAAGCGGTGAAAGCAAAGAAACATCCACCTCCGGAGGAGAAGATAGATCCGGTGAAAGCGAAGTGCACTATCGATGCCCTGAAGCGACCACCACCTTCTCCGCCGCTATCCAAATATGATCGAATTATTCAAAGGTCATATATCGTCGGGAAGTACTATCAGTGATCAAAGGTTAGCAGAACGACGAGCTGGGAGAAAAAATGCCCAGCAAGGCGAACAAGCGAACCAATCGTGCCCCCCACTCAAGGTGTCTAGCGATATCGTCGCTAATCATCCGAAGATTTTGCCCGATACCAATCTTGGAGATTACCTGGCCGACGATGTACATTATGATGCACTGGAGGTGGACAAACAAAAATACCATTACGGGAAGCCTCTCGTCAAAGATGAAAGATCTCTAACAACGATGGTGCGAAGATTCCATGATTGGTACATGAAAACCTGCAGAGAGTCTGGGGGGAAGGATACTTTGACGCTGAGAGTTAAAGAGGAGCATGACCTCGTTGGAATTGATCTATTGTCTGTTCCATTTGAGGAGTTCTTCCAGTTTTTCAATCAAAAGGCCCTTGATAAATTAACGGTCACTTGCTACTGTCTGTAAGTACTACTTCTGTCATTAAGTCTCTATATATAGCTCAGCTCTTTCATTGCATGTATATATAATTATCCTCACTATATTATGTAGATTGAAGATCGCCGAATTGAAGTAAAGACAAATCGGTGATATTGGGTTCATTAACACAAATCTCATAGATGCATTTACGGTTGAATTTCATGCCAAAGATACCGAGGCCAACTTGCTACGATCGTTGGTAATAAATTAAAACAAAGATATAATACTCTTTCCTTACAACTTCAAGTGAGTGTTACTGTCTTGTGCATATTTAGTTTCCCTTATTAGTCGAGGTTATAGTAATGTAATTGATGAGTTATGCATGCGTGCGCAGGTTCCACTATATTCTCCTAGAGATTAAGCTTGAGCAGGGACTAGTAACCGTCTTAGACTCGAGACGAAAATATCCCCAGGAGTATGCGGACATGACTGAAATGCTCAAGAAGTATGTTAAATCAATCATTATCGCACCATATCGGCAACTTTGTTCACTTCCTGATATCAAGTAATTGCTTTCTTTGTCTGGCAGGGTTTGGAAAAAATTCACCGCAAAAGCTCCGGGACTGCCGGGGAAGCTACGATTTACACACCCGAAAGTAAGTACTACTAGCTAGTTCCGCACATTTCCTAGTGATTCAAGTGCTAGTTTCATCAATACCATTTAGCATGCTTGCTTATTAGTTTGATTAACCTCTATTTCTTGTAAAGTGGTTGTGGTAGGAAGCCGGGAATAATTACTGTGGATACTACGTTTGCGAGTCCATCCGCCACACGACCTGTGAGCGGGGCTACTCTAAAAAACAATATGAAGTGCGTAAGAAATAATATTCACAATTTTATTTTATTACCATCATTTGTGTTGAGTTTCATTCATTCATATAGATGTATTGACCCCCTTCTTCAAATTAGATGTTTCAGATGCGGGATGAACTCCTAGCACCAGATCGCATGCGAGCAATTCAAGAGGAATTGGCGGCATTCTTTCTTGACCACGTGATCAATAAAGACGAAGAATACCATGTGGACCTTGAGTTCATATATAATTAGGGGGTTATATTGTAAGAGATCTTATACTGTATATATGTAGCCAGTAGCGTCGGATAGATATACGAAAACTTGTTGTTCGACCAATCTCTCAGAGAAGGAGAGGTCGATATCACTTCTCTCTGTATGCATATGTGATAGAGAAAGTAGTGACTAAACAGACACATTGTCATCATCAATCACTCCAACATGTTGTGCCAACCATCTGAATCAGGGAGGAAGTCCCCGAGCGAAGTGAAAGGCTTCATGTTAAGATGCTGAGCAGCTACGCATGTTCGGATGTCTTCCCGCGACATTTTCCCTTCTTCGTAGAACATCCCTGTTTTTTCGATGACCTCCTTTATGATGATTTGAGCAAGTTCACGCTGGATGTGATAGAACTCAGCTCGGAGTTGATGATCCGGGACATTTCCTAGATTCTTTGCCCATTGCAGAATATCGGCATCAACAGATCTAGGTGACATGTGAAGGTTCTGGTGATCCCGTCTGTACTCCAGCATGTGGTGGAGGACATAGAATCCATCACGGAGAGTATCTCTCGGTTGCTGGATGCAGCAGAAATCAGTCTTATGGCCGAAGTAGGGCGCACGGTGTCGGTGTCAAAACCGGCGGATCTCAGGTAGGGGGTCCCGAACTGTGCGTCTAAGGTCGATGGTAACAGGAGATAGGGGACACGATGTTTACCCAGGTTCGGGCCCTCTCTATGGAGGTAATACCCTACTTCCTTCTTGATTGATCTTGATGAATCTGACTATTACAAGAGTTGATCTACCACGAGATCGTAATGGCTAAAACCCTAGCAGTCTAGCCTGTATGACTATGATTATGTATCTCTCCTCTACGGACTAAGCCCTCTAGTTTATATAGACACTGGAGGGGACTAGGGTTGTACAAAGTCAGTTATAGAGAAAAATAATCTTCATATTTGGTCGCCAAGCTTGCCTTCCACGCAAAGGAGACTCCCATCCGGACACGGGTAAGAGTCTTCGGTCTTCATACCTTTACGGCTCATTAGTCCGGCCCATGCATAACAGGTCGGACGCCCAAGGACCCCTTGATCCAGGACTCCCTGAGTAGCCCCTGAACTAGGCTTCAATGACGAGGTGTCCGGCGTGTACATTGTCTTTGGCATTGCAAGGCGGGTTCCTTCTCCGAACACCCCAACCCAGTCTTTGGACGAAACGAACATGTCCGGTTCTGCAAAACAAATTCCACGCACAACCGCAGAGAGCATAATATTCCATGAGTACAATCCGCTGACAACTTTTGGTAATGTGACTCCACGTCATCACCCGGTCATTATTTTGAATTATTTTTGGCCTGACGCCCCACGTTTCGAAATGCGGTTTTATTGGCACGTCTTGTCGAAGCAGAGATCGTGTCCCCTTATTGTGGGATTCTCATCAATACGAGCGTGGGTAACCCAACCGTTCGGTTGGCATGATTCCTTAGGAGTAGGCAAGTTTTAAGGCTTAGGAGGAGGCGTTTGATATTCATCGCCTTTATAAAGGGGCCAAGACCCATCCTTCCCCTCCGCGCCAAACCTTTCTCAACCTTTCCAACCTCGAGTCCCATCACCCAAGGTTCAGCTTAGTTGCTTCAAGCTTTCCAGTCATGTCCGGACCCAGCCCTCAAGGCCGGTGGGTGGCTTCTTCTATCACAGAGGAGGATATTGCGAAGCTCCGGGCAGCAAGATACCTGACCGCGGATATCCCCCATAGGCTTCCTACCCAAGGGCAAGTTATTCCCACTCCTAGATCTAGTGAGAGGGTCGTGTTTATCGCCCACTTCCTCTGAGGGCTAGGGTTCGCTCTCCACCCCTTTGTTCGAGGGCTCATGTTCTATTACGGGCTAGATTTTCACGATCTAACTCCGGATTCCTTCCTTCATATCTCGACGTTCATTATCACATGCGAGGCCTTCCTCCGTGTTCCCCCACACTTCGTCTTGTGGCTCAAGACCTTTAATGTGAAGCCGAAGGTAGTCGACGGGAAATTAAGCAGAGTGCGGTGGTGCTGCAGTGAGCAAACTCATCAGCGCTCCTTGGCTTAAAGGATCCTTCTCATAATCTTCCGACTTATGGCAGCGGGAGTGGTTTTACATCACCGAACCCCGTGGTACCAAGTGGGCAGCTACACCTGCGTTCCGATCTGGCCCTGCAATTTAGCTCGCATCATGGGTTAATAAGGGATTGGACTGGGGATCAATTGATGAAGTGCAGACTCTGCAGAGCCGCATATGGAGTCTCCTTGAGAAGAACACCAAACTCATCGACATGATTCAAGTAATGTTAGTCTGTCGGGTCCTCTCGTGCCAGCGACGACCACTCCGTATGTGGGAGTTCAATCCAGAAGGACCACAAACCCTTCAGCACTTCTTTGGTGCGACGCACAGAGGAATGTGGAAGTTATTTTTCGGGACACGAAAACAATGGCCAGATACAACAGAAGACATAGGCCTCGATTGCAACCATTCGGATACCTCGGTAAGCCCTTGACTCCCGAACACAGTTTGAGTCTAAACATCTCATGATAGGATACTGAGAAAACCACCTTTTTCCAAGGCTGGATAAAGAAGGCGGAGCGAATCCGGTGTTCGGCCCCTCTCCCTGAAGATTCAGCTAGTCCCGTGCTAACAAGGATGTGGTCCCGGCGCCATGCCAAGTGCCGGTGAGGGAGGACAATAAGGAGAGCGAGGGAGTCAAAGGTAGCCTCGAAGGTACACCCAACACTGTGTTCAGGGAGATTAAGGCTCCTTTTTCCGAAGACAAAAGAGAAGGAGAAGTTGTCCTTTCTCCTCATAGTAAGAAAAGGGCCGCCTCCAAAGTTTGGGAGGCAAAGGCTCCTAAGCGAGGCAAGACGCCCCTGTTAGGCGGTTCGGGCTCGGAAGGCGACGTTGTCGCACAGTTCCTCCAGAAGGACAAGCCTTTAGCCGAATCGTAAGTGAATCAAGGTTTTTTAAACATATCCCGTTCCTCTTCCTGTTACCAGGGTGACATTTAATATACATATTTGCAGTCTGGCGCGCAGTCTTCCTCAACAGTCCTCCTCCTCGGGGGATCTGCTTCCGGAGATGATGGAGAGCGAAACGCCTCCACAGGTTTCCTCGCCTAGTAGGGCGGACGACTTTGAGGTGTCGTCCCGGAGGATCCTTCCCGATCAACAAGTGGTGCGGGGGACATCTAAGACAACGCCCGAAGGTGAAACTTTGGTCGCCCGGGGCCTGGGGTGTGCGGCCCCGACGGGGATCAACCGTGAAGTTCTCGGGCTATCCGGTTCACAGCTGGGGCGCCGGATACAATGATGGGCATGCTGCAACATGCATCCGTCTTAGAGGAACATCGTACCTTAATGAGTACGGTGGCTGAAAGGATTCTGTCCGCGAAAAGCGGGTTAAGCGAAGCCTTCATGAGACTGCTAAGAGGCTTCAAGGTACGTACTATAATATTTTCAATTGTGCTCTATACGCAAAGTGCACCTGTGTATAGGTAGTAGCCCCTGAGACTCTGGTTGGCGTCCAAAAGGAGGCAATCAGAGGATCGAAAAATATGCCCAGGAGATAGCCTAATTAATTGAAACACAGGTTGTTACCTTCATGACGACTGCCCACGCTACGGAGGTTGCAGGTCTGAAGGAAAACTTGATGTGGCGGAGGATGACATCATGCTTATTAACAGGCGGCTCGACGAGGCACAAGGTATGTGTTCGGGGCAGTCAGTATATGTATGTATGAAAACATGAGCCCGAAGCTAGGGTTGTATACCATGCATAACTGAGGATGGTGCTACCGTAGTGGAGACCCTTCGGGCTGAACTTGCCCGAGCCAAGGAGCAAGCCCGGATGAGTAATTTGGCTGCCAATAAGGCAGCTGATGAGTTAAAAGCCGAACAGGCTGCTCGGCGCCAGTGTGAAGAGAGAATTTCTATGATGGCGCGCGAGCTAAAAGAAACCACTGCCCGGTGCGAATTCCTCGGGAGGGATAACAAAGCCAAAGCGGCAGATCTTGACAAGGCCTTACGAGAGGCGAAAGAAGCTCGATCCGAGTCTAGAGCGGCTCGGGAGGAGATCCGGCAAGCTGGGGAGATAGCGGCCGGTAAGCCTTTCTTATTACAGACTACATTCGGCGATCCGAAGTATGCCCCGCTTAATCAGATGTGGAGCTCCCCAGTGCATTCTTGGACTTGCCGAAGAGTGCCTCCGATGCGGCGCAATTTTACCAAGCGCAGAAAGGGTGCGGAACTGAGAAGCTTTTCTGGTCACAATTCGGCGCGCCGAAGCGTCTGCTGTTACTGAACGAGCAGATGGCCCAGTGGGCCGAGCTCCACAAGATATCCGGCTCTGCCATGAAGGACGTCATAGTCCGGCAGTGGCCGGCTGAGCCAATTCCGAATAGTTATTTCAGTTTGGTGCAGCGACTTGCTGATGCGGTGCCGCGTATCGACGCCGTTAAGCGGTCGACGTGCATTGAAGGTTCACGGATGGCCTTTGCCTGCGTCAAGACGTACTGGGCGAAGATGAAGGCCATGGATATTGCAGCGAAGAGTCCACCCAAAGGCAAGGACCATCACATGCCAGAGCATTATTTCGAGGACGTCTTAGAGGGTGCCTGCTTAATAGAGGGTCGGTGCTCGAAAGATATGATGTTCGAGTGAAATGTATTGGGATTGTAAAAACAATTTTTTAATTTTGGCTCCTCCTGTGCGGCCGTTTTTTTGTAATTTGAAAGTTTTCCAGTCGTCGGCTTCACCCCCCTCGCATAAAATGCGGGGGTGTTTGAAAAAGCGCTTGATCACTCTTAATCCAATGTCTTCGTCCGTAAAGGAGGTGTCAATGCGGCGAACTAAGCAATCGGACTATAAGGCTTTAACACTTTCACTTAGCCATAGGAGTTTTATGGTGGGTCTACGATATAACCCCTAGTATGTACGCAGTTTATCCGAATACGGTGCGTTACATGGGTGGCCTTAAGAACGGCCCTTCGTTTAGTACGGAAAGAATCGCTAAAGATTCTAGTGAGTCATCGAGTGGTTAACCAGCTCTCGCCATATAATGAGAGTCAGTTTTTGGCTTTCTCTACTGAGGTGCTCATCCGGATGAACCGGGACACAATCGCAGTAGTTCTCCCTTTACTACCCTAGCCGATATAGCGGAACGTAAGGTAGTAACTGATACGTCTCCAACGTATCTATAATTTTTTATTGTTCCATGCTATTATATTACCCCTTTTGGATGTTTATGGGCTTTATTTTACACATTTATATCATTTTTGGGACTAACCTACTAACCGGAGGCCCAGCCCGTATTGCTGTTTTTTTGCCTATTTCAGTATTTCGAAGAAAAGGAATATCAAACGGAGTCCAAACGGAATGAAACCTTCGGGAGTGTGATTTTTGGAACGAACGTGATCCAGAGGACTTGGAGTGCAAGTCAAGAAGCAGCCGAGGCGGCCACGAGAGGGGAGGGCGCACCCACCCCTACAGGGCGCGCCCCCTGTCTCGTGGGCCCCTCGGGCGGCCACCAACGTACTTCTTCCTCCTATATAAGCCTACGTACCCCGAAAACATCCAGGGAGCCAACGAAACACAATTTCCACCGCCGTAACCTTCTGTATCCGTGAGATCCCATCTTGGAGCCTTCGCCGGCGCTCCGCCGGAGGGTGGATTGACCACGGAGGGCTTCTACATCAACACCATAGCCCCTCCGATGAGTTGTGAGTAGTTTACCACAGACCTTCGGGTCCATAGTTATTACCTAGATGGCTTCTTCTCTCTTTTTGGATCTCAATACAATGTTCTCCCCCTCTCTTGTGGAGATCTATACGATGTAAACTCTTTTTGCGGTGTGTTTGTCGAGATCCAATGAATTGTGGGTTTATGATCAAGTTTATCTATGAGAAATATTTGAATCTCTTCTGAATTATTTTATGTATGATTGAGTTATCTTTGCAAGTCTCTTTGAATTATCAGTTTGGTTTGGCCTACTAGATTGATCTTTCTTGGCATGGGAGAAGTGCTTAGCTTTGGGTTCAATCTTGCGGTGTCCTTACCCAGTGACAGAAAGGGTTGCAAGGCACCTATTGTATTGTTTCCATCAAGGATAAAAGGATGGGGTTTATATCATATTGCATGAGTTTATCCCTCTACATCATGTCATCTTGCTTAATGTGTTACTCTGTTCTTTATGAACTTAATACTCTAGATGCAGGCAGGAGTCGGTCGATGTGTGGAGTAATAGTAGTAGATGCAGGCAGGAGTCGGTCTACTTGTTGCGGACGTGATGCCTATATACATGATCATGCCTAGATAATCTCATAATTATTCGCTTTTCTATCAACTGCTCGACAGTAATTTGTTCACCACCGTAATACTTATGCTATCTTGAGAGAAGCCTCTAGTGAAACCTATGGCCCCCGGGTCTATCTTTTATCATATTTGCTTTCAATCTACTTTTATTTTCATCTTTACTTTTTGGATCTATATTATAAAATACCAAAAATATATTTATCTTATCATACTATCTCTATCAGATCTCACTTTCGCAAGTGGCCGTGAAGGGATTGACAACCCCTTTATTGCGTTGGTAGCGAGTTCTTTGTTTGTTTGTGTAGGTGCGTGGGACTTTTGAGGAGCCTCCTACTGGATTGATACCTTGGTTCTCAAAAACTGAGGGAAATACTTACGCTACTATTGCTGCATCACCCTTTCCTCTTCAAGGAAAACCAACGCAAGCTCAAGACGTAGCAAGAAGGATTTCTGGCGCCGTTGCCGGGGAGGCTTCCACCAAGTCAAGTCAAGATTCGACCTCCCGCCAACGTGTGATTTCTGGCGCCGTTGCCGGGGAGGTCTTCGCTCAAGTCAAGACATACCAAGTACCCATCACAAACTCATCTCCCTCGCATTTACATTATTTGCCATTTGCCTCTCGTTTTCCTCTCCTCCACTTCACCCTTGCCGTTTTATTTGCCCTCTCTTTCCCAGTCTTCTCTTCTCTCTTTTGCTTGCCCTTTCGTTTGCTCGTTTGGTTGGAATAGATGCTTATTTATTGCTAAACAGAGAACCTAAGATCTATGGATCCTCATCCTCTTGCTAATCTTTTTAAGAGATCCAATTATGATGAACCAATTGCTAGTGAGTTTTGTGCACTAGATTATCTTTATAAAGCTTTGCTTGAAATTTGTGAATCTGGAAATTATGATGAAGAAATTTATGAAGAGATTCACGATAACTCTTTGAATAAAAAGTATGATTGCAATGATTTTACTATAAATTCTCTTGATGTCAATTGTGCTAATAATAAGCAAAACCCTAAGCTTGGGGATGCTAGTTTTGCTATGTCTACTACATGTTGCAATAATCATGATTGGGGTAATTCTTCTTATGATCTTGAAAATATATTTAAGCCCCATGATGAATATGAGATTGATAATAGAGTTTGCAATATTATTGAAAGTGGGTTTGGAATAGTGTCAACTTTAGATCCCACATATTTGGAGAATGTTCAATCTCATGAAATTTTTGATAAAAGTGGGTTTGGAGAGGTCATGACTTTAGTTAATGTTAATCCCACTATTTTGGAAGAGTGTCAACTTCACATGCATGTGGATCGTGTTGAGAATATGTTATGTGATAGCTATTTTATTGAATTTGCCTATGATCCTACATGTAATTATTATGTGAGAGGAAAATATGGTCGTAGAAATTTTTATCTTACTAAATTACCTCTCGTCATGTTGAGATTGCTATTGTCTGTTTCTTCTTCCTTCCTTATGCTAGTTTTTGCTTGCCTTGCAAAATTGTTTTCTTATAATGTGCCTACGCATAGGAAGTATGTTAGACTTAGATGTGTTTGTCACATGTTTCATGATGCTCCCTTTATGCTTCAATTCTTGTCTTTCATGTGAGCATCATTAAAATTATCAATGCCTAGCTAAAAGGCTTTAAAGAAAAGCGCTTGTTGGGACACAACCCAATATTTTCCTTGCTGTTATTTAATAAATCTTGCATCTACCTTCTGATTAGATGTGTTTTTATCTTTTAATTAGTGTTTGTGCCAAGTAGAACCTATAGGATAACCTATGATGATAGTTGATTTGATTCTGCTGAAAAACAGAAACTTTGCGCGCACGAGAAAAAATTTGGTAAATCACAGAAACGTGATTTTGCGTTTATTCTTTTTGATTCTGTTCAATGGACAAATTTTCCAGGACTTCCTATTTTGGTAGAATTTTTGGAGTTCAGAAAATTGCGTTAGTTACAGATTACTACAGACTGTTCTGTTTTTGACAGATTCTGTTTTTCGTGTGTTGTTTGCTTATTTTGATGCATCTATGGCTAGTAAAATAGTTTATAAACCATACAGAAGTTGGAATACAGTAGGTTTAACACCAATATAAATAAAGAATGAGTTTATTACAGTACCTTATGTGGTGATTTTGTTTTCTTTCACTAACGGAGCTTACGAGATTTCTGTTGAGTTTTGTGTTGTGAAGTTTTCAAGTTTTGGGTAAAGCTTTGATGGACTATAGAATAAGGAGTGACAAAAGCCTAAGCTTGGGGATGCCCATGGCACCCCAAGATATTCAAGAATAGCCAAAAGCCTAAGCTTGGGGATGCCCCGGGAAGGCATCCCCTCTTTTGTCTTCGTTCATTGGTAACTTTACTTGGAGCTATATTTTTATTCGCCACATGATATGTGTTTTGCTTGGAGCGTCGTGTATTATATTAGTCTTTGCTTTTTAGTTTACCACAATCATCCTTGATGTACACACCTTTTGGGAGAAGCCTACTTGATTAGAATTTGCTAGAATACTCTATGTGCTTCACTTATATCTTTTGAGCTTGATAGTTTTTGCTCTAGTGCTTCACTTATATCTTTTAGAGCACGACGGTGACTTATTTTTGTAGAAATTGCTAGTCTCTCATGCTTCACTTATATTATTTTGAGAGTCTTTTAGAACAGCATGGTATTTTCTATGGTTATAAAATTGGTCCTAGAATGGTAGGCATCCAAGTTGGGTATAATAAAAACTATCATAGGAAGTGAATTGGATGCTATGATCAATTTGATACTTGATAATTGTTTTGAGATATGGAGATAGTGATATTAAAGTCATGCTAGTTGGGTGATTATGAATTTAAAGAATGCTTGTGTTGAAGTTAGCAAGTCCCATAGCATGCATGTATGGTTAAAGTTGTGTGACAACTTTGAAACATGAAGTGTACCTGGCTTGTGCATCCTTATGAGTGGCGGTCGGGGACGAGCGATGGTCTTTTCCTACCAATCTATCCCCCTAGGAGCATGCGCGTAGTGCTTGATTTTTGATGACTTCTAAATTTTTGCAATAAGTATATGAGTTCTCTTGACTAATGTTGAGTCCATGGATTATACGCACTTTTACCTTTCCGCCATTGCTAGCCTCTTCGGTACCGTGCATTGCCCTTTCTCACCTTGAGAGTTGGTGCAAAACTTCGCCGGTGCATCCAAACCCCATGATATGATACGCTCTATCACACATAAACCTCCTTATATCTTCCTCAAAACAGCCACCATACCTACCTATTATGGCATTTCCATAGCCATTCCGAGATATATTGCCATGCAACTTTCCACCGTTCCGTTCATCATCATCCACTACAGGAATCAGCTATTTTGCCGTCTGCCACGGCGGACGGCAAAGGCATGAACGGCGGACGGCAAAGGCCTTTGCCGTCAGCCGCGGACGGCAAAAGGCTACTTTGCCGTCTGCTTCCTGGCGGCTGACGACAAAGGCCCTTTGCCGTCTGCCGCGGACGGAAAAGAGAGCGGACGGCAAAAATTGTGCTCTCAATCCGTTAAGTGGCTAACGGCAGGCCTTTGCCGTCTGCCAGCGGACGGCAAATTTTCTAGAGCCTTTGCCGTCTGCCAGCGGACGGCAAACTTTCTAGTGTCTTTGCCGTCCGCCGTATGATGTCATCTACACGTCACTACATGGCAGGCCTTTGCCGTCCGCCGCTGACGGCAAACTCTTTTACTCTTTGCCGTCTGCCACTGTAGGCAAATTGACCAAATGGGTCAGCTCCCAGGAAGCACAGCTGGATGCCACGTGGCCTCTTTGCCGTCCACGGCAGACGGCAAAGAGCCCGTTGCCGTCGGTGGCAGACGGCAAAGAGCCTGCATATTGGCTCTTTTTCTGTTTTTTATTAAATCCAGCAATTTTCATCACAAATATATATGACATATATAGATATATTTCACAAGGCCATTACAGAGCAAACATATAAGATATCCAACACATAACTTCATCATACATAGTTCCATGCATAGTTCCATCATACATAGCAAGTTCAACATAGAGGCATCCAACCATATATATTACAATAGTTTCATCCAACGATACATGCATAGTTCAACGATACAAAAGAAACAGAGAAAGGGATAAGGAGCACTCCATCTATGCAAGCTTTCGTCAAGTGAATGAAATCTGCAAAATGAAAAATAAGAAAGTTAGAAATAGGTGACTAGAACAAGAAGAATAGAACAAGAAGAAGACTAGAACAAGAAGAGTATGTCATTTATGGGCTAACTTACGTGAAATGGATCATATATGAGCAAACTAAGTTGAAATGGGTCATTTATGAGCTAACTAAGGTCAAATGGATCGTTTTTGAGGTAACTAAGGTGAAATGGATCGTTTTTTAGCTCACTTAGGTCAAATGGATCATTTATGAGCTAACTTAGTTGAAATGGATCGTTTTTAGCTAACTTTGTTGAAATGGATCATTTATGAGCTAATTTAGTTGAAATGGATCTTTTTGAGCTAACTTTGTTGAAATGGATCATTTATGAGCTAATTTAGTTGAAATGGATCTTTTTGAGCTAACTTAGGTGAAATGGATCATTTAAGAGCTAATTTAGGTGAAATGGATCGTTTTTTAACTAACTTGGTGAAATGGATCGTTTATGAGCTAAATTAGTTGAAATGGATCGTTTATGAGATAACCTAGGTAAGATGGGTCATTTTGGAGTTAACCTAGGTGAAATGGGCCATTTTAAAGCTAACGTAGGTAAAATGGATCATTTAGGAGCTAATCTAGGTAAAATGGGTCATTTTTGAGCTAACTTGGATGAACTGCATCATTTATAAGCTAACCTAGGTGAAATGGGTCATTTTGGAGGAAAAGAAGCTAACTCTAGGTCATTATGGTAAGCATATTGGAGGAAATAAAGCTAAGTCTAGGTCTTTATGCATTTGTTAAGCAAAACACTAGAGAAACTTACCGTGATCAGGGAGGTGTAGGAGCGGGGTGGCTAGTGCCGCTACCTGGAGAAGGATCGTGCGATGCGTTTCTGGAGTTAAGCTGCACCAAAGATCATTTCCAATGTCTCGTTAGCATTATGACACTCAAATGTTAAGACTAGCAAGTAATGTCCATTCAAATTAAACTCACCGTGCTCCCAGGAGCAATCACTAGCATCGGCGGAGCGGGCTGACCGGACTTCTCGCACACAGACTGCACATTTGGTTTTCACAACAGAGTCACACTAGTTAGTAATGAGATTCAAATGTTAAGACTAGCAAGTAATCTGCAGAAGAAACTTACCACAAGGAGCTCGTACATGGCCCTTGCCTGCATGTCATTCCGTGCCCTCTCCTCCTCCATCATCTTTCTCGTCCTCTCCTCCATCTCCCGCTGCCGCCTCCGCCAGAAGTTTCTCCGTTCTATCTCTCTCAGTCTGTATAGCAGCCTGCAACACCACTCACATGACCATTTGTAATCATTGATGGAAGCGCACACAATGTAATGGAGAAAGATAACTGAGTACGTATCACTAACCTTGATGGCGAGTTGCACTGGCCGTTCACGAGGCCTTATCTCAGGAGCGGAGCTCGACTGGCGCGCCTTGATCTCCGGGAGAGTGCTAGGACAACGGATAAGTCCATCTCCAATGGCTATGGAGCCATGGGACCTCCCGCCACCAGATATCATCACCAGCTCTGGATCAATGGGACCCTGGCTCGGGTTAAAGTCCTCCCCTTTCCTCGCCTTCCCCTCATCTCTATATCTCACGAGCTTGTTGTGGGAGGAGATGTTGGTGAAGTTGTTTGCATCATCGAGGTCAGACTGAGAGAAAGCCTTGACTTTCTTGAAAGAGGCAGTGTGGGCCATGGCATACAGGTCGTACACCTCTGGCACCTTATCCTCCTTATTGTGGCGTGCCTGAAAGAGAGAAACAATGAAAATTAGTAATTAAAGGGCTCAAGCTAGCATGATGAATGAATTGCATGAATCATGAAGCAAACCACATACCCAGTTGCGCCCGAACTGATATAAGTTGGAACTGCCTTGATGGTGTGGCACACCTTCCATTTGGGCACGTTTGTCCTTGGCCTTGTTGTGGAGGGCTAGCCATTCTTTTGAGCACCACTCATCGACCAACACCTCCCAACAATCCATCCGATCCGCACACCATCTCGGAGGCGCCTAAGTTAGCAAATAGAAACTTGAGCGCTACGGCTAAGAATTACTAAATGAAGGAACTTAAGTAGAAGGCCTTAAAAATTACCTTCATGTACTTCTCCTTACTCAGGAACTTATCGCGGCACGCCGGCTTGGTCTTCTTGATACCACACAAGGCGTAGTAGTCTCGAACAGCCTGCACCCGAGCCTCGTGCCGTAAGTTCTGGAGTAGGCGCTTGCAGACGTTCTCGATAACATGTGCCGCGTCCTCCTCGTATCCCTCCTCACACCTGTAGAATGTCTGCAATCAAATGAGACAATATTGATTAGTATAATTAATAACTAGCTAGTTGAAGATTTTTAAATGTGTAAAGGAGAAATTACCCAGAACTTTCTGATCACCATGTCTGCCCTCGTGTCGCACACGACACCGTCAATAATCTCATCCGGCGGGGCCGGGGCAGCCACGTAGTGCTCCCAGCTCAATCCAAGCTCTGGAAGACTACCCTCACCAGGCAACGTGACAAACCCCGAGAAGTTTTGCCGGCAAAGAACTCCAAGGACGGAGTTGGGCCGGCGGACACTATGATGGTGGTCCCAACCCCTGCAGCATGACAAGGCCAATGCATTAGTTATTTGAAGAAACGTGAATGCAGAAGGTACAAAAATATTAAATGCACTTACGTACCTCTCCCCATCAGGGAAATCAACCACCTCTGCTCGCGGGTCGCCGGCACGGACGAGAGCCGTGTAGCACCACGCTGGTAGACGGTGCCCCCTTCCTCCTCAAGATCAGTCGGCTCCCCGCCATCATCAGCATGGCCACTCGGCTCCTCGGGCTGATCCGGCCAGGTACCCCATCCGGACGTGTGCTCCTCCGGGGTCTCGTGGGCCAAACTCTTGTGGGCCGAAGGCCAGTCGACCCGAGGCTCGTGGGCCCAAGACCCGTGGACCGGAGTCCGTGTAGCCTCCTCCTCGGATGAGTCCACCCTAGCAGTCACGTGCTCGGGTGAAACAGCTGGGGGTGGCGGCGAGGAAGGCGCCGTAGCAGTCACCCTACCTCCTCTCCCGCGACCACGTGTCCCACCTCCTCTCTTCCTACCTCGTCCCCTGCTGGGCACCGCGGTCGACGAAGAAGGGCCCGGCGGTGTGGCCATACTGTCCAGCAACGCTCGGCGGAGAGGTGCGTCTGGAATGGAAGACCTCAGACCACGCGCCGACGAAGAAGGGGCCTTGGCGCGCTCCCGACCAGCGCCCACCATCTTTGAACACCTGCCATGACAAACAGTAAACGAAATTAGTACAACATAAAAAAAAGACCGACATGAATAATAATATGTGTATCACTTAAGTGTATCATCATCAAGTACAACATTAAAAAATTTAATACCTGACACTACTAATAATCTCGATCAGTATCATCAATAAATGCATAATCATCATCATCACTATAATCAATGACGGGCTCATAGGGTTCAGTGGCATCAACATGTGGAAGGCCACCTTGACGTAATCGGTCAAGCAATGACAGGTCATCCGCAGCAGTAACCTCTTCTTGTTCCGGCTCTTCTTGTTCCTCCTCTGGGGTGATGTCGGATTCACTGTCGCTGTCTACTTCAATGTTTTGGGGTGAAGTATAGCGGTTCTTGAAACGCTTTTTGGAAAGACGTGTCTCTTGGAAGAATTCTCCTTCATATGTGTCTGGGTTAATGTGAGGTTCATAATCCTCTTCCTTTGGGGGAGATAGTCTAGCACGTGGCGGCACTTCATAAACGACATCCCAACCTTTCAGATTTGGATTAGTTTGGCAGGCCCACGGTAGATAGAATACTTGGGTCGCCTGTTGAGCCGTAATATAGACATCAGGAACATCTAAATGGGTGCTTTGGTTGATTTCAACTAGCCCTATATGTTCATGAGTCCTTCTAGTCTCCTTCGGCTGAAACCAATAACATTTGAAGACTACGACATTCGGTGGGTTTTCACCATAGAATAGAAGTTCATAAATTGCTTCAACTCTCCCATAATACTCGGTACCTCCTTCGCCGATAGCAGATACACAACAATTTGTAGACTTTCGGTCGGCCATAGATAGCTCTTTGCCATAGGTACGAAAGCGATACCCGTTGATGTCGTATTTGTCAAATGAACGGACCTTATAGTCAAAACCATTAGCGACTTGTCTCAATTCGGCGTCCATAGACTCTGAATTAGCCTACAAGTTTAATATGAAAGGATTGTTGCATTACGCACAAATTAGCGAATGAAACCGGGATAGCCGCCTACAAATTAGCCTACAAGTCTAATAGAAATTACCGTTTGTTTGAACCAAGAGATGAAACCGGGATAGCCGCCTCCTTGCTTTGCGAGAAGCTCATACTCTTCGACAGAATCCTTTTGGATCACCGCTCCATACGAGAATAAGGCGACGTATCGACTGTATGAAATATCCAGGAATAAGAGCAGTTCAAAGGAAATAGAAGTTGCGAAACTATGTACCGAGAACTTACTCGATGTACGGCCGCACTTCTATCAGGTTGTTGAAGATATACAACGAAATGGTCCGCCATTGTTCGTTATCCAAAGATACTGGATTTGAAACACTGGCTGGTGCGAGATTCCCTTTGAATAGGCTGAGGTTGGATCCACCCTTTTTAGGGTCGTCAGCATTGTACCGAGGCTTCGGATTATGCAAATGACGATTTTTGGCTTCGTAGTGTGCTGTCACGAAGTTTGCCGCCTCCTCAGTGATGAATGCCTCAGCCATCGATGCTTCAATTCTACGTTTATTTTTACATTTTTGTCGAAGCGTCTTCTGCATCCTCTCAGTTGGGTAGCACCAACGATTTTGCACGGGCCCCCCCAATCTTGCCTCGGTCGGGAGATGCAAAATCAAATGTTGCATTGGATTAAAGAAGCCCGGTGGAAAGATCTTCTCTAACTTGCAGATCAACTCCGGCGCCAACTCTTCCATTTCTTCTAGCACGCCAGGCGATAGTTCTTTCGCACAAAGAACACGGAAGAAATAGCTGAGTTCTGCCAGTACTAGCCATTCATCCTCAGGGATGAAGCCACGCAACATCACCGGCATTACCCGCTCAATCCATATGTGCCAATCATGACTCTTGAGACCAAATATCTTCAATTTATCAAGACTGGCTCCCCTCTGTAGATTCGCTGCATACCCATCGGGGAACATCAACTGCATTTTCACCCACAAGATAATTTCCCTCATAGCTGGCCTTCCAAGATTGAACCATGCCTTTGGCTTCGTCCAGTTCTGCTTTCCTTTCGGTTCTTTCATGTTTTGTAACGGCCTATCACATAGCGCCTCCAGATCGACTCTAGCCTTAGTATTATCCTTTGACTTCCCATCTATGCCGAACAATGTACCAAAAAGTGCCTCGGCGATATTCTTCTCAGTGTGCATCACGTCGATGTTGTGTGGGCAAAGGAGGTCTTTGAAGTAAGGCAGATCCCATAAGCATGTTTTGTGAGTCCAGGCGTGCTTAGAATTATACCCCTTGAAGTACCCTGGACGCTCTGGATCTGGCTCGAGAGCGTTTAACTGATCCAGGGTCTGTTGGCCTGTCAATGCAGGTGGTGCAGAGTTTTTGACAACTCTACCTCTGATGAAGTTCTTCTTGTCTTTCCTGAACTTATGGCGAGGATTCAGGAACTGTCTATGCATGTCGAAGCAAGAAAACTTGCGACCGGCCTGAAGCCAACGAAACTCAAGAGCTCCCTTGCATGTGGGGCACGGGAACCTTCCATGCACACACCAGCCAACGAATAGCGCATACGCCGGCAAGTCATGCGTCGAGTACATGTACCAGACACGCATTATGAAGTTCCGTTTGCTATAGGCATCGTATGTCTTGAACCCATTATCCCAGGCTTCTTGCAATTCGTCCTTAAGCGGTTGCATGTACACATTCATATTTTTCCCCGGATAGTTGGGCCCTGGAATTATCAACGTCAGGAAAATGTTCTTTCTTTGCATAATCTGTCCGGGGGGGAGATTGAGTGGAAAGACAAATACGGGCCAACAACTGTATTGGGCTGCCGTCATACCAAACACACTGAACCCATCCGTGCTGATGCCGACTCGAGGATGCCTCGGATCTGCCGCTTTGTCACCATGTAATTCATCAAACTTTTTCCACGCAACACCATCCGATGTGTGTACAATCATCAGATTCCCATCTGCATCTAGTTCGGTTCTTTTGCCCGTTTTGTGCCATGTCATCTGTCTGGCCGTCTCTTCGACCATGAAAAGACGTTGAAGTCTTGGTACGATTGGCATATACCGAAGAACACTAACGGGGATTTTGGTCTGTGTCTTCTCACCCATACCGTTGTCTACCACAACATACCTGGAAGACTTGCAAATGGGACAATAGTTCAAGTCCGCATAGTCAAGCCTAAACAAGACACATCCTTTCTCACAGGCATGTATCTTATCATAGGGCATCTTCAGTGCACGGAGGATTTTGTCCGACTGGTACAGGTTTGCAGGCATTACATGGCCTTTGGGTAGAAAGCGTCCAAATACTGTCATCATTGCATCGTAGCATTCTCTGCCCAAGTTGAACTGAGCCTTCAGAGCCATTACTTGTGAGATGGCATCCAACTGACAAAGCTCAGTGTGCTCATGGAGCGGACGTTTTGAAGACTCCAACATTTCATTGAAGGCCTTTGCAGATTCCTCCATCTCCTCGTCCGAATCCCGAGCATCATCAAAGTCTTGCACCATGTTTTCCATCCCGGTACCATGCTCGTCGGTGCGACGACGATCCACCTCAGCTCGGTCACGTTGGGCAGACTCACCATGAAATGTCCACACCGTATAATCGGGCGTAAAACCACTCTTCTGCAGGTGTTTGCCCATTTCAGCCTCTGTCCTCTTTTCCCAATTGCCGCACCGTAAACAGGGGCACCAGGTTTTCCTCTGGCCATTTGCAAATGCGGCTCGCACAAACCCCTTGGTTTTTGTGAACCATTCAGTGCTCCATTTGTTCTGACCAGTGTGACCGGTGTACATCCACGCACGATCACTCATCTTGACTTTCAGAGCTACTAGACACACAACAAATATATATATATATAATTCACCATGTATATATTCATCAGTTGATCTACTTTGTCAATTTTATTACGTCCATGCAACCTACACTCTAATAGGTAATGATAGGTCCTAATCCCACCCGAGTATGTTTAGATTGGGTTCATTTTCCCATGCTATGCTCCGGATCCTACGCAAAATTTCGGCAGCACCTCCCCGCTGTTCTCCTGATACACGTCTCTGCAATAAACAGAGAGGATGTGTACCCGGAGAACAACAGGGGAGGCACTGACGAAATTTATGCGTCGGATCCGGAGCAAAGCATATGGGAAAACGAACCCAATCTAAACATACTCGGGCTGTCCATGGATAGCGTTGGACAATTCGAAAGAATCAAGGTTATAAATATGCAAATGCATGCATATTTATAACTATGACGCTTTCGAACGGGAGACACATATTGGTTACGCATACTGATGATTCAAGACACATATATAGCTAGCTATCAAGTTTCATCGGAATAGATCAAATAATTAATGGGGGAGGAGGACATGTCATTTGTGCTCACCCACGAACGAAGGGGCAGAGCTCGTCAAACGCACGGCGAGGTCGTCGAACACCAAACCTCGCAGCGATGAAACAACTGCACATTTAAAACTACCCGATCAACACAATTATATATGATGTTTTTCATAACAAAATCGAAAGATATATGACCTAACTAATAATTCACAAATATATGACCCCGTCGGCTTCTGGAAGGCCAAAGAACACCTTTTCGGGAGGTGTCGGGGGTCGGGGTGTCGTGTCGGTCTCGGGGTGCCGTGTCGGGGTCGGGGTCGGGGTCTCGGGGTCGGGGTGTTGGGTCGGGGTGCCGGGTCGGGGTCGGGGTGCCGTGTCGGTGTCGGGGTCGGGGTGTCGGGTCAGGCTCGGGGTCGGGGTGTCGGGGTCGAGGTCGGGGTGTCGGGTCGGGGTGCCGGGTCGGGGTCGGGGTGCCGTGTCGGTGTCGGGGTCGGGGTGTCGGGTCAGGCTCGGGGTCGGGGTGTCGGGTCGGGGTGTCGGGTCGGGGTGCCGGGTCGGGGTGTCGGGTCGGGGTGCCGGGTCGGGGTGCCGGGTCGGGGTCGGGGTGCCGTGTCGGTGTCGGGGTAAGGGTGGGTGTGGTGTCAGGGTGTCGGTGTCGGGGTGTTGTGTCGGTGTCGGGGTCGGGGTCTCGGGGTCGGGGTGTCGGGTCGGGGTGCCGGGTCGGTGTCGAGGTCGGGGTGTCGGGTCAGGCTCGGGGTGTCGGGGTCGGGGTGCCGGGTCGGGGTCGGGGTGCCGTGTCGGTGTCGGGTTCGGGGTGTCGGGTCAGGCTCGGGGTCGGGGTGTCGGGGTCGGGGTTGGGGTCGGGGTGTCGGGGTCGGGGTCTAGGGGTCGGGGTGTCGTGTCGGGGTGCCGGGTCGGGGTCGGGGTGCCGGGTCGGAGTCGGGGTGCCGTGTCGGGTCGGGGTTTTTTCCTCTTTTTTCCTTTTCTTCTTCTTCCTATTCTTCCCTTTCTTCCTTTTTTTTCCTTCTTCTTCTTCTTCTTCTTCTTCCTCCTTTCCTTTTTCCTCTTCTTCTTCTCCTCCTCTCCTCTTTTTTCTTCTTCATCTTCCTCTTCTTCTTTTTTCTTCTCCTCCTCCTCTTCTTCTTCCTCCTTTCCTTTTTCCTCTTCTTCTTCTCCTCCTCTCCTCTTTTTTCTTCTTCTTCTTCCTCTTCTTCTTTTTTCTTCTCCTCCTCTTCTTCTTCTTCCTTTCCTTTTTCCTCTTCTTCTTCTCCTCCTCTCCTCTTTTTTCTTCTTCTTCTTCCTCTTCTTCTTTTTTCTTCTCCTCCTCCTCTTCTCCTTCTTCCTTTCCTTTTTCCTCTTCTTCTTCTCCTCCTCTCCTCTTTTTCTCTTCTTCTTCTTCTTTCCTCAAACTAAACTAAACCTAAAACTAAAACTAAACTAAAACTAAACCTAAAACTACAACTAAAACTAAATCTAAACTAAAACTAAAACTAAAAAGAAAAAAACAGAAAAAAACAGAAAAAAGGAGGGGGGCTCACCTGGGGCAGGGCCGGTGGAGGAGGAGGCCGGTGGAGGAGGGGGGCGGGGCGGTGGAGGAGGTGGCCGGGGCGCGGGGGCGGCCTGGGGCGGCGGGGGGCCGGGCCGGGGCGGTGGGGCGCGGGACGGCGGGGGGGCGGGGGGCGACGGGGCGGTGGGCGGCGGGTCCCCGGGGCGGCGGAGAGCCGGGGCGGTGGGGCGACGGGGCGGCGGGGGCGACGGGTGGTGGGGCGACGGTGGGCGACGGGCGGTGGGGCGGCGGGGCCCCAGGGCGGCGGCGAGTGGTGAGGGCGGCGGCGCGCGGCGGGCGGCGGCGGCAGCGGCGGGGTGGGAGGAGAGAACGGCGAGGAGAGAACAGAGTAACGGGCGGGGGTACGGGCCGTTAGGTAGTGCCCTCTTTGCCGTCCGCCTCTCTTTGCCGTCCGCCCTTTTGCCTCTTTGCCGTCTGCTGGCAGACGGCAAAGAGGTGGGCCGTTAAGTTTTTTCCAAACGGGCGGGGGGTGGGGGCCACCTCTCTCTTTGCCGTCTGCCAGCGGACGGCAAAGATTCTTTGTCGTCTGCTGGCTGACGGCAAAGAGCTCGCAGATGGCAAAGAGCTTCTTTACCGTCTGCCGTTTCTTTGCCGTCTGCTTTTGGGTAGCTGATGGCAAAGAGCTTCTTTGCCGTCAGCTAGCAGACGGCAAAGAGCTGGCAGATGGCAAATTAGCTGATTCCAGTAGTGATCATGACATACTTTACTTTTGTCACATTGCCATTGCATGATCATGTAGTTGACATCATATTTGTGGCAAAGCCACCATGCATAATTTTTCATACATGTCACTCTTGATTCATTGCACCATCCCGGTACACCGCCGGAGGCATTCATATAGAGTCATATCTTGTTCTAGTTTCGAGTTGTAGTTCATATGTTGTAATCAATGAAAGTGTGATGATCATCATTATTAGAGCATTTCCCAAAAAGAAAAAAAAAGAAAAAAAAGAAGAAAGGCCAAAAAAAGGCCCAAAAAAGAAAAAAAGAAAAGAAAAAAAAGAAAATAAATAAAAAGGGCAATCTTACTATCTCTTTTTCCACACTTGTGCTTCAAAGTAGCACCTTGTTTTTCATGTGGTGAGTCTCATATATTGTGCTTCAAAGTAGCACCATGTTTTTCATATAGTGAGTCTCATAGGTTGTCTTTTTCATACTAGTGGGAATTTTTCATTATAGAACTTGGCTTGTATATTCCTACAATGGGCTTCCTCAAATGCCTTAGGTCTTCGTGAGCAAGCAAGTTGGATGCACACCCACTAGTTTTCTTTTGTTGAGCATTCATTTATAGCTCTAGTGCATCCGTTGCATGGCAATCCCTACTCCTCATGTTGACATCAATTGATGGGCATCTCCATAGCCCGTTGATTATCCTCGTCATGTGAGACTTTCTCCTTTTTTGTCTTTTCCACACAATCCCCATCATCATATTCTATTCCACCCATAGTGCTATATCCATGGCTCACGCTCATGTATTGCGTGAAGGTTGAAAAAGTTTGAGATTATTTAAGTATGAAACAATTGCTTGGCTTGTCATCGGGGGTATAGAAGTTGGGAACATCTTTGTGTGATGAAAATGAAGCATAGCCTAACTATATGATTTTGTAGGGATGAACTATCTTTTGCCATGTTATTTTGAGAAGACATGATTACTTTGATTAGTATGCTTGAAGTGTTACTATTTCTTTTATCAATATGAACTTTTTATTTTGAATCATTTGGATCTGAACATTCATGCCACAATAAAGAAAATTACATTGAGAATTATGCTAGGTAGCATTCCACATCAAATTTTTTGTTTTTATCATTTACCTACTCGAGGACGAGTAGGAATTAAGCTTGGGGATGCTTGATACGTCTCCAACGTATCTATAATTTTTGATTGTTCCATGCTATTATATTACCCCTTTTGGATGTTTATGGGCTTTATTTTACACATTTATATCATTTTTGGGACTAACCTACTAGCCGGAGGCCCAGCCCGTATTGCTATTTTTTTGCCTATTTCAGTATTTCGAAGAAAAGGAATATCAAACGGAGTCCAAACGGAATGAAACCTTCGGGAGCGTGATTTTTGGAACGAACGTGATCCAGAGGACTTGGAGTGCAAGTCAAGAAGCAGCCGAGGCGGCCACGAGAGGGGAGGGCGCGCCCACCCCTACAGGGCGCGCCCCCCAGTCTCGTGGGCCCCTCGGGCGGCCACCGACGTACTTCTTCCTCCTATATAAGCCTACGTACCCCGAAAACATCCAGGGAGCCAACGAAACACAATTTCCACCGTCGTAACCTTCTGTATCCGCGAGATCCCATCTTGGAGCCTTCGCCGGCGCTCCGCTGGAGGGGGGATCGACCACGGAGGGCTTCTACATCAACACCATAGCCCCTCCGATGAGTTGTGAGTAGTTTACCACAGACCTTTGGGTCCATAGTTATTAGCTAGATGACTTCTTCTCTCTTTTTGGATCTCAATACAATGTTCTCCCCCTCTCTTGTGGAGATCTATTCGATGTAAACTCTTTCTGCGGTGTGTATGTCTAGATCCGATGAATTGTGGGTTTATGATCAAGTTTATCTATGAGAAATATTTGAATCTCCTCTGAATTCTTTTATGTATGATTGAGTTATCTTTGCAAGTCTCTTCGAACTATCAGTTTGGTTTGGCCTACTAGATTGATCTTTCTTGCCATGGGAGAAGTGCTTAGCTTTGGGTTCAATCTTGCGGTGTCCTTACCCAGTGACAGAAAGGGTTGCAAGGCACGTATTGTATTGTTGCCATCGAGGATAAAAAGATGGGGTTTATATCATATTGCATGAGTTTATCCCTACATCATGTCATCTTGCTTAATGCGTTACTCTGTTCTTTATGAACTTAATACTCTAGATGCAGGCAGGAGTCGGTCGATGTGTGGAGTAATAGTAGTAGATGCAGGCAGGAGTCGGTCTACTTGTTGCGGATGTGATGCCTATATACATGATCATGCCTAGATAATCTCATAATTATTCGCTTTTCTATCAATTGCTCGACAGTAATTTGTTCACCCACCGTAATACTTATGCTATCTTGAGAGAAGCCTCTAGTGAAACCTATGGCCCCCAGGTCTATCTTTTATCATATTTGCTTTCAATCTACTTTTATTTGCATCTTTACTTTTTGCATCTATATTATAAAATACCAAAAATATATTTATCTTATCATACTATCTCTATCAGATCTCACTTCCGCAAGTGGCCGTGAAGGGATTGACAACCCCTTTATTGCGTTGGTTGCGAGTTCTTTGTTTGTTTGTGTAGGTGCATGGGACTTTTGAGGAGCCTCCTACTGGATTGATACCTTGGTTCTCAAAAACTGAGGGGAATACTTACGCTACTATTGTTGCATCACCCTTTCCTCTTCAAGGAAAACCAACGCAAGCTCAGGACGTAGCAGTAAGCACAGGAGCCGCGCAACCCAACTATTGACCAAAGACATGATTTGGAGCTGGTGCATATAAGGCCAAACTCGTGACGCTGAAGTGTGCTATAAAGATGTTCGGACTTCGTCGGCAACTCATTTGTTCCCATGTCGAGCCCCTGGCAATTGTGCCGAGGTGCGAGTGTGAAAGAACCAGAAAATTTTAGCTCTTTAAAAGAAGCAAATACTGGATACGGATTATGTTCACTGGAGCTTGATTGATATGTCAATTGCCATTGTACAAATAACAACGCCACGACCCAGGCTATTTGACATGCCAGTGGTCGAAGGCTAAGGGAGAAGGTACTTTACAGGCTCAAAATAGAGAGTACAGACTACACAAAATTATTTGGACCTCCTGTCGCACGTCTGCGTTGCCTTGCCTCGGTGGGAGGATTCCTTAACAGGAATAACCTTTGGGTGAGTGTATGAAGCCAAACTCCGAAAGAGTCCGTAAGATGACCAATGTTTGAGCCACCTGTAATAAGAGATAAAAAGTGGTTAGAAAAGAAAAGGAGTAAATGGGAGTGCTTGTAAGCTTTTCCGTATTGTGCCTCCGCCAATGACCAGAGTATTTTGAGTGCGTAGTTATGCACGCGCGGTGTAAATCGCACGAGTGTGTAAGGTGAACGGCGAAGGCCGAACTGCTATTCCAGCTCTGGGATTGATTGGTTCCATTTAATAGAGACCGGCGGCTTAATGGCCAATGAGTTATGCGGCTCGATGAGGCCGCTTTGTACTTCGGCCGTAATAGCCGTAGTGTGGTCATCTGTATGGATGGAGTGTTCAGTATTTCCATTTACTGTTATGACACCGCGTGGACCAGGCATTTTAAGTTTTACACGGGTGTAGAGTGGGACCGCATTAAAACGAGCAAGAGCGGTATGCCCCAGAAGTGCATGCTAGCTACTGTGAAGCGGGGCAATATCAAAGGTCAAGCCCTCGCTTCGGGAATTGTTCGGCGAGCCGAAAACGACTTCCGGTGCGATAGAGCCCGTGCAGTGAGTTTCTACGCCGGGCATTGCTCCCTTGAGGATAGTTGTGGTGGGCTTGATTCTTGAAGGATCAATGCCCATTTTGCGGACAGTTTCTTGGTAGAGTAGATTGAGGCTGCTACCGCCGTCCATAAGGACTTTCGTGAGATGGAAACCATCGATAATTGGACCGATGATCAGAGTTGCCAGACCGTCAGGACGGATATGACTAATTTCCAGGGGGTCCGCTCTATGGCGTGTATGTCCCGTGGCGTGCGCTCCCTTGTAGGGGTGTGCGTCACATATACCATGTTTACGGTTTTCACTTTGGGGGGAAATCGCTTCTGAACCCCGGTGTTCGGCTGGCGAATCTCTTCGTCATCACTGTCACTGGGAGGCCGCTTCCCCTTGTGTTCGGCATTAAGTTTGCCAGCTTGTTTGAAGACCCAGCAGCTTCGGTTTGTGTGAGTAGCTGGTTTATTGGGAGTGCCATGAATCTGGCAGGGCCAGTCCAGTATCTTGTCTAGATTGGATGGTTCGTCTCTATTTGCCTTGAATGGCTTTTTCCGTTGACCGGGTTTGGAGCTGCTAAACCCGGCGTTAACCGCCGTGTCTTGCGTTATTTCGTTATTATTGCGACGCTTGTGTATATCATGTCGTGGCTTGCCGTTGCCGTCTCGAGCTTCTGAAGTACCCGGATCGCTGGCGCTGTTGCTTCTATGAGCGAGCCAGCTGTCCTCTCCCGTGCAAAAGCGGGTCATTAAAGCGGTAAGGGCTGCCATGGATTTTGGTTTTTCTTAGACGAGGTGGCGGGCAAGCCATTCGTCCCGGACCCTGTGTTTGAAGGCCGCGAGGGCTTCTACGTTTGGACAGTCGACGATTTGGTTCTTTTTAATTAAGAACCTAGTCCAGAGCTTCCTGGATGACTCTCCGGGCTGTTGGACAATGTGACTTAAGTCATCGGCATCTGGTGGTCGAACATATGTACCCTGGAAGTTGTCGCGGAAGGCTTCTTCCAAGTCTTCCCAGCTGCCAATGGAGTTTTCGGGCAGACTGTTCAACCAGTACCGAGCTGGTCCTTTGAGCTTTAGTGGAAGATACTTGATGGCGTGGAGATCATCACCACGGGCCATATGAATATGGAGAAGAAAATCCTTGATCCATACCGCGGGGTCTGTTGTCCCATCATATGATTCGATGTTTACGGGTTTAAACCCTTCTGGGAATTCATGGTCCATTACTTCATCAGTGAATCAAAGAGGGTGTGTGGCGCCTCTGTATCGGGCCACATCGCGATGTAGCTCCGATGGAGTTCGTCTGCGGTTTTCGGCCCGGGCGTGACTAGGCTTGTTACGTCCGAATAGATAGCCGTCGTCACGTGTCGGGGCACGTCCTCGCAATCCGTAGATCGATCTAGTATGTCCTGCTCTATTGTCCAGTTTCTGCCGAAGGTCATATGTATGATCACGAGCTGTTTTATCTCTGCCTTTACGATGAGGCGGGGCGGGCTGGTGTTCGGCTTGAGTTGCCACTTTATCCCGACCGTGTGGTGGTCGGTCAGCCGCATTGCGCGATGATTGTACGGGATCCGGCGCCTCATCATCGAACTGAGTTAGGAATTTGCGCTTCGGGTTACTTTTGGCTGGGCACTTGAGGCCGTATTCCTCGGCTGCCAGGACATCAGTCCATCTGTCGTTTAGTAGATCTTGATCAGCTTGAAGCTGCTGCTGCTTCTTTTTCAGGCTCCTTGCAGTGGCTATTAGCTGGCGCTTAAAGCGCTCCTGCTCGAGAGGTTCCTCATGCACGATAAAATCCTCGTTGCCGAGGCTTACCTCCTCCTCGGAGAGCGGAAAATAATTACTGTCCTCCGAGTCTTCGTTTATGGCCTGTTCATCAGGGCTAACTTGCTCATCTTCCCGTTCGTCCTGTTCGGAAGTTGGCTCAACGGGGTCTTCATTGTCTTCGACACCATCCGGAGTGTTATCTTCCCCTGTGCCGGTGTTGCTGTCTTTGCTGCGGCATGATTTAGAGCGGCGCCGCTGACGCCGGCGCTTTGGTTGTATCTCAGGAGGTTTATCCTCAACTTGATCTTCCTTGTCATCGCCGCTATTCTATTTTGGTGCATCCACCATGTATATGTCATACGAGGAAGTGGCCGTCCAACGTCCGGTAAACGGCGGATTTTGGGCCTCTTCTTCTCCGGCATCGTCGTCCATATCGTCCATGTCTTCGGAGCCGTAATCGAGCGTGTCGGTTAAGTCCTCGGCGGTGGCTATGAAGCGGGTGGTGGGTGGGGAACAAAATTCTCCGTCATCAGCCTCCAGTTCGAACCGGATATAATTCGGCTGTGAGTCCCCCGCTAAGGATAGATTTTTTTAATGAGTTCAGCACGTCGCCCAAGGGCGAGTGCCGGAAGATGTCCGCGGAGCTGAATTCGATGATCGATGACCGATCAAGCTTGACGTACGCGGACGCACAAGGTTCGGAACCTGTAGCCGGAGACGAGTCCATGGTTCCGGTGACACAAACGTCACTTGAAGTTAAGTCTGTGTGCGGCTCCAACGCTGCTGAGTCTGCGGCTTCCGTGGCGGGGTTGAGCTTCCTGTCCTCGGATGGCGCGATCTGCTCCGGATCTAAGGCCAGAGTAGTTACAGGCGCTATTTCCTGGGTGTGGTCCGATGACAGATTTACGTCATGTTCATCGTGGTGGCAGGGAGCGGCTGCCGTGGTCTCGAATCTGTCGAAGATCAAGTCTCTGCGGATATCCGCGACGTAGTTCAAGCTTCCAAATCTGACCTAATGGCCAGGGGCATAGCTTTCGATCTGCTCCAGATGGCCAAGCGAGTTGGCCCGCAGTGCGAAGCCGCCGAATACGAAGATTTGTCCGGGGAGGAAGACTTCCCCTTGGAAAACATCGTTATAGATGATCAAAGGAGCCATCAAAACCTTTTGACGACGGCACGGTGGAACTCTCAATGAAAGCATCAATGTCGGTGTCAAAACCGGCGGATCTCGGGTAGGGGGTCCCGAACTATGCGTCTAAGGTCGATGGTAACAGGAGACAGGGGACGCGATGTTTACCCAGGTTCGGGCCCTCTCTATGGAGGTAATACGCTACTTCCTGCTTGATTGATCTTGATGAATATGAGTATTACAAGAGTTGATCTACCACAAGATCGTAATGGCTAAAACCCTAGCAGTCTAGCCTGTATGACTACGATTATGTATCTTTCCTCTACGGACTAAGCCCTTCGGTTTATATGGACACCGGAGGGGACTAGGGTTGTACAAAGTCGGTTACAGAGAAAAAGAATCTTCATATTTGGTCGCCAAGCTTGCCTTCCACGCCAAGGAGAGTCCCATCCGGACACGGGTAAGAGTCTTTGGTCTTCGTATCTTTACGGCCCATCAGTCCGGCCCATGCATAATAGGTAGGACGCCCGAGGACCCCTTGATCCAGGACTCCCTCACGCGGTTCCTTGTCTTCTTGTGTGTGATCTCTCCACCCAGTATGTCGTAGCTTAAGATAGCACTGTCGAGAACAGACTTGATGTGGGTGTAATCCTTTTTCTTCATGTTCTTCGACGAGTCCAAGTAAAGAGCGTGGGAGAATCAGGGGTAAAGGATGATGAGGACGGCGCGCCCGTCGCTGCGCAAAGTAAGTACACCTCAAATTAGCCTCCACGCGTGCGAATGAATGATGGAAACTGAAGGAAGGATATTCGCAGATGACTTACATGGGATGCTAAGGCAGGAGAATCATCTCCATGTCCTTATTGCCGACCATGAAATCGGCGATGCAGTTCCTCGCATAGTCACGGTGCTCTTGGTAGACTGCCAAGAAGCCCTCGTGCATGAAGTACGGGTCAGCGACAGATATAAGGTATTTGCTCAATCCTGATGATGTAGTTCATGTACAATGCAAAAAGGCGGACAAACGTAAAATCCAGCTTTTTTAAGTGAAACATGTCAAAGATGTAATCGAATCGAAGGAAGAACTTTTCCGCGCGGAATGTGTTGACGTACAACCTTTGTTGCGGCGCGTTAACCATGCAGAGCGGGTATCCTGGATTTTTCAAGGCGATTAGGCTTTTCTCTCTCCGCAACTCATCGTCATGAAGTCTCCTTAGATCGCCATATGTGGCCTCTACCGCTGCCTTAGGTAGGATTGGATCACCGGGGATATGGTATTTGGCCGCACCTATGATAGGTATATGGTCTTCAACACGAGGCTGCAGAGGCGGCTGGCTCATAGAAAAAACTTTGCCTTTCTTCGGTCTCTTCATATGCTTCTTTGCTACTGGAGGTGAGCCTATCATATGTTCATCCTACGGCAATTCAGGCACCAACTCATCACGCTCAAACCCTGAGTACTCATACTGCTGAGCCATCAATCCTCCGTCGTCATAGGTGCCGGTATTGAGATACTGTAGAGGGTCATCATCCTCATCATAGGAGATGTCATCAGCCACTAATGGAGCCTCTTCCTCATGCCGTCCGCTATCACCTGGCACGACAGGTGACGCTAATTGGGTAGGTGGGGTGTTGGTGTTGATACCTTGCTGAGGCTGCTTGGTCGTGGGTGCGCTCCCGGCCGCCTCCAGACGAAGCAGACTCTTCGGCCACAACAGGAGCCAACTCTTGCAATCGTCAAGCCACCGCGGGGTCTCGTCGTCATCTCCCCCTAGTGCTACCGGAGGAGCCAAATTCTCGTGGCCCAGTTTGACACTGGCCACGGAAACCTTGAAGACGTCAGGGGGATCGGCCGGCTGTGGAACAATTATTCCTTCGGCTTGAGTATCGTCGCCTTTCCCACATCCACCTTCTGGCCGCCGATGGTGTATAGTATGGTGCACGGGGCTACGTCCGCCTACAAAGACATGTCTGCAACATGAGACATCCGAAAGGCAATGAAAATGGGAGACTATACATATATTGAAGAGGGCCGGTGTGACAGGTACCGTGAGGGTGTTGAGCTCAGTCAAAGAGGAAGCCCCGCTGAGCACGCCAGAGACGGAGGACGGGCTACTATGAGCAGATGCAGGAGCAGGTGTAGTTGCGTGAGCAGGTGCTGGTGCAACGCTAAACGAGCTGCTCCCGAAGAAGTTGGAAAGGGGAAAGTCCGCTGCCTCTTTATCTAGATTTTGCTTGCTCCAAGTGACGATAGCGGAATCAAGACACTATACGAAGTTGCCATTTCCTCTCTTGCGGCAGCTACCGCTGCTTTTACTGTCTCAGCTGATTTCATATCAACCGCAATCTCAACCTTCTTGTCGATGTTTTCTTCATTTAACCTTCGCCTTTCCTCCTTCTCCTCGGCGGTCTCACGGTAGTACTTCTTCCACATGGCGTCGTCTCCGACGTTGTGCACGCGTCCATACGATGGCCGAGTGTCCACCGGGAGTCCTTTCAATATGTTCAAGGCCCGGTTGAATGGGGTGTCCCACTTGGGCCTCGCCAACGCCTCAGACGGTGAGTCGCTTTCGGCCGCAGTCATGTGCTGCTCTTTCTGCAAAAGGAACATGGATCGTTTACAAATGTGACTAAACGCGCAGTCGAATTGATCATA
Source organism: Triticum aestivum (assembly GCF_018294505.1). Taxonomy (NCBI): domain Eukaryota; kingdom Viridiplantae; phylum Streptophyta; class Magnoliopsida; order Poales; family Poaceae; genus Triticum; species Triticum aestivum. The sequence goes on from NC_057796.1 coordinate 211,440,469, forward strand.
AGCTAAAATTAAGGGGTAAATTAATAATTACCAGCAGTCTCATGAACTCCTTTGTGACCGCGTCTATATCGAAAACCTTCTTGACTCGGTCCCAATGGTACCGGGCCCTGATGACATCACGCTCCTGCGGGACGGTGAACTCCGCCAAGGGGTCTGGGTTCCCTAGACTTTCACGTTCCGCGTCCTCCTTGTCCCATATGGGCCTCTTCCCCGTGTAACCACGACTTCCGAGGTGGTGACACCCCATGTTCCTCTCTTGAAGCCCTTCATGTACTCCGACTTTTCTTTGGCAGCTTTGGCAATGCAAGCCTTCTTGAATATCTCAAACTGCTTTTCCATAATCATCGGATTATCCTTTACAATCTCAGAGTAGGGTTCCCCTTTGACGATGATCCGATGTTTCACCCTTACTTTCCAGCCGGACAACGCACTACTAAACTTGCCCATGGCGTGTCTGTTTATCTTCTTCATTGCCGGGTCTTGCCACGGTCGAGTATATTTGCTTTCATCCCGGCCCGGGAACAAGAATATCTGGTGCAGCTTCCCTAGGAGGGAGTGCTCCATCTTTGGTATCTTCTTTAATTTCTCATCGTTGATGGTGGCGGTTGCCCGTAGGATGCAACCTATTTGATTGCCGTAGCACGTGCGCGCTTCCGCAGGCTCTTTTGGCTCAAAATTGCCGGAGTCCACCTCCGTGGCCACCAGTCTAGTAGTGTTGATCTGGTTTGGGCATCGTATCCTCTTCGGTTTCGGTTCTATACCGGCTTCGCCGGTGTCGGTCTCAGCACCGGTCTCGATGTCGGCCTCAGTCTCGGATGTGACAGGTGGGCACTGCAACAACTGTTGCTGCTCGAGATAGTTCAAATAGGTGCCTGCCGCCTCGTAGACGTTGCAATCACCAGAACCCTGTCCTTCATCGTTGCTAGCCATGTTTCCTACGATTAAATCTAGTCAATTAATTCTAGACCTAATAAAATGAATAATAACATAAAAAGGCCTATGTTTTGCAGGAATGTTGATTCATTCCCGTTGCGGTAAATCCCGGTCACTCGACGTGTCCTAGTTTGTAGCACAAGTCATTGCCGAAATTCACGGAAAATTTCGGCATGACCTTTGCTACAAAGTGGACAAATCGAGCGCCTGAAATTTGCCGGACAAGTCAAACTTAGTGGTAGCGCTTTTTGGTGGAACGCGCTACTGCTATAGATAAGTTAGCTATAGCGCTTGTTCGGAAAATGCGTTATAGCAAAAGTAGCTATAGCGCTTTCGTGAAAACGCACTGCTGCTATTGCTTTCATTTTTTTCCTTTTCTTTAATTTTTCTTTAATTTTTTTCTTTCCTTTTTTTCTTTCCTTTTTCTTTTCTTAGTTGCAACACTGTCGCCTTAAAACGCACTGCTACAATACTATTTTGTTAGCAGTAGCGCTGTCCTTAGAAGGGCGCTACTACTATACCAAGCCTGGCGGCAACGGTGTAACAGTTATAGTAGTAGCGCTTTTTATGAGGAGTGCGATACTGCTATTTATGTAGCAGTAGCGGGCGTTTTCTTCCACCAAAGTAGCAGGCGTTTTCTTCCCGCGCTACTGTTAGATAGCAGTAGCACATTGTTTTAACAAGCGCTACTGATAAGTCTTTATGTATAAGCTTTTCCCTAGTAGTGGCTGAGCTAGGCAAAATGTGTTGGGTGGAGGGAGAGGGAGGGGGAGGGCAGAAGACAATATTTTCTTAAGAAAATTCCCCAGGTAGTTTTACCAAGGTTTGGGGGCCATGGCCCCTGCAGGAACCAACTAGCTCCGCCAAGCGAGCTTTGCCCGTTAGGGTTTTGCCAAAGGAGCCTCTTGATATAGTTCTTTTTTTCGTCGATCAATAAAGAAAAAACGATACTCTTTGTTTTAGTTTACACCAACCATATACTCCCTCCGTTCACAAGTATGAGATGTTTTGATATTTTAATGGACTACACACAGATTTAAACCGATGAACAAACACATCAAAATGTGTCTACATAAATTCGATTTGGAAAAAAGCCAGAACATCTTATATCTGTGAACGGAGAGAGTATTAGATTTTTTCTTTTGGTCCACTCTTGTAGAAATAAGTTGTCATGAAACCTGATGCTGAATTTGCAGGTTGCTCTCTACTCTAGCTTTCGGATCAAGCAGCAACAGTGCAGTACTACAATTCTGGGCAGCCAAACTGCGATCGAAGGCAGGCAGGTAGTGGCCGAGAGCGTCTAAACGGTGTGTGCGTGACCCGGCGGTTTTGCACCCCCGTTGCATGCATGTGTTCCTCTCCGCGCCAAGCTCACACCAAACAGGCATCCACCGCCTCATCTGCATCGCATTCGCATGCATGCGCCGCCCCCCTCTCGCTTGACCCCAGGTCAAACCCCGCAGCCCTCATAACTTCTGCCCCTCTCTCTCGCCTCTGCGCCTCCATTAACTCCTCGCATCCACCCCCTCTTCACTTCGCTTCACTCCTCGCTCCTTCATAAAAACTCGCCACCCCAAGCGCGCACACGCAGAGTCCCAGAGGCAGTCACACAGAGAGAGAGAGAGAGAGCGAGTGAGAGAGAGAGAGAGCAGAGCAGCCTACAGTTGCAGCTTGGACACGCCGCCCAAGAAACGCCATTCTTCTCCCACGCCGGCCTAGCTTGTACGGCCAGCTAGCTTCCTCCCATAAGTAGCTGCGCCGAGGAGAAGGAGCCGTGCGTGCGTTTCCACCACTTGTTGCCAAGAAGGACCCCCGGCTTGCCCTCGTCTGCTCTGCTCTCACGGCGTCGCAAGGTGGTGGTGTCTGGCCGGCGAGGCGATGAAGAAGGGAGGGGCGGGGACGGCGAAGGAGGCGGCGGCGGCGGTGGGGCAGGTGAAGGCGGAGCTGGAGGACGTGGGGAAGGCGGCCGGACGGGCGGTGGCGGTGGCGGCGGCGGCGGCGCTGAGCCCGCTGAGCGAGACGCTGTGGCGGGAGAAGGCGGCGGTGGAGTTCCTCGGGGACGTGTCGGCGCGGCTGGCGTGGAGGGACCTCACGGTCACCGTCGCGCTCGGCAGTGGCGACACGCAGGCCGTGCTCCAGGCGCTCACGGGGTACGCCGAGCCGGGCACCATCACCGCGCTAATGGGGCCCTCCGGCTTGAAGTATAATCCTCGTTGTTAGGTTTAGTTCTTTCTAAAGTGACCTTAGCTGAATAATTGGCCGGCAGCGTGTGTATGTCCACGTCCGGTTCAGTCTTTTTTCTTCAGTTAGTTCAGTTAGCGCTGGCAAGACCGCTTCCATGGGATGGCGTGGAACTACAGCGGGTTTGACGGCGGCGTAGTGGCTCGCGCAAGCTTAGCATCATGGGATGGCACGATCAGTAGGCTAGGTGTGCGTGGGTGTGATCTCCTTTGATTTCGGCAACTCGTTTGAGCTCTGCATAAATAACAGAAAGACCTGAAAAGCTGCAGTCAGTTAAGCAGCGCAAAAACTCTCTGTCAGACTCGTTCGTTCTCCTCCTCTCTCGATCCAATCTTGCTCCTTCCCTCTCGCGTTCGGCAGGCCAGTTTCTGCAACAACAAGTGGCATCAGAGCCTCGGCGGTGTTCGATCCATCCTGGGCGCCGGCGGTGTTTGATCCGTCGGAGAGATGGTCGGCAGCGACGTCGAGAAGGCGACGAAGAAGAAAGAGGAAGAAGAGGCCGCGGCGGAGGCATCGGCGCTTGGAAAGTCCCTGGCCCGTCTCTCCACCGAGGAGGGGTCGGGGGTGCGCGTCGTGGAGCGCATCGTGCACGGTGGTGGCGGCGGCGCGCCTCCGATGATGCTCAATCGCACCAACTACTCTGATTGGGCCATGATCACTAAGCTGCAGTTGCAGGCCGACGAACTGTGGCGCGTGGTGGCGACAGGCAAAGGGACGGACCGTGACGACCGGCGCGCCATGATCGCCCTCCTCAAGGGGGTCCCGCCGGAGCTCATGCGGATCCTCGGCGCCAAGGCCACTGCCAAGGAGGCATGGGACACTCTGAAGACCATGCGTGTCGGCGTCGAGCGCGTGCGCGAGGCCAAGGCGCAAACTCGCCGGTCGGAGTACGAGGTGCTTCGGTACAAGGACGGCGAGGGAATCGAGTCGTACGTGATGCGGCTCAGGACGATCATCGACGACCTGCAGGCGCTCGGCGATCCCATGGACGAGCACAAGGCCGTCCTCAAGGTGCTCCGGACTGTGCCGCGGCCATACCGTGAGATGGTCGTGGCGATCGAGTCGCTCGTCGACACCAAGCAGCTTTCCCTCGAGGAACTCTGCGGCCGGCTCCTTGTCGTCGAGGAGCGAGAGCGTGAGGAGACCCCGGCGCCCGGCGCGCAGCTGTTGTACACCATCGATCAGTGGCGGGCGCACGAGAAGCAGCTGGACCAGGGCGGCGCGTCCTCAGGCTCTGGAGCGGGGCATGGACGCGGGAACGGCAAGCCAAAGAACCTCCATGGCGGCGGTGGCCGCGGCAACGGTGGTCCAGCGACGCCCAAGCGAAAGGGCAACTGCCGCTACTGCGGCATCCCAGGTCACTGGGCCAAAGAATGCCGCAAGAAGGAAAGGGACCAGCGGGAGCAGCCGGACCAACAGGCAAACGTCGCCCAGGTCGAAGTCGAGCAGCCGGGCTTGTTGCTGGCCACCTGCGCGGTGGTGAACGGCGAGAGCGTGAACGGCGGCGCACGTGAACCGGGCACGGAGATCTTCCTCAACGAAGCGCGGGTCGTGCCCGTGGCGACGGACGACGACCGCTGGTACCTCGACACCGGCGCCAGCAACCACATGACAGGGCGCCGCGACATGCTCTCGGAGCTCGACGAGACGGTACGAGGTACTGTACATTTTGGTGACGGCTCGGTCGTGCAGATTTGTGGGCGCGGCGTTGTGCTCTTCACGTGCCGTAACGGTGAACATCGCGCACTCGCCGACGTCTACTACATCCCGCAACTACGCACAAGCATCGTCAGCATCGGGCAGCTCGACGAGCGCGGCTGCAAAGCCGTGATCGAGGACGGGGAACTCTGCCTGTATGACAGGCAGAGGCTGCTGCTCGCGCGGGTGCGGCGGACGAGCAACCGGCTTTACGTCGTGGCTCTAAACTTGGCCGTACCCGTGTGCCTCCTCGCCGGAGCTCAGGACGATGCCTGGAGGTGGCATGCAAGATACGGGCACCTGCACTTCCGCGCGCTGCATGACCTCGGTGCAAAGGGCATGGTGCGCGGCATGCCAGCCATCGCGCACCTCGACCAGTTCTGCAAGGGCTGCACCATTGGGAAGATGCACCGCACTCCTTTCCCACGCGCATCGTCGTACCGCGCGGAGAGCGCGCTCGAGCTCGTGCACGGCGACTTGTGTGGTCCGATCACTCCGGCGACGGCCAGCGGTAACAAGTATTTTCTGTTGATAGTTGACGATTTCAGCAGATACATGTGGCTTGAGGTAATGAAAAGCAAGGATGAGGCATTTCGGTACTTCAAGAAGATCAAGGCACACGCGGAGGTGCAAGGAAACGCCAAGCTCCGGGCGCTCCGCATAGACAGAGGTGGCGAGTTCACCTCAAACGAATTCGCCGCATACTGTGAAGAACTGGGGATCCAGAGGAACACGATGACGCCGTACTCTCCTCAGCAAAATGGAGTGGTCGAACGGAGGAACCAGACTGTCGTGGAGATGGCGCGCAGCCTCATGAAGGCCATGGGCGTGCCGTGCGCGTTTTGGGGCGAGGCCGTGCGCACCGCCGTCCACATCCTCAACCGGTCGCCAACCAGAAGCCTGCAGGGCATCACGCCATACGAGGCGTGGCGCAAGAAGAAGCCAGCGGTGGACTACTTCCGCACTTTCGGCTGCGTCACGCATGTCAAGCTCGTCGGGCCAGGAATGACCAAGCTGGCGGACAGATCGCGCCCTGGCATCTTCCTGGGGTACGAGCCGGGGACGAAGGGCTATCGGGTGTACGACCCGATTGGCAAGCGTCTGTACATCACTCGCGATGTGCGCTTCGAGGAGGACCGGCGCTGGGACTGGAGCAAGGACGTCGGCGACTCGGTGCACACCCGCGAGTTCACTGTCGTGTACTCCGACACGGGTGCGCCCGTAACCACGACCTACACCGTGTCGCCCGAGGTGGTGGGATCACCGCGAGCACCTGCGACGCCAACTGCGCCAAGTTCACTAGTTCCACTGCAATCCCCTCAGACGCCTGTGTCTGGCGAGTCGGGCGTGGGTGCGTCGAGAGCGTCGAGCGCGCCAACATCAGCAAGTGCCAGTCCGTCTACGCCAACACCGAAGTTCTACGACCCCAAAGACGGGTGGGTGACTCCGCCCACCGGCGAGTCGTTCGATTCCGAGGGGGTGCCCGTCCACTTCAAGTCAATGGAGTATGTGATCGATCACGCTCCAGAATGCACGCTGGAGTACAGTAGGCTCTGTCTCTCTGCTGTAGAAGAGCCTGCTTCCGTCGACGATGCTCTGGAGGAGCCAGCATGGCGAAATGCGATGGAGGCAGAGATGGAGTCTATCCGCGCCAACAACACCTGGGAGCTTCCCACGCTCCCGGCGGGCCACCGTGCGATCGGCCTGAAGTGGGTATATAAAGTGAAGCGTGATCCGGCTGGCAACATCATCAAGCACAAAGCGCGGCTGGTGGCGAAGGGCTATGCACAGAAACAAGGGGTCGACTTCGATGAGGTCTTCGCGCCTGTTGCCCGGCTGGAGACAGTGCGTGTCCTGCTCGCCATGGCTGCGCACCGGAGCTGGAGCGTGCACCACATGGATGTGCGCTCGGCCTTCCTCAACGGTGAACTGGAGGAGGAAGTGTACGTGCACCAGCCAGCAGGGTTTGTCGACAACGATGGTGCTCACAAGGTACTCAAGCTGCGGAAGGCGTTGTACGGGCTACGACAGGCGCCACGGGCATGGAACGCCAAGCTGGACCTCACGCTGCAGTCACTTGGGTTCGCAAAGTGTCAGTTGGATCATGCTTTGTACAGGCGCGGGGACGACTCAGATTTCCTGCTGGTGGGGGTGTACGTCGACGATCTGATAATCACGGGCACTTCTGCTGACGCCATTGAGGAGTTCAAGACCCAGATGCAGGAGCTCTTCCAGATGACAGATCTTGGGCTGCTCAGTTACTGTCTTGGCATTGAAGTGAAGCAAGAGCATGGCATGATCACTGTTTGTCAGTCTGGATATGCTGCCAAGATCTTGGAAGATGCTGGGATGAGTGACTGCAACCCGAGCTTGACACCCATGGAGCATCGCCTGAAGCTTGTCAAGAACACTGGAGAGGCGGTCGATGCAACCAGGTATCGCAGTATCATTGGGAGTCTGAGATATCTGGTGAATACACGCCCGAATATTGCCTATGCTGTGGGTGTGGCTAGCAGATTCATAGAAGCACCTGGGAAGCAACACTGGGCGATCATCAGACAGATTTTGAGGTATGTTCGAGGCACACTGAGCTATGGTTGCCCATACAAGGCAGGGAAAGGAACTGGTCTGACAGGGTTCAGCGACAGCGACCATGCCGGCGATCTGACAGACAGGAAGAGCACGACAGGTCTGGTGTTCTTCATGGGGCCTAGTGTCATCACTTGGAGCTCCCAGAAACAGAAGATCGTGGCTTTATCTTCCTGTGAGGCTGAATATATAGCAGCAGCTACACAAGCTGTTTGGCTCAGAGGACTAGTTTCAGAGATGCTTGGAACAGGGAAGCAGAAAGTACAACTCAAGATCGACAACAAGTCAGCAATTGAGCTAAGCAAAAACCCAGTGCACCATGAGAGGAGCAAACACATTGACTTGAGGTATCACTACATCAGAGAATGTGTTGAAGAAAGAAAAGTGGAGGTTGAGCATGTTCGAACTGAAGATCAGTTGGCTGATATACTGACAAAGTCACTTGGGCGTGCTAAGTTCACAGAACTCCGGTGCAGACTTGGGATCATTCAGGTCAAGTGAGGGCAACAGAATTAGGGGGTGATCTGAAGTATAATCCTCGTTGCTAGGTTTAGTTCTTTCTAAAGTCACCTTAGCTGAATAATTGGCCGGCAGCGTGTGTATGTTCACGTCCGGTTCAGTCTTTTTTCTTCAGTTAGTTCAGTTAGCGCCGGCAAGACCGCTTCCATGGGATGGCGTGGAACTACAGCGGGTTTGACGGCGGCGTAGTGGCTCGCGCAAGCTTAGCATCGTGGGATGGCACGATCAGTAGGCTAGGTGTGCGTGGGTGTGATCTCCTTTGATTTCGGCAACTCGTTTGAGCTCTGTATAAATAACAGAAAGACCTGAAAAGCTGCAGTCAGTTAAGCAGCGCAAAAATTCTCTGTCAGACTCGTTCGTTCTCCTCCTCTCTCGATCCAATCTTGCTCCTTCCCTCTCGCGTTCGGCAGGTCAGTTTCTGCAACAACACGGCTCCGGCAAGTCTCGACGCGCTCGCCGGCCGCCTCGCCGCCAACGCCTTCCTCTCGGGGACCATCCTGCTCAATGGCCGCAAGGCCAACCTCTCCTTCGGCGCCGTGGTACGTACCTCGCCGCCCGCCGTTTGTCACGCTTAACTCTTAAGTACCACCGGCAGTGACATGCATGGTTCCATACAGATTTTTGCATTTTGCGCCTTTAAATAGTTCATTTTGAAAGTAAAAGTACTATTTATTCATATTCATACAACTAAACTACAGTCCCCCACCAAAAAAAACACAAGCCACAATTATCTTCATGAACACTAGTACTAGAATCGTACAATTATTTTTTGAATTAGTTTGAATTGCTTACCACATACACTAACATATCGACCATATCTTTTTGCTGTATGTGTACATGTAAAATCTCCCAACAAGAACGTTGTGTAATTCCATGAATATCGTTAATGGATTTGGGCATACAACACAGTAGCAGCTAGCCAGCTAGGTGATGCCGTGACGGTGACATGGTGTACAGTGTCTGACCATATGTTTTTCCCGCTTGCTCCCTTTCCGTGTTTGTGTTCCATCTTGAATTGTGATTGGATCTTTCTGTGATTCGGCATCACCTGATACCAACCATGTAGTAATGTTACTACACCTGCAAAAAAAAATAAAACATGTAGTAATGTTCATTTACAACAAGAAATGGGTCATGTGCCACTTAGTTATGCAGAGGTCGGGTGTTACTCATAATGCTTTGTACTATCCGTTTGATGCTACATTTTAAGATAATAAAAGTGTCATTTATAAATAAATAAATGTGCCACGTGGCAGGCTTCGGAACCTTGCTGGGTTTTGGGTTTGTGCTAGCTTAGCTTAGCTGCATCTGCTATGTGTTGGAGGTTATCTCCTGAACTGCAGCTGCGCTACTTGTGCCTGGAGATCAGTTCAGCAGTTTCTGGTCAAGATTGGGAGATCTGCTAGAATTTACCTTCTTCCTGTTCCTTATAGGTATTGTTGGTTGGTTATTGTTTACCTGTTTTTTTCCTCAGGAATCTGCTCATAAAAAACTCATGACACCTGACAACCCAGGTTTTTTTATTGTACATTTAGTAGCTTGTACTTTTCCTCATGAAGAAAATGTTATTTTAAACAAAACAAAAAAATGCGTGGAAATTTTAAACAAATTATTTACATGCACTTGCACTCAAAGATGGTATTCTTGTAAATGATGTATCGCCCTGTGTGGTGAATATTGTATCGAATGAGTGTACTGGTGTGGTTGGTTAATTAATATAAGTTGGTGTTTAAAAAAAACTACTCATTGTGATACTAATAAAAGTGACAACCACAAATTTGCAATTCCAGGCCTATGTGACGCAAGACGACAACTTGATTGGCACTCTGACGGTGAGGGAGACGATCTCGTACTCGGCGCGCCTCCGGCTCCCCGACAACATGCCCATGGAAGAGAAGCGTGCCTTGGTGGAGGGCACCATCGTGGAGATGGGGCTCCAGGACTGCGCAGACACGGTTATCGGCAATTGGCACCTGAGGGGGGTCAGCGGCGGCGAGAAGAGGAGGGTCAGCATTGCCCTGGAGATACTCATGAGGCCTAGGCTGCTCTTCCTGGATGAGCCCACCAGTGGCCTCGACAGGTACTATATATCCAGTAACTTCACCATTGATCACCATGTAGCTGCTGACATGCCACAAATTTTTCAACTGTGCAGTGCTTCGGCGTTCTTCGTGACACAGACTCTGCGCGGGCTGGCGAGGGATGGCCGGACCGTGATCGCGTCGATCCACCAGCCCAGCAGCGAGGTCTTCGAGCTTTTCGATCGCCTCTATCTTCTCTCAGGGGGCAAAACAGTCTACTTTGGACAGGCTTCCGAGGCTTGCGAGGTACTATAGCACATACATCTACCTGAGTTTGCATATGTCTTACATATATATATGTGTGTGTGTTCCTGCAATGCCAGTGAGGTTGCTGAATCCTCTCCTGCTCTGTGCATTTTAATTCTAGTTCTTTGCCCAAGCCGGCTTCCCGTGCCCGCCGTTGCGCAACCCGTCGGACCATTTCCTCCGGTGCATAAACGCGGACTTCGACAAGGTGAAGGCCACACTGAAAGGATCAATGAAGATGAGAGTAAGTTTCAGAGTTCAGTCGCTTGTTACGACTGTCGCTGCTCACTGGCACATGTCCTGACTGAATGAAAACTTGTTCCGTTTTTGCATTCATACGTACATAGTTTGAGAGGTCCGACGATCCCCTCGAGCGCATCACGACTTCCGACGCGATCAGAAGGCTGTTCAGCTACTACCAGCACTCGCAGCACTACTTGACGGCGCGGCAGAAGGTCGACGAGATGGCACGGCTGGTAAGTAGAGTACTCCATATATTTGTCCCATTCAGTTCAGCAATTTCTCCATGACACCAAGAGGATTCATCATCATTCGTGCGGTTTTTCCAACTGCAGAAAGGGACAGTCCTGGACGCAGGGGGGGAGCCAGGCCAGCTTTGGGATGCAGGCCTTCACGCTCACCAAGCGATCGTTCGTCAACATGTCGAGGGACTTTGGGTACTACTGGCTGAGGCTTGTCATCTACATCGTGGTCACCGTCTGCATTGGGTCCATATACCTCAATGTCGGCACCAAATACAACTCCATCCTGGTAAACAAACAAGAACAATCTTCTTCATGTTGACACTGCCATTTCTCTTCCAGGCACTGCACGGCTTCGGCTGTCCTGAACTGGCATTGTGTCAAGTTTGGTGATCTGACAAAGAAAAAATAACTGTGTAAACATGCATGAATTCAGGCACGGGGCGCGTGCGCGTCCTTCATCTTCGGCTTCGTCACGTTCATGTCGATCGGAGGGTTCCCGTCTTTCGTGGAGGACATGAAGGTTTGCACTGCCGACCATCAGAGATCACCTGCTCTTTGACATTGTAAAGCAGTTCTTCAGGCTCAAAACAAGCTTTATTTCTTCAGGTATTCCAGAGGGAGCGGCTGAACGGGCACTACGGCGTGCTGGCGTGCTGGCGTTCGTGATCAGCAACACGCTGTCGGCGATGCCATTCCTGATCCTCATCACCTTCCTGTCGGGGACGCTGTGCTACTTCATGGTGCGCCTCCACCCGGGCTTCATGCACTACGTCTTCTTCCTCCTCTGCCTCTACGCCAGCGTCACCGTCGTCGAGAGCCTCATGATGGCCATCGCCAGCATCATCCCCAACTTCCTCATGGGCATCATCATCGGCGCAGGGATACAGGTAACGTCCATGACGATCATCATCTGTCAGCTCATATACTGTTTCCAAACATGCGATGAATCGACTGATTGCTGTCTGCTGGAAATGTGTCAGGGGATATTCATGCTGGTGTCGGGGTACTTCAGGCTCCCGCACGACATCCCGAAGCCCTTCTGGAGGTACCCCATGTCCTACATCAGCTTCCACTACTGGGCGCTGCAGGTACGGGATGGACTCTCTACCAGCTCGCAAAGCTACTGTTTACATACACCACCGGCGGCGAGCTCGAGATCACGTTCTCTTGATGGTTGGCTGGTTCGCAGGGGCAGTACCAGAACGACCTGGTGGGGCTGGTGTTCGACAACCAGGACGAGGAGCTGCCCAAGATCCCGGGGGAGTACATCCTGGAGAACGTGTTCCAGATCGACGTGAGCCGCTCCAAGTGGCTGGACCTGTCCGTGCTCTTCGGCATGATCGTCATCTACCGCCTGCTCTTCTTCGCCATGATCAAGGTCAGCGAGGACGTGACGCCGTGGGTGCGCGGATACATGGCCAGGAGGAGGGTGCAGCACAAGCGCAGGGAGGCGGAGCTCGCCATGGTCCGGACGCCCTCGCTGCGCGGCTACGTCGTCGACGCCGCGCCGGAGCTGCCGGCCGATCATCCATGACCCTTGTGTGGTGTGAGCTGAATCGGCATACATGATCCATAATGTGTGATCCTTGTGTGGTGTGAGTACAATCTGACGATTCATCATTGGAGTGGCATCTTGTAGCAGTAAGGTTGTCACTCAAATAGTGCTCCGAATGGCAACATTTTATATGAAATGTACTACAATCTGACGATTCGTCATTAAGGTGGCATCTTGTAGCAGTAAGGTTGCCACTCGAATAGTTGCTACAAATGGCAACAATTTATGACAGATAGGTACCGAAGAAGATGCCCAAAGGACGATCTGACAGGGCAACACACTAATGTTCTGTATAATTTGTACTACTACAAAGAGGAACAGTAGAAGAAAGGACAAGAGGTACTTATGGCCATTAAAGAACGAACTAGTATTTGTTAGGTACTACTATGATGATCCATTATTCAATCTGAAGTTAACAAGTGGTGGTGGCATATGTTGACACAGGCAGTCAATGAGTCAAGTATAGTGTTTAATTGGAAACAGGACATATTAATGCAAGGATAGGCGAGGTAGCCAGTAACTCGGTCTGATGTTGATCCATAATGTATGGAGATTCTAGTGTATGATCCGTTATGGGCATCCACCATGAGCTGATGTTGGTCTGGATCACATGTCTGCAAGTTAATGCACTGAACAACAATGCAAGCCTTCCTTCTCCAGCTTCTGCAGTTAGCCGGGTGTAAGAGCAACTGTAGCCGGGGATCCAGATCGGCCGCCAGCGACTCCCGCTCGTCAACGTCTCCATCCCCTCGCCACCGCCGGAGTGCGCCCGCCGGGCGAAGCCCGTGCGGCGCGGGCGGCGGCGGGGCACTCCCTCCTTCCTCTGGTCCTCGTGGCGGCGGCGCGGGTCGGCTGTTCGGGGACAAGGGGCGCCTCGTCCGGCTGGTCTCCCGGAGGTGGGGACGGCTGGATCCGGCGGCGACTGGGCTAGGAGGAGGTGGCGCGGTGCGGCGGCGCTGGTGGCGGGGTTTCGGTCAAGGTCGTCTTCGATCTAGATCGGGATCTCCATCGGGGGCGTCGCATGGCGGTGGCGTGACCGGATCGGCGGCGGCGTCACCGGTTCGGCGGCGGGCACCGCTCGGTTCCAGCCAACCGCGAGATCGGGACGATGTGGCTTCCGGTGAAAATCGCGCCTGACTGCGGTCATGGCGGACGATGGCGGCGTCTCGGACGTCGTTCCCTTCTCGAGGCATCGTCGTTGCAGGTCACGTCAACCTGATCGGAAGGATTCGGGGGAAACCCTAGATCTGGATCTACTGGATCGGACGATGGCGACGTTCTCCCTCCTGGGGGCATCGTTTTGGAGCAAGTGTTGGCTGGAGGGGACAAGAGGAGGAGCGGCGTGGTATCTGACACGTCGACAACGGCGGGTCTCAGCGGCATGGAGCAGCGGGGTCTCGCCGGTGGGCGTGTGATGATGGACGAGCGCAGGATGGTGGCGTTGTCTGTCGTCATGGTGGCGTCGACGGCAGCTAGACCGGGCAAGGTACATGCAGCAGTACAACACTAAAGATGGATTGGTAGCAGGTGGCTGCGGCGGCCTCATACCCGGCAGGCGTCCAGGTTGAGGAGTGCGCCGGACTGTGGGTGCCCCATACCCGGCAGGCGTCCTGGTTGGGACCTCAGGTCTTAGATGTTAGGTTTGGCTGCGAGGTCTGTTTGGTATTAGGCCCAGACTATCAGCATCCCTTCATCAACTGGATAGGAGTAGCGACAGATGTTGCCTAGACGGTGGCTTTAGTCTTACTTTTGTATGACTTTGTAAGGTCTTGTGTGAATAATTAATAAAGTGGCTGCATGCATCGTTCAGATGCAGAGGCCGGGGGTCCTCCTCCATTTCTAAAAAAAGAGCAACTGTAGCAGATGCTTGTATTCCTTTCATTTCATTTTACTTTCCGTATAAAGTTTATTTGAAGTTAAATTATGCAAAGTCTGATCAAATTTATATTAAAAAATAACAATATCTATACTATTAAAGTTATATAGTATGAAAATTAATTTGATGGTGCATCTAATAATATTGATTTCGTATTCTGAATGTTAATATTTTATCCTGTAAAGTTGGTAAAAAATTATGAAGTTTAACTTCAGATTTTTTTTTATTCGGACTAAAAAGAAGGAGGGTATGTTCAAAAAGAAAATAAGAAACAGAGGGAGAACCGAACTCCATGATTACGGAGGCTAAGGGCATCTTCAACGCTAACGCTTAAGCCGCCCGACGCCGCAAACCATCCAACGCCGACCTCCATCGGTCCTCAGAGCAGTCTGGACCACAGTTTCCCCGCAAAGTCGAAACAAACAGGGCCACATAGGACTCCGACACCTCCGGCCCACCCAAAATCGAGGTGAAGCCCGCGCTTTTGTAGCTGGTCATACTGTTTCCACGGTAAAATCCCCCACTCTCTTATTCCATCACTCAGCTCTCCACCAAATTCCCGCCCTTTTCCCCACTCTCTTCTTCCCTCCTGCCGTCGATCCATGGACCTAGAGGATACCCAGCCGGAGATGGAGGTGGTGGAGGATCCGAGCATCGCGCTCGCCCGGAAGATCAACTCGACAACACGGCAAAATCGCAGAGTCCAAGAGAAGGCCGCAAATGAGGAAAAGCTCAAGATGCAAAAGGCCAGTGGAGTGCATGCTGGTGGCGGACGAGGCATTGAGCGTGTAGGTCGCGGACGTGGTGGAGGTCGGGGCCCGGGCCACAGGTCCTTGCCAAGCGCTCAAACATCAAGGAGGAAAAAAAGCGGTGAGGTTTGACTTGTTGATGGAGGTGACCGGGAAGAAGCTCAAGCTTGAAGAGAAGAGGGCCATGATCGAAGAGAAGAAGGCCAAGCTCGAGGAGAAGAAGGTGGAGATCGCAGCCACTTCGGAGGACGCGAAGATGCTCACCTTGAAGATGGCGGAATTGGATGATGACACAAGAATGATGGTGCAAGCCGTCAGTTTCAACATGGTGCAGCGTCAGAAGGATGAGCTAGAGAGGGCAGAGCAGGAGGAAATCGAGGTGGCGGAGAAGGAGGCAGAGGCGGCCTTCATGTCTACTACACAACCTTCTTCTTATAGACGTTGTTGGGCCTCCAAGTGCAGAGGTTTGTAGGACAGTAGCAGGTTTCCCTCAAGTGGATGACCTAAGGTTTATCCACCCATGGGAGGCGTAGGTTGAAGATGGTCTCTCTCAAACAACCCTGCAACCAAATAACAAAGAGTCTCTTGTGTCCCCAACACACCCAATACAATGGTAAATTGTATAGGTGCACTAGTTCGGCGAAGAGATGGTGATACAAGTGCAATATGGATGGTAGATATAGGTTTTTGTAATCTGAAAATATAAAAACAGCAAGGTAACTAATGATAAAAGTGAGCCAAAACGGTATTGCAATGCTAGGAAACAAGGCCTAGGGTTCATACTTTCACTAGTGCAAGTTCTCTCAACAATAATAACATAATTGGATCATATAACTATCCCTCAACATGCAACAAAGAGTCACTCCAAAGTCACTAATATCGGAGAACAAATGAAGAGATTATTGTAGGGTACGAAACCACCTCAAAGTTATCCTTTCTGATCGATCTATTCAAGAGTCCGTAGTAAAATAACATGAAGCTATTCTTTCTGTTCGATCTATCATAGAGTTCGTACTAGAATAACACCTTAAGACACAAATCAACCAAAACCCTAATGTCACCTAGATACTCCAATGTCACCTCAAGTATCCGTGGGTATGATTATACGATATGCATCACACAATCTCAGATTCATCTATTCAACCAACACAAAGAACTTCAAAGAGTGCCCCAAAGTTTCTACCGGAGAGCCAAGACGAAAACGTGTGCCAACCCCTATGCATAAGTTCACAATGTTACGGAACCCGCAAGTTGATCACCAAAACATACATCAAGTAGATCACGTGAATATCCCATTGTCACCACAAATAAGCACATGTAAGACATATCAAATCCTTAAAGACTCAATCCGATAAGATAACTTCAAAGGGAAAACTCAATCCATTACAAGAGAGTAGAGGGGGAGAAACATCATAAGATCCAACTATAATAGCAAAGCTCGCGATACATCAAGATCGTGCCAAATCAAGAACACGAGAGAGAGAGAGAGAGATCAAACACATAGCTACTGGTACATACCCTCAGCCCCGAGGGTGAACTACTCCCTCCTCGTCATGGAGAGCACCGGGATGATGAAGATGGCCACCGGTGAGGGTTCCCCCCTCCGGCAGGGTGCCGGAACAGGGTCCCGATTGGTTTTTGGTGGCTACAAAGGCTTGCGCCGGCGGAACTCCCGACCTAGGTTATGTTCTGGGGGTTTCTGTATAGATAAGAGGTTTTGGCGTCGGGAACAAGTCAGGGGGGTCTCCGAGGCGGCCACGAGGTAGGGGGCGTGCCTAGGGGGTAGGGCGCGCCCCGCACCCTCGTGGCTGCCTCGGGAACCTTCTGGCCCATCTCCGATGCTCCGTGGGCTTCTTCTGGTCCAAAAATAATCTCCGTCAAATTTCAGGTCAATTGGACTCCGTTTGGTTTTCCTTTTCTGCAATACTCAAAAACAAGGAAAAAACAGAAACTGGCACTGGGCTCTAGGTTAATAGGTTAGTCTCAAAAATCATATAAAATAGCATATAAATGCATATAAAACATCCTAGATGGATAATATAATAGCATGGAACACTAAAAAATTATAGATACGTTGGAGACGTATCAGCATCCCCAAGCTTAATTCCTGCTCGTCCTCAAGTAGGTAAATGATTAAAAAATAATTTTTGATGTGGAATGCTACCTAACATATTTATCAATGTAATCATCTTTATTGTGGCAAGAATATTCAGATCCATAAGATTCAAAACAAAAGTTTAATATTGGCATGAAAACAATAATACTTCAAGCATACTAACAAAGCAATCATGTCTTCTCAAAATAACATGGCCAAAGAAAGTTATCCCTACAAAATCATATAGTCTGGCTATGCTCTATCTTCATCACACAAAATATTTAAATCATGCACAACCGCGATGACAAGCCAAGCAATTGTTTCATAATTTTGATGTTCTCAAACTTTTTCAATCTTCACGCAATACATGAGCGTGAGCCATGGACATAGCACTATAGGTGGAATAGAATGGTGGTTGTGGAGAGGACAAAAAGGAGAAGATAGTCTCACATCAACTAGGTGTATCAACGGGCTATGGAGATGCCCATCAATAGATATCAATGTGAGTGGGTAGGGATTGCCATGCAACAGATGCACTAGAGCTATAAGTGTATGAAAGCTCAAAAAGAAACTAAGTGGGTGTGCATCCAACTCGCTTGCTCAAGAAGACCTAGGGCATTTTGAGGAAGCCCGTCATTGGAATATACAAGGCAAGTTCTATAATGAAAGATTCCCAGTAGTATATGAAAGTGACAACATAGGAGACTCTCTATCATGAAGATCATGGTGCTACTTTGAAGCACAAGTGTGGTAAAAGGATAGTAGCATTGCCCCTTCTCTCTTTTTCTCTCATTTTTTTGTTTTTTTTGTTTGGGCCTTTTCTCTTTTTTATGGCCTCTTTTTTCTCTTTTTTTTTTTATTTTTCGTCCGGAGTCTCATCCCGAGTTATGGGGGAATCATAGTCTCCATCATCCTTTCCTCACTGGGACAATGCTCTAATAATGATGATCATCACACTTTTATTTACTTACAACTCATGAATTACAACTCAATACTTAGAACAAAATATGACTCTATGTGAATGCCTCTGACGGTGTACCGGGATGTGCAATGAATCAAGAGTGACATGTATGAAAATCATGAACAGTGGCTTTGCCACAAATACGATGTCAACTACATGATCATGCAAAGCAATATGACAATGATGGAGCGTGTCATAATAAACGGAACAGTGGAAAGTTGCATGGCAATATATCTCGGAATGGCTATGAAAATGCCATGATAGGTAGGTATGGTGGCTGTTTTGAGGAAGGTATATGGTGGGTGTATGATACCAGTGAAATGTGCGCGGTATTAGAGAGGCTAGCAATGGTGGAAGGGTGAGAGTGCGTATAATCCATGGACTCAACATTAGTCATAAAGAACTCACATACTTATTGCAAAAATCTATTAGTTATCGAAACGAAGTGCTACGCGCATGCTCCTAGGGGGATAGATTGGTAGGAAAATACCACCGCTCGTCCGCGACCGTCACTCATAAGGAAGACAATCAATAAATAAATCATGCTCCGACTTCATCACATAACGGTTCACCATACGTGCATGCTACAGGAATCACCAACTTTAACACAAGTATCTCTCAAATTCACAACTACTCAACTAGCATGACTCTAATATCACCATCTTCATATCTTAAAACAATCATAAGAAATCAAACTTCTCATAGTATTCAATGCACTCTATATGTAAGTTTTTATTTTATCCCTCTTGTATGCCCATCATATTAGGACTAGTTTCATAACCAAAGCAAATTACCATGCTGTTTAGGACTCTCAAATAATATAAGTGAAGCATGAGAGTTCATCTATTTCTTCAAAATAAAACCACCGCCATGCTCTAAAAAGATATAAGTGAAGCACTAGAGCAAATGACAAACTACTCCGAAAGATATAAGTGAAGATCAATGAGTAGTTGAATAATTATGTAACTATGTGAAGACTCTCTAGAATTTAAGAATTTCAGATCTTGGTATATTATTCAAACAGCAAGCAAAACAAAATAAAATAAAATGACGCTCCAAGCAAAACACATATCATGTGGTGAATAAAAATATAGCTCCAAGTAAAATTACCGATGAACGAAGACGAAACAGGGATGCCATCCGGGGCATCCCCAAGCTTAGGCTCTTGTTTGTCCTTGAATATTACCTTGGGGTACCTTGAGCATCCCCAAGCTTAGGCTCTTGCCACTCCTTATTCCATAGTCCATCGAATCTTTACCCAAAACTTGAAAACTTCACAACACAAAACTTAACAGAAAACTCGTAAGCTTCGTTAGTATAAGAAAATAAATCACCACTTAGGTACTGTTGTGAACTCATTATAAATTCATATTGGTGTAATATATACTGTATTCAAACTTCTCTATGGTTCATACCCTCCGATACTACTCATAGATTCATCAAAATAAGCAAACAACACAATGAAAACAGAATCTGTCAAAAACAGAACAGTCTGTAGTAATCTGTATCAAACGTATACTTCTGGAACTCCAAAAATTCTGAAATAAATATTTGGACGTGAGTAATTTTTCTATTAATCATCTGCAAAAAGAATCAACTAAATAGCACTCTCCAGTAAAATATGGCAGCTAATCTCGTGAGCGCTAAAGTTTCTGTTTTTTACAGCAAGATCATAAAGACTTCACCCAAGTCTTCCCAAAGGTTCTACTTGGCACAAACACTAATTAAAACATAAAACCACATCTAACCAGAGGCTAGATAGATTATTTATTTCTAAACAGGAGCAAAAAGCAAGGAACAAAAATAAAATTGGGTTGCCTCCCAACAAGCGCTAACGTTTAACGCCCCAAGCTAGGCATGATGATTTCAATGATGCTCACATAAAAGATAAGCATTGAAACATAAAGAGAGCATCATGAAGAATATGACTAGCACATTTAAGTCTAACCCACTTCCTATGCATAGGGATTTTGTGAGCAAACAACTTATGGGAACAATAATCAACTAGCATAGGAAGGCAAAACAAGCATAACTTCAAAACTTTAAGCACATAGAGAGGAAACTTGATATTATTACAATTCCTACAAGCATATATCCCTCCCTCATAATAATTTTCAGTAGCATCATGAATGAATTCAACAATATAACCAGCACCTAAAGCATTCTTTTCATGATCTACAAGCATATAAATTTTATTACTCTCCACATAAGCAAAATTCTTCTCATTCGGAATAGTGGGAGTATCATAAGAGACTCGAATACTATAAATTGTTTCCATATTAAAAGAGTAATGTTCAGAAAAAGGGTAATCATAATCATGACAAGTTTTATAAATATAATCATCACCACTTTTTATAGCATAAGTATCATCACAATAATCATCATAAGTAGGAGGCATGCTATCATCGTAATAAATTTGCATATCAAAACTTGGGAGGTTAAAAATATCATGTTCATAAAACATAGCATCCCCAAGCTTGGGACAAACATTAGTTGCAGTAAATATATTCTCAAACATGTCATTCTCATCAAACATAGCATCCCCAAGCTTGGGCCTTTTCATATCATAAGCATAATCACTCTCATCATTAATAGTATGGATAGCACCAATAGTATAGCAATTATCATCATCACAATGAGTAATAGGAGCAACATCATTTGGGAGGGATACCTTTCTACCTTTGCTTCTCTGTCTTTTCTTTTTCTTCTTCATATCATGTGTGGGTTTAACCCTCTTTTTGGAGCTCCTTATTAATGAGATTGGTTGAATAGAAGGCTCCTCCTCGTTACCTGATTCATCATAAGAAATAATAGGAGGATATTGGGAAGTCTCTTCCCTTTCACTAGTATTCTCTTCATCTTCTATTTGTTTTCTTGTCTTTACGTAATTGGCAATATAAGGATTTTCAATGCAATTCACCGCACAATACATAAAAATTTCTTCTAGATCAAAATCAAGAAATCTATCAAGATTAAATTTTGGAATACCCTCAGTTATACGTTTCATTTCTTCATACCCCAAAAGAAGACTAAGCTCTTTATGATGCTCAAGGGTAATCAAGTTATCACAATTTTTGGACACGATTTGATCATGAAACAAATAGCATTGGAGCTTTAAATGACCATGTTCATTGCAAAGTTCACAACGATGGCGATAAATATTGAATCTTTCAGCATAATCATCTAGCCTTTCTTGCAACCATTTATTTTCCAAATACTTATGCCTCTTGCAAAATCCATCTTTCCTATTTGGTGTGTACTTGCAAGCTCTATGTATTCCACAGAAGTTGACATGCTTATAAGAGACATTTTCATCATGAATAGTGCAATCATCATTAGTACTATGGATATTCAAAGAATTCATACTAACAACATTGCAATCATGCTCATCATTCAAATATTTAGTGCCAAACATTCTAATGCATTCTTCTTCTATCATTTTGGCACAATTATCGGAATCCTTATTTTCATGAAAAACATTAAAAAGATGAAGCATCTGAGGCACCCTTAATTCCATTTTTTTGTAGTTTTATTTTATAAACTAAACTAGTGATAAAACAAGAAACTAACAGATTCGATTGCAAGATCTAAAGATATACCTTCAAGCACTCACCTCCTCGGCAACGGCGCCAGAAACTGCTTGATGTCTACTACACAACCTTCTTCCTGTAGACGTTGTTGGGCCTCCAAGTGCAGAGGTTTGTAGGACAGTAGCAGATTTCCCTCAAGTGGATGACCTAAGGTTTATCAATCCGTGGGAGGCGTAGGTTGAAGATGGTCTCTCTCAAACAACCCTGCAACCAAATAACAAAGAGACTCTTGTGTCCCCAGCACACCCAATACAATGGTAAATTGTATAGGTGCACTAGTTCGGCGAAGAGATGGTGATACAAGTGCAATATGGATGGTAGATATAGGTTTTTGTAATCTGAAAATATAAAAACAGCAAGGTAACTAATGATAAAAGTGAGCCAAAAGGATATTGCAATGCTAGGAAACAAGGCCTAGGGTTCATACTTTCACTAGTGCAAGTTCTCTCAACAATAATAACATAATTGGATCATATAACTATCCCTCAACATGCAACAAAGAGTCACTCCAAAGTCACTAATAGCGGAGGACAAACGAAGAGATTATTGTAGGGTACGAAACCAACTCAAAGTTATCCTTTCTGATCGATCTATTCAAGAGTCCGTAGTAAAATAACATGAAGCTATTCTTTCCGATCGATCTATCATAGAATTCGTACTAGAATAACACCTTAAGACACAAATCAACCAAAACCCTAATGTCACCTAGATACTCCAATGTCACCTCAAGTATCCGTGGGTATGATTATACGATATGCATCACACAATCTCATATTCATCTATTCAACCAACACAAAGAACTTCAAAGAGTGCCCCAAAGTTTCTACCGGAGAGCCAAGACGAAATCGTGTGCCAACCCCTATGCATAAGTTCACAATGTTACGGAACCCGCAAGTTGATCACCAAAACATACATCAAGTAGATCACGTGAATATCCCATTGTCACCACAGATAAGCACATGTAAGACATACATCAAGTGTTCTCAAATCCTTAAAGACTCAATCCGATAAGATAACTTCAAAGGGAAAACTCAGCCCATTACAAGAGAGTAGAGGGGGAGAAACATCATAAGATCCAACTATAATAGCAAAGCTCGCGATACATCAAGATCGTGCCAAATCAAGAACACGAGAGAGAGAGAGAGAGATCAAACACATAGCTACTGGTACATACCCTCAGCCCCGAGGGTGAACTACTCCCTCCTCGTCATGGAGAGCGCCGGGATGATGAAGATGGCCACCGGTGAGGGTTCCCCCCTCCGGCAGGGTGCCGGAACAGGGTCCCGGTTGGTTTTTGGTGGCTACAGAGGCTTGCGCCGGCGGAACTCCCGACCTAGGTTATGTTTTGGGGGTTTCTGTATAGATAAGAGGTTTTGGCGTCGGGAACAAGTCAGGGGGGTCCCCGAGGCGGCCACGAGGTAGGGGGCGTGCCTAGGGGGTAGGGCGTGCCCCCACCCTCGTGGGTGCCTCGGGAACCTTCTGGCCCATCTCCGATGCTCCGTGGGCTTCTTCTGGTCCAAAAATAATCTCCGTCAAATTTCAGGTCAATTGGACTTCGTTTGGTTTTCCTTTTCTGCAATACTCAAAAACAAGGAAAAAACAGAAACTGGCACTGGGCTCTAGGTTAATAGGTTAGTCCCAAAATCATATAAAATAGCATATAAATGCATATAAAACATCCTAGATGGATAATATAATAACATGGAACAATCAAAAATTATAGATACGTTGGAGATGTATCAAGCCTACACGGTGGTGACAGGGAAAAATGCATGGACTGATATTTTTTTGTGATCGGGCATGTTAAAACTAAGCATATTTGCCTCTTTTTGGTTGTGATTGACCGATGACGTGATCCGGCGTTGGTGTGATCTGGCTTGGGCTATGGACCAAAGTATTTGAATTTCAAATTGCCATTTATTGGCAGGCATATGGTGGCTAGCATTGGATAGCCGGCTGATACGTCTCCAGCGTATCTATAATTTTTTATTGTTCCATGCTGTTAAATTATCAATATTGGATGTTTTACAATCATTTTATATTATTTTTTGGTACTAACCTATTGACATAGTGCCAAGTGCCAGTTGCTGTTTTCTGCATGTTTTTTACATCGCAGGAAATCAATACCAAATGGAGTCCAAATGCAACAAAACTTTACATAGATTTTTTTTGGACCAGAAGACACCCAATGGTCCAAGGCTGCGCCTGGGGGGTGCTCCGAGGAGAGCACAACCCACCAGGGCACGCCAGGAGGCCCAGGCGCGCCCTGGTGGGTTGTGCCCACCTCGGGTGCCCCCCGGACCGCCTCTTTGCTCTATAAATACCCCAATATTCCATAAACCCTAGGGGAGTCGACGAAAATCAATTCCAGCTGCTGCAGAGTCCAGAACCACCAGATCCAATCTAGACACCATCGCGGATGGGGTTCACCACCTCCATTGGTGCCTCTCCGATGATGCGTGAGTAGTTCTTTGTAGACCTTCAGGTCCGTAGTTAGTAGCTATACGGCTTCCTCTCTATCGCTAAATTCTCAATACAATGGTCTCTTGGAGATCCATATGATGTAACTCTTTTTGCGGTGTGTTTGTTGGGATCGGATGAACTTTGAGTTTATGATCAGATCTATCTTTTATATCCATGAAAGTATTTGAGTTTCTTTGATCTCTTTTATGCATGATTGCTTACAGCCTCGTATTTCTTCTCCAATATTTGGGTTTTGTTTGGTCAACTTGATCTATTTATCTTGCAGTGGGAAGAGGTGCTTTGTAGTGGGTTCGATCTTACGGTGCTTGATCCCAGTGACAGAAGGGGAACCGACACATATGTATCGTTGCTACTAAGGATAAAACGATGGGGTCTATCTCTACATAGATATATCTTGTCTACATCATGTCATCGTTCTTATTGCATTACTTCATTTCTCCATGAACTTAATACACTAGATGCATGCAAGATAGCGGTCGATGTGTGGAGTAATAGTAGTAGATGCAGGCAAGAGTCGGTCTACTAATCTTGGACATGATGCCTATGTAATGATCATTGCCTGGATATCGTCATGATTATTTGAAGTTCTATCAATTGCCCAACAGTAATTTGTTTACCCACCGTTTGCTATTTTTCTCGAGAGAATCCACTAGTGAAACCTACGGCCCCCGGGTCTCTTTCTCATATTATTTGCCTTTGCGATCTATTTTCCTTTGCTTTTATTTTCAGATCTATTAAACCAAAAATACAAAAATACCTTGCTGCATTTTATTCTTATTTATTTTATTTGGCGTTCGATATATGAATCTACTACAATTTTATCTCACGTCTGTTTGCCTATCTTGAGGCGCCGTTACCCTAAAGGGATTGACAACCCCTTTAACACGTCGGGTTGCGAGTAGTTGTTATTTGTGTGTAGGGGCTTTTTACGTTGTGTTGCTAGGTTCTCCTACTGGTTCGATAACCTTGGTTTCATCACTGAGGGAAATACCTACCGTCGTTGTGCTACATCATCCCTTCCTCTTTGGGGAAATACCGACATAGCTTCAAGCCGCATCACCGGCTCCCGCATCCATGTCCGCTGACTGGCCCCCTGTTCGTGGAAAAATGCGGTGTTTTATTTGCGGGCCAGCGTTGGAGATGCCCTAAGGGCATATCAAAAATCGTCATCTAAATCCGACTCACTATCCATTGCGGATGTGTCGCGAACACGTCCACAAACATGGATATGGGAGCCGGTCATCCAACCATGTCCATCAAACGCCCATCTCTATTTTTTTTCTTTTGTCCATCAAACGTCCATCTTTTTTTCATGTCCATCAACTTTTAGCATGGGTCTTTTCATTTAGGAGAAGGGGTACATTCGAAATTAGATATGGGAGCTAGGTTATTTTGGGAGGCTGGCGTAAAAAAACACATACCACATGATCAGATGGGCTGATCTCTGTCGACCTAAAAACCAGTGAAGCTTAGGTATTTCCAACTCGAGAAAGATGAATCGATCTCTCATTACCAAGTGAATCTGGAAGATCTCTCGAAATGATATTGAGCCGTGGGCTAAGATTCTTAAAGCCAAATACTTCCTGAAAATGTCCCTTCTTTGCTTGTAACGTGATAGAGGCAAAGGTGCCCCGTCTTTCGATGAGATGGTGGCTATCGTTTTTGATGGAGTAGACTTTGACAATCCGACTACGAACGTGCGAGGACGTCGCGCCTTAGCAATCACTAAACCAACTCCGAGAGGTTATTGACCACGCCAGAGCACGATCAACCTGACCACGAGGGTCTATTTCCTGCAAGCAAACGAAGAACGAGCAAGAAACTAAGATTGCAATTAGGATATTGCGAATATAAGAGGAAATCTTTATTGATCAAGGTGGGGTTCTGTGACGCCTTGGTCTGTTTGCAGAACACAAATGAAGTACGCGAAGTTGCATCTATGGCGAACTTTTAATCTAAACAAAACCCAAAGTCCAAACGATGCCCTAAGGGCTGTATATATGGAGGAAGAGGGGGGAATTTCGTGGCCCTTGGAGGAGGGGTCCGAAACCAACCCTAACTCTTGTTTCCCCACACATACGGACTCTAAAAACAACCTATACTTGACTATTCCGAAATTACATGGGCCTGGCCCAAAAATAAGGTGACGCAACACCTATAATAGCCTCTGGACAAAATTTATGAAGTGCCATCTTGTATATTTCGTCCAAGGCTTCATGCACTCATTATGGTGGCTTCAAAGTCTTGAAATCATCACTTGTAACTCCATTCTTGTTCCCCTTGCGCATGCCATCATCTCCATGCTTAATCTTGCTCCAATGTTCATCCCTCTTGTCCAAGCTAGGCCCTTCATTTGTAAGCAAGACAAATGTATCCAATTTAGGCAGCATCATATTCTCATGAACATTAGAATCATTACCAAGAAACGAAAGTACCTGATAATTTAATTGGCGTGTGCGAGCTCTAGTAATTGGTCCAGTATGTATAGCAGCAGGGGCTGTGGGTGTAACAATGGTATTGATGTCCTCATTATCCTCCCCTTCTTGAAATGAAGTCGTCCTCGATGGAAGCTCATCTTCCTCACCCAAATAAGGCTTCAAATCTGCAATGTTAAAAGTGGGACTAACCGCAAAATCTGCAGGCAACTCAAGTTTATATGCATTATCATTTATTTTCTCTAACACCTTAAAAGGACCATCAGCACGTGGCATTAGCTTTGATTTGCGCAAATCAGGAAATCTATCCTTACGCAAATGTAACCACACAAGATCTCCACGTGCAAACACAACATGTTTTCTACCCTTATCTCTGGCAAGTTTATATTTAGCATTCATACGCTCAATGTTTTCCTTAGTTAACTCATGCATTTTTAAAATCAATTCAGCACGTTGTTTAGCATCAAAATTAACCTTCTCCGTAGATGGAAGAGGCAACAAATCAATAGGTGCACGAGGCAGGAAACCATACACAATTTCAAAAGGGCACATCTTAGTAGTAGAATGCAATGATCGATTATAAGCAAATTCAATATGAGGCAAGCATTCTCCCCACATTTTCTTATTATTCTTCAAAATAGCCCTAAGCATAGTAGACAATGTTCTATTTACTACTTCAGTTTGTCCATCAGTTTGGGGGTGACAAGTAGTACTAAAAAGCAGTTTAGTCCCCAACTTAGCCCATAAACATCTCCAAAAGTGGCTAAGAAATTTAGTATCACGATCTAAAACTGTTGGGGAACGTAGTAATTTCAAAAATTTCCTACGCACACGCAAGATCATGGTGATGCATAGCAATGAGAGGGGAGAGTGTTGTCCACGTACCCTCGTAGACCAAAAGCGGAAGCGTTAGCACAACGCGGTTGATGTAGTCGTACATCTTCACGATCCGACCGATCAAGTACCGAATGCACGGCACCTCCGAGTTCAGCACACGTTCAACCCGATGACGTCCCTCAAACTCCGATCCAGCCGAGTGTTGAGGGAGAGTTTCGTCAACACGACGGCGTGGTGACGATGATGATGTTCTACCGACGCAGGGCTTCGCCTAAGCACTGCTACAGTATTATCGAGGTGGACTATGGTGGTGGGGGGCACCGCACACGGCTAAGAGATCAATGATCAATTGTTGTGTCTCTAGGGTGCCCCCTGCCCCCGTATATAAAGGAGCAAGGGGGGGTGCGGCCGGCCAGGAGAGAGGGCGCGCCAGGAGGAGTCCTACTCCCACCGGGAGTAGGACTCCCCCCCCTTTCCTAGTTGGATTAGGACTTGGGAGGGGGAAAGAGGAGGAGGAGAAGAAGGAAGGGGGGGCGCCGCCCCCCTCTCCTTGTCCTATTCGGACTAGGGGGGAGGGGGCGCGGCCCTTGCCCTGGCCGCCTCTCCTTTCTTCCACCAAGGCCCACTAGGGCCCATCAAGTTCCCGGGGGGTTCCGGTAACCTCCCGGTACTCCGGTAAAATCCCGATTTCACCCGGAACACTTCCGACATCCAAACATAGGCTTCCAATATATCAATCTTTATGTCTTGACCATTTCGAGACTCCTCGTCATGTCCATGATCACATCCGGGACTCCGAACAACCTTCGGTACATCAAACATATAAACTCATAATATAACTGTCATCGAAATGTTAAGCGTGCGGACCCTATGGGTTCGAGAACTATGTAGACATGACCAAGACAAGTCTCCGGTCAATAACCAATAGCGGAACCTGGATGCTCATATTGGCTCCCACATATTCTACGAAGATCTTTATCGGTCAGACCGCATAACAACATACGTTGTTCCCTTTGTCATCGGTATGTTACTTGCCCGAGATTCGATCGTCGGTATCTCAACACCTAGTTCAATCTCGTTACTGGCAAGTCTCTTTACTCGTCTGTAATACATCATCCCACAACTAACTCATTAGTTGCAATGCTTGCAAGGCTTAAGTGATGTGCATTACCGAGTGGGCCCAGAGATACCTCTCCGACAATCGGAGTGACAAATCCTAATCTCGAAATACGCCAACCCAACAAGTACCTTCGGAGACACCTGTAGAGCACCTTTATAATCACCCAGTTACGTTGTGACGTTTGGTAGCACACAAAGTGTTCCTCCGGTAAACGGGAGTTGCATAATCTCATAGTCATAGGAACATGTATAAGTCATGAAGAAAGCAATAGCAAATTACTAAACGATCGAGTGCTAAGCAAACGGAATGGGTCAAGTCAATCACATCATTCTCCTAATGATGTGATCCCGTTAATCAAATGACAACCCATGTCTATGGCTAGGAAACATAACCATCTTTGATCAACGAGCTAGTCAAGTAGAGGCATACTAGTGACACTCTGTTTGTCTATGTATTCACACATGTATTATGTTTCCGGTTAATACAATTCTAGCATGAATAATAAACATTTATCATGAAATAAGGAAATAAATAATAACTTTATTTTTGCCTCTAGGGCATATTTCCTTCAGTCTCCCACTTGCACTAGAGTCAATAATCTAGCTCACATCGCCATGTGATTTAACAACAATAGTTCACATCACCATGTGATTAACACCCATAGTTCACATCGCTATGTGACCAACACCCAAAGGGTTTACTAGAGTCAATAATCTAGTTCACATTGCTATGTGATTAACACCCAAAGAGTACTAAGGTGTGATCATGTTTTGCTTGTGAGATAATTTTAGTCAACGGGTCTGTCACATTCAGATCCGTAAGTATTTTGCAAATTTCTATGTCTACAATGCTCTGCACGGAGCTACTCTAGCTAATAGCTCCCACTTTCAGTATGTATCCAGATTGAGACTTAGAATCATCTGGATCAGTGTCAAAACTTGCATCGACGTAACCCTTTACGACGAACCTTTTGTCACCTCCATAATCGAGAAACATATCCTTATTCCACTAAGGATAATTTTGACCGCTGTTTAGTGATCTACTCCTAGATCACTATTGTACTCCCTTGCCAAAATCAGTGTAGGGTATACAATATATCTGGTACACAGCATGGCATACTTTATAGAACCTATGGCTGAGGCATAGGGAATGACTTTCATTCTCTTTCTATCTTCTGCCGTGGTCGGGTTTTGAGTCTCACTCAATTTCACACCTTGTAACACAGGCAAGAACTTATCTTTGACTATTCCATTTTGAACTACTTCAAAATCTTGTCAAGGTATGTACTCATTGAAAAACTTATCAAGCGTTTTGATCTATCTCTATAGATCTTGATGCTCAATATGTAAGCAGCTTCACTGAGGTCTTTCTCTGAAAAACTCCTTTCAAACACTCCTTTATGCTTTGCAGAATAATTCTACATTCTTTCCGATCAACAATATGTCATTCACATATACTTATCAGAAATGTTGTAGTGCTCCCACTCACTTTCTTGTAAATACAGGCTTCACTGCAAGTCTATATTAAAACTATATGCTTTGATCAACTTATCAAAGCGTATATTCCAACTCCGAGATGCTTGCTCTAGTCCATAGATGTTGGAGCTTGCATATTTTGTTAGCACCTTTAGGATTGACAAAACCTTCTGGTTGTATCATATACAACTCTTCTTTAATAAATCCATTAAGGAATGCAGTTTTGTTTATCCATTTGCCAGATTTCATAAAATGCGTCAATTGTTAACATGATTTGGACAGACTTAAGCATAGATATGAGTGAGAAACTCTCATCGTAGTCAACACCTTGAACTTGTCGAAAACCTTTTGCGACAATTCTAGCTTTATAGATAGTAACACTACTATCAGCGTCCGTCTTCCTCTTGAAGATCCATTTAATCTCAATGGCTCGCCGATCATCGGGCAAGTCAATCAAAGTCCATACTTTGTTCTCATACATGGATCCCATCTCAGATTTCATGGCCTCAAGCCATTTTGCGGAATATGGGCTCATCATCGCTTCCTCATAGTTCGTAGGTTTGTCATGGTCAAGTGACATGACCTCCAAAAAAGGATTACCGTACCACTCTGATGCGGATCTCACTCTGGTTTACCTACGAGGTTCGGTAGTAACTTGATCTGAAGTTACATGATCATCATCA
Source organism: Triticum aestivum (assembly GCF_018294505.1). Classification (NCBI taxonomy): domain Eukaryota; kingdom Viridiplantae; phylum Streptophyta; class Magnoliopsida; order Poales; family Poaceae; genus Triticum; species Triticum aestivum. The sequence goes on from NC_057796.1 coordinate 211,471,121, forward strand.
TTAGCTTCCTCACTAGTTGGTGTAGTAGTCACAGGAACAGATTTCTGTGATGAACTACTTTCCAATAAGGGAGCAGGTACAGTTACCTCATCAAGTTCTACTTTCCTCCCACTCACTTCTTTCGAGAGAAACTCCTTCTCTAGAAAGGATCCAAATTTAGCAACAAAAGTCTTGCCTTCGGATCTGTGATAGAAGGTGTACCCAACAGTCTCTTTTGGGTATCCTATGAAGACACATTTCTCCGATTTGGGTTCGAGCTTATCAGGTTGAAGCTTTTTCACATAAGCATCGCAGCCCCAAACTTTAAGAAACGACAACTTTGGTTTCTTGCCAAACCATAGTTCATAAGGCGTCGTCTCAACGGATTTAGATGGTGCCCTATTTAACATGAATGCAGTCGTCTCTAAAGCATAACCCCAAAATGATAGCGGTAAATCAGTAAGAGACATCATAGATCGCACCATATCTAGTAAAGTACGATTACGACGTTCGGACACACCATTACGCTGTGGTCTTCCGGGTGGCATGAATTTGTGAAACTATTCCACATTGTTTTAATTGAAGACCAAACTCGTAACTCAAATATTCGCCTCTGCGATCAGATCGTAGAAACTTAATTTTCTTGTTACGAAGATTCTTCAATTCACTCTGAATTTTTTTGAACGTTTCAAATGTTTCAGACTTGTGTTTCATCAAGTAGATATACCAATATCTGCTCAAATCATCTGTGAAGGTCAGAAAATAATGATACCAACTGCGAGCCTCAATATTCATCGGACCACATACATCAGTATGTATGATTTCCAACAAATCTGTTGCTCTCTCCATTGTTCTGGAGAACGGCGTTTTAGTCATCTTGCCCAAGAAGCATGGTTCGCAAGCATCAAGTGATTCATAATCAAGTGATTCAAAAAGCCCATCAGCATGGAGTTTCTTCATGCGCTTTACACCAATATGACCTAAACGGCAGTGCCACAAATAAGTTGCACTACCATTATTAACTTTTGCATCTTTTGGCTTCAATATTATGAATATGTGTATCACTACGATCGATATCCAATGAACCATTTTCGTTGGGTGTGTAACCATATAAGGTTTTATTCATGTAAATAGAACAACAATTATTCTCTAACTTAAATGAATAACCGTATTGCAATAAACATGATCAAATCATATTCATGCTCAACGCAAACACCAAATAACACTTATTTAGGTTCAACACTAATCTCGAAAGTATAGGGAGTGTGCGATGATGATTACATCAATCTTGGAACCACTTCCAACACACATCGTCACTTCACCCTTAACTAGTCTCTGTTTATTTTGCAACTCCCGTTTCGAGTTACTACTCTTAGCAACTGAACCAGTATCAAATACCGAGGGGTTGCAATAAACACTAGTAAAATACACATCAATAACACGTATATCAAATATACTTTTGTTCACTTTGCCATCCTTCTTATCCGCCAAATACTTGGGGTAGTTCCGCTTTCAGCGACCAGCCCCTTTGCAGTAGAAGCACTTAGTCTCAGGCTTAGGTCCAGACTTGGGCTTCTTCACTTGAGCAGCAACTTGCTTGCCGTAGTGGTCTTGTCAACCATCAACACTTGATGCTTTTCTTGATTTCTACCTTCATCGATTTCAGCATCACGAAGAGCTTGGGAATCGTTTCCGTTATCCCTTGCATATTATAGTTCATCACGAAGTTCTACTAACTTGGTGATGGTGACTTAGAGAATTCTGTCAATCACTATTTTATCTGGAAGATTAACTCCCACTTGATTCAAGTGATTGTAGTACTCAGATAATCTGAGCACATGCTCACTTCTTGAGCTATTCTCGTCCATCTTTTAGCTATAGAACTTGTTGGAGACTTCATATCTCTCAACTCGGGTATTTGCTTGAAATATTAACTTCAACTCCTGGAACATCTCATATGGTCCATGACGTTCAAAAACGTCTTTGAAGTCCCGATTCTAAGCCGTTAAGCATGGTGCACTAAACTATCAAGTAGTCATCATATTGAGCTAGCCAAATGTTCATAACGTATGCATCTGCTCCTGTAACAGTTCTGTCACCTAGCGGTGCATTAAGGACATAATTCTTCTGTGCAGCAATGAGGAAAATCCTCAGATCACGGATCCAATCCGCATCATTGCTACTAACATCTTTCAATTCAGTTTTCTCTAGGAACATATCAAAAATAAAACAGGGGAGCTAAACACGAGCTATTGATCTACAACATAGACATGCTAATACTACCAGGACTAAGTTCATGATAAATTTAAGTTCAATTAATCATATTACTTAAGAACTCCCACTTAGATAGACATCCCTCTAATCCTCTAAGTGATCACGTGATCCAAATCAACTAAACCATGTCCGATCATCACGTGAGATGGAGTAGTTTCAATGGTGAACATTATATGTTGATCATATCTACTATATGATTCACGCTCGACCTTTCGGTCTCAGTGTTCCGAGGCCATATCTGTTATATGCTAGGCTCGTCAAGTTTAACCTGAGTATTCCGAGTGTGCAACTGTTTTGCACCCGTTGTATTTGAACGTAGAGCCTATCACACCCGATCATCACGTGGTGTCTCAGCACGAAGAACTTTCGCAACGGTGCATACTCAGGGAGAACACTTATACTTGATAATTTAGTGAGAGATCATCTTATAATGCTACCGCCAATCAAAGCAAGATAAGATGCATAAAAGATAAACATCACATGCAATCAATATAAGTGATATGATATGGCCATCATCATCTTGTGCTTGTGATCTCCATCTCCGAAGCACCGTCATGATCACCATCGTCACCGGCGCGACACCTTGATCTCCATCGTAGCATCGTTGTCGTCTTGCCAATCTTATGCTTCTACGACTATTGCTACCGCTTAGTGATAAAGTAAAGCATTACAAGGCGATTGCATTGCATACAATAAAGCGACAACCATATGGCTCCTGCCAGTTGCCGATAACTCGGTTACAAAACATGATCATCTCATACAATAAAATTTAGCATCATGTCTTGACCATATCACATCACAACATGCCCTGCAAAAACAAGTTAGACGTCCTCTACTTTGTTGTTGCAAGTTTTACGTGGCTGCTACTGGGCTTAGCAAGAACCGTTCTTACCTACGCATCAAAACCACAACGATAGTTTGTCTAGTTGGTGCTGTTTTAACCTTCGCAAGGACCGGGCGTAGCCACACTCGGTTCAACTAAAGTTGGAGAAACTGACACCTGCCAGCCACCTGTGTGCAAAGCACGTCGGTAGAACCAGTCTCGCGTAAGCGTACGCATAATGTCGGTCCGGGCCGCTTCATCCAACAATACAGCCGAACCAAAGTATGACATGCTGGTAAGCAGTATGACTTATATCGCCCACAACTCACTTGTGTTCTACTCGTGCATATGACATCTACGCATAAAACCAGGCTCAGATGCCACTGTTGGGGAACGTAGTAATTTCAAAAATTTCCTACGCACACGCAAGATCATGGTGATGCATAGCAACGAGAGGGGAGAGTGTTGTCCATGTACCCTCGTAGACCGAAAGAGGAAGCGTTAGCACAACGCGGTTGATGTAGTCGTACGTCTTCACGATCCGACCAATCAAGTACCGAACGCACGGCACCTCCGAGTTCAGCACACATTCAGCCCGATGACGTCCCTCGAACTCCGATCCAGCCGAGTGTTGAGGGAGAGTTTCGTCAGCACGACGGCGTGGTGACGATGATGATGTTCTACCGACGCAGGGCTTCGCCTAAGCACTGCTACAGTATTATCGAGGTGGACTATGGTGGAGGGGGGCACCGCACACGGCTAAGAGATCAATGATCAATTGTTGTGTCTCTAGGGTGCCCCCCTACCCCCGTATATAAAGGAGCAAGGGGGGGTGCGGCCGGCCAGGAGAGAGGGCGCGCCAGGAGGAGTCCTACTCCCACCGGGAGTAGGACTCCCCCTTTCCTAGTTGGATTAGGACTTGGGAAGGGGAAAGAGGAGGAGGAGGAGAAGGAAGGGGGGGCGCCGCCCCCTCTCCTTGTCCTATTCGGACTAGGGGGGAGGGTCGCGCGGCCCTTGCCCTGGCCGCCTCTCCTTTCTTCCACTAAGGCCCATCAAGTTCCCGGGGGGCTCCGGTAACCTCCCGGTACTCCGGTAAAATCCCGATTTCACCCGGAACACTTCCGACATCCAAACATAGGCTTCCAATATATCAATCTTTATGTCTCGACCATTTCAAGACTCCTCGTCATGTCCATGATCACATCCGGGACTCCGAACAACCTTCGGTACATCAAACATATAAACTCATAATATAACTGTCATCGAAACGTTAAGCGTGCGGACCCTACGGGTTCGAGAACTATGTAGACATGACCGAGACACGTCTCCGGTCAATGACCAATAGCGGAACCTGGATGCTCATATTGGCTCCCACATATTCTATGAAGATCTTTATCGGTCAGACCGCATAACAACATACGTTGTTCCCTTTGTCATCGGTATGTTACTTGCCCGAGATTCGATCGTCGGTATCTCAATACCTAGTTCAATCTCGTTACCGGCAAGTCTCTTTACTCGTTCCGTAACACATCATCCCGCAACTAACTCATTAGTTGCAATGCTTGCAAGGCTTAAGTGATGTGCATTACCGAGTGGGCCCAGAGATACCTCTCCGACAATTGGAGTGACAAATCCTAATCTCAAAATACGCCAACCCAACAAGTACCTTCGGAGACACCTGTAGAGCACCTTTATAATCACCCAGTTACGTTGTGACGTTTGGTAGCACACAAAGTGTTCCTCGGGTAAACGGGAGTTGCATAATCTCATAGTCATAGGAACATGTATAAGTCATGAAGAAAGCAATAGCAAATTACTAAACGATCGAGTGCTAAGCTAACGGAATGGGTCAAGTCAATCACATCATTCTCCTAATGATGTGATCCCGTTAATCAAATGACAACCCATGTCTATGGCTAGGAAACATAACCATCTTTGATCAACGAGCTAGTCAAGTAGAGGCATACTAGTGACACTCTGTTTGTCTATGTATTCACACATGTATTATGTTTCCGGTTAATACAATTCTAGCATGAATAATAAACATTTATCATGAAATAAGGAAATAAATAATAACTTTATTATTGCCTCTAGGGCATATTTCCTTCAGAAACAATAGTATTTGGCACACCATGCAAGCGAATAATTTCACGAAAGAACAAATCAGCAACATTAACAACATCATCGCTTTTATGACATGGTATAAAGTGTGCTATTTTCGAGAACCTATCCACGACAACAAATATGCTATCCCTCCCCTTCTTTATTCAAGGTAAACCTAAAAAAAGTCCATAGATATATCCTCCCAAGGAATACTAGGTACAGGCAAAGGCATATATAAACCATGAGGATTGAGTCGTGACTTAGCTTTTTGACATGTAGTGCAGCGAGCAACAAAACGCTCAACATCCCGTCTCATCTTTGGCCAAAATAAATGTGTAGCAAGTATATCCTTTGTCTTCTTCACGCCAAACTATCCCATTAGTCCTCCTCCATGTGCCTCCTGCAACAACAAAATACGAACGTAGCTAGCTAGAATGCATAGCTTGTTAGCACGAAACACAAATCCATCGTTAACGACGAACTTGTTCCATGTTCTATCTTCTTTACAATTTTGCAATACATTTTTAAATTCAGCATCATGCACATATTGATCTTTGATGGTCTCCAAACCAAATATTTTAAATTCAAGTCGTGAAAGCATAGTATAACGACGAGACAATGCATCAGCAATAACATTTTCTTTACCCTTCTTGTATTTAATGACATAAGGGAAAGTCTCAATGAATTCAACCCATTTAGCATGTCTATGGTTCAGTTTTGCTTGACTTTTAATGTGTTTCAAAGATTCATGATCAGAATGTATAACAAATTCTTTGGGCCATAAATAATGTTGCCATGTTTCTAAGGTCCGAACAAGAGCATATAATTCTTTATCATAAGTAGAATAGTTCAGACTAGGCCCACTCAATTTTTCAGAAAAGTATGCAACATGTTTGCCATCTTGTAATAACACACCTCCTAATCCAATTCCACTGGCATCACATTCAAGCTCAAAAGTCTTATTAAAATCAGGAAGTTGGAGTAAAGGAGCATGTGTCAACTTATCTTTCAATACCATGAAGGCTTCTTCCTGTGCGGTACCCCAAACAAAAGGCACATCCTTCTTTGTAAGCTCATTGAGAGGTGCAGAAATGGTGCTAAAATATCTCACAAAACGCCTATAGAAACTAGCGAGTCCAAGAAAACTCCTCACTTGTGTGACTATTTTGGGCAGCGGCCAACTCTCAATAGCTTCAATCTTGGCTTTATCAACTTCAATTCCCTGTGGAGTAACAACATAGCCAAGAAAAGATACTTGGCCGGTGCAAAAGGTGCACTTCCCAAGGTTACCAAACAAACGTGCATCACGTAGAGCAATAAAAACAGCACGTAAATGTTCCAAATGTTCTTCCAAAGATTTGCTATAAATCAGTATATCATCAAAATAGACTACCACAAATCGTCCAATGAAAGCACGTAAAACTTCGTTCATTAGTCTCATGAAAGTACTAGGTGCATTAGTTAACCCAAAAGGCATGACTAACCACTCATATAATCCAAACTTAGTTTTAAATGTTGTTTTCCATTCATCTCCCAATTTCATACGAATTTGATGGTATCCACTACGCAAATCAACTTTGGAGAATATTGTAGAGCCACTCAATTCATCAAGCATATCATCTAGCCTAGGAATAGGATGACGATAACGGATAGTAATATTATTAATGCCTCAACAATCAACACACATACGCGACGTACCATCCTTTTTAGGCACTAGTATTATAGGAACACCACAAGGACTAAGAGATTCACGTATATAACCTTTGTCGAGCAGCTCCTGTACTTGACGCATAATCTCCTTCGTCTCCTCTGGATTGGTACAGTATGGTGCACGGTTGGGTAGCGATGCACCGGGGATTAAGTTAATTTGATGCTCAATCCCTCGAATAGGTGGTAATCCCGGTGGCACGTCTTGTGGGAAGACGTCAGTGAACTCCTGCAAAATGTTAGTGACAACAGGGGGCAAAGAGGAAGACACATCCTCGAATGAAAATAATGCCTCTTTGCACACAAAAGCATAGCAAACAGATTTGCTAAAATCTAGCTCATCAATATCAGATTTGGTGGCAAGTAAACATGCACTTTTCAATTTAATTTTAGAAACAACACTAGATGGATTATTATTAGGCTTCATTTGTTCCTGAAATTTGTTTGCCACAATCTGATTTTCACTCTTATTTTTCTCCTGTTTTGCTTTATTAGCTCTATTATTATCATCTTTCAAAATGGAATCGGGAGTCATAGGAAGCAAAGTAATATTTTTATCCTTATGAACAAGAGTATACTGATTGTTTCTACCATGGTGTACAAATTTTTTATCAAATTGCCATGGTCTACCAAGTAATAAGGAACATGCTTGCATAGGTACGACATCACAATCAACATAATCAGCATATGTAGAGATACTAAAATGCACACGAATAGTACGTGTTACCTTAACCTTGCCGCTGTTGTTGAACCATTGGATGTAGTAAAGATGTGGATGTGGTCTTGTGGTGAGAGATAGCTTCTCCACCATCTCCATGCTAGCCAAGTTGTTGCAGCTCCCTCCATCTATGATGACGCGAACAGAACGTTCCTTCACAACTCCCTTTGTATGGAACAAATTATGCCTCTGATTTTGCTTAGCTTGTGTGACCTGCACACTCAAAACACGTTGAGCAACTAAAAATTCATACCTGTCAGGGTCTTCAGGAGCCATGTATTGTGTCTCATGATCAGAATCATCTCCACCGTGTTCTTCACGTGTAATAAGAGCCAAAGTCTCCTCATCATAGTCACTAGCGGACTCATACCCGCCATCCTCAGTAGCAACCATCACACGTTGAGATTTGCATTCTCCCGCATAATGACCTCTTCCCTTACAACGGCGATAAATAATATCACTTGTGTGCTCTATTGATGCCATGGAAGAAGAAGAGCTCTGTGTAGGTCCGACAGGTGTGCTCTTGGCAGATAGTGGTGGTTGTGCCTGCTTTGTTGTATCACGGCTGGACGTGGCACCTGATGGAGGTGCTGGTGCAGTGGAAGTAGAGGATGCATGTGGTGTCCATGATGAAGGTCGACCTGCAGAAAAGTTAGTTCGCGCCAATGCCTGTCGACCCTGCACTTCACGTTCAGCTTTACAAGCAAGATGGAATAAACGAGTGATATTATTATACTCCTTATACTCTAGAATGGTCTGAATCTCTCTATTTAATCCACCCATAAAACGTGCAAGCATAGCTTCATTCTCCTCGACAATACCACATCTAATCATGCTAGTTTGTAATTCCTGATAATATTCTTCTACAGATTTTTCCTTGTCTTAAACGCTGCAATTTTTGAAGTAATTCACGTTGATAATATGGTGGAACCAACGAGTACGCATAGCAGTTTTCAAAGCAGCCCAAGTAGCTCGAATAGGATATAATCTACAATGTTCAGACCACCAAACACATGCAAAGCTAGTGAAAGCACAAATAGGAGCAGGAACACGTCTCTCCTCAGGATATTGTAAACATGTAAGTCGTTGTTCAGTTTTGAAAGCACAAGTGCTCCCTGGGTGATTTTGGTAATTTATGTCAACATATCTCTTGTTGGACTAATATTTTACCTAGTATGTTTCAGATAAGTTCAACAATGGAGTGGCATGGACTAGAGGATGTGGAACCCTTCAAGATCCTAAGGACAAAGGATTGGCTCAGGCTCAAAGCACAAGACTCTACATTTTCTATTTCAGTGATCCAAGATCACATTGAGTCTATAGGAAAAGCCAATACTATCAAGGAGGGATGAGGTGTTGCTTAATGAGTTTCTTGCTCAATGTGCTTAGTGATATGCTCCAAAGCCCTCAACTACTTTCTCACATCCACATATGACCCAAACCAAAAGTCAAACTCGGCCCCACCGAAACCATCTATCCGGCGCCACCGAGTTTAGATGTCATAGCCACAGCCACAAACCCTAGTCTTTTCGGTCTCACCGATAGGGATCTCGGTCGCACCAAGATGGGATTGTAATCTCTCTGTTTCCCTTCGTAACGTTTTGGTCAAACCGACATGAGCGATTGGTCCCACCGAGATTGCAATGCAAACTCTCTGTTTCCCTTCCGTAACGTTTCGGTCCAACCGAGATGAGCGAATCGGTCCCACCGAGTTTGCCTGACCAACTCTCTGTTTGTCTATTACCAAAATCGGTCTCACCGAGTTTGTGTAATCGGTCTCACCGAGTTTGTGTAATCGGTCTCACCGAGTTTGTGTAATCGGTCTCACCGAGATTACGTTATGCCCTAACCCTAACCATATCGGTCCCACCGAGTTGACATGTCAGTCCCACTGAAAATCCTAACGGTCACATTGTTTACTAAATCGGTCCGACCGAGTTTAACTATTCGGTCCCACCGAGTTTGGTAAGTTGTGTGTAACGGTTAGATTTTGTGTGGAGGCTATATATACCCCTCCACCCTCTCTTCATTCGTGGAGAAAGCCATCAGAACATGCCTACACTTCCAACATACATTTTCTGAGAGAGAACCACCTACACTTGTGTTGAGGTCAAGATATTCCATTCCTACCACATAAATCTTGATCTCTAGCCTTCCCCAAGTTGCTTTCCACTCAAATCTTCTTTCCACCAAATCCAAATCTTGTGAGAGAGAGAGTTGAGTGTTGGGGAGACTATCATTTGAAGCACAAGAGCAAGGAGTTCATCATCAACACACCATTTGTTACTTCTTGGAGAGTGGTGTCTCCTAGATTGGCTAGGTGTCACTTGGGAGCCTCCGACAAGATTGTGGAGTTGAACCAAGGAGTTTGTAAGGGCAAGGAGATCGCCTACTTCGTGAAGATCTACCCTAGTGAGGCAAGTCCTTCGTGGGCGATGACCATGGTGAGATAGACAAGGTTGCTTCTTCGTGGACCCTTCGTGGGTGGAGCCCTCCGTGGACTCACACAACCGTTACCCTTTGTGGGTTGAAGTCTCCATCAACGTGGATGTACGATAGCACCACCTATCGGAACCACGGCTCAAAAATCTCTGTGTCTCCAAATTGCGTTTGCACACTCCAATCCCATCCCTTTACATCCTTGCAAATTGCATGCTTTACTTTCCGCTGCTCATATACTCTTTGCATGCTTGCTTGATATGTATTGTGAATGTTAAAACTTGTGCCAAAACTCCACTTCAACTTAAAGAGATTAAAAACTGCAACTTTTCTTGCTTAGAGTCTATTCACCCCCTCTAGACACCTCTTCTCAATCCTTTCAATTGGTATCAGAGCTTTGGTCTCCATTGCCTTGGTTTAAACACCATTGGAGGAAGATGGATGAGTCTACTTTGGGGAGTCTTAGACATAGAGTGCCTATACTTGATGGAGAGTACTTTCATGAGTGGAAAAATGAGATGCTTGTGATTTTCAATGAATATCATTTGAACAAGTACATTACTAGCCCTTGTGCACCTCATGTTGATCATATGCATCCTACCCTTGATGAGTCAATTGACATGATTCGCAATCTTAGAACTATTAATCTTATCACTAGAGGTTTGCCTGGAAACTTGATTGGATGTTTGCCTACTCTTGAGTGTGCCTACTATATGGAAATTTCTTGAGGAACGCTTTCCAAATTATTCCTTGAAAAATCTAGATGAAATTCTCCATAAGTCTATTGCCTTGAGTAAGATGAATTCCAATGATCCTAGGTTTGGTGATTGTCTATTTGAGCTTACCAATCTTATGCGTGCCAAAGAGATGTCGGAATTATTAGTGATATTATTTCTGAAGCTATTAAAATTCATAAAGAAGATCATTGTCAAGCTCATTCTAACGAATCACCCTCTCTAGGAATTAATCCATCACATGACGATGTTGAACATGGATACTATGATGAGGATGATGATAGTGACTTTGATCTTGATGATGAAATGAGACACTTTGGTCTTATGGCAAATCTTCGGGGATACATGGCAGGAGGAAAGGAATGGGTTCTTGACAGTGGATGTACCGATCACATGACCGGAGATAAAGATATGTTTCGTGAGCTTACTGAAAACAACGGCCCTCAAAAGTATGTCACTTTTGGTGATAACTCAAAGGGTAAGGTGGTTGGCCTCGGTAAGGTGGCCATCTCACATGATAGCTCCATACAAAATGTCATGCTCGTTGAATCTCTTGGGTACAATTTACTTTCAGTATCTAGACTTGCTGATTTCGGTTTCAGTGTCCTATTTACTTAAATAGATTGCCAAGTGTTTTGAAGAGACAATCATAAAATGGTATTTACCGGTATACGTAGAGGTGATCTTTTACATTGTTGATTTCACTAAGAAGGCTCAACCTAGAACTTGCTTAATTGCTAAATCCTCTAAAGGCTGGTTATGGCATAGACGATTAGGTCACGTTGGCATGCGAAACCTTGACAAGCTTATCAAAGGAAATCATATCCTTGGCGTTAACGATGTCATATTTGATAAGGATAGACTTTGCAGCGCTTGTCAAGCAGGTAAACAGGTTGGAGGAAGGCATCCCGTGAAGAACATCACGACCACAAGGAGGCCACTCGAGCTACTTCACATGGATCTTTTCGGTCCCAACGCTTACAAATGTCTCGGTGGAAATTCTTTTGGTCTAGTTATAGTTGATGATTTTTCAAGATTTACGTGGGTGTTCTTTCTCAATGATAAATCGCAGGTTCAAAAGATCTTTAAGAACTTCGCTAGGAAGGCCCAAAATCAATTTGAAGTGAAGATCAAGAAGGTTCGCAGCGACAACGGAACGGAGTTCAAGAACACAAATGTGGACACCTTTCTTGACAAAGAAGGGATTTCACATGAGTTCTCGGCTACGTACACACCTCAACAAAATGGAGTTGTTGAGAGGAAGAACCGGACACTCATCGAAATGGCAAGAACGATGCTTGATGAGTACAAGACACCAAAGCACTTTTGGGCGGAAGCGGTTGAGACAGCTTGGCATGCAACAAATCGCTTGTATCTTCACAAGCTACTCGGCAAGACGGCATACGAGCTCCTCACCGGTAACAAACCCCAAGTTGGATACTTTCGAGTATTCGGCTCGAAGGGCTACATTCTTGATAAGCATCATCGCTCTAAATTTGCTCCTAAATCTCATGAAGGTTTCCTACTTGGTTATGGCTCAAACTCTCACACTTACCGTGTCTACAATAATTTCACCCGAAAGTTTGAAGAGACGGTAGATGTGAAGTTTGATGAATCTAATGGCTCGCAAGTAGAGCAATTGCCAATTGATGTAGGAGATAAAGACCCTTCGGAAGCAATCCAAGACTTCTCTATTGGCAAGATTCATCCAACGAAGGTGAAAGAGAGTACCTCGTCCGTCCAAGTGGAAGCTTCCACCTCTCAACTAGGTGAACCAAGAGTTGATACAGAAGCATCCACAAGTGGGACACATCAAGATGAAGAAAACAAGGAAGTACACCAAGATGAACATCAACAACCTCCTTCTCCACCACGACAAGAGAACGATGTAACATCCCAAAATTCTAAATTTTGGAATGTTATATTAGATAGATAGTTTTTGATTGCTTTGTGTGATGTGTTGTGTGAAACTGAGTGAAATTCGAAACTTTTTGAAAGTTAAATGAGAGGGAATAACAGGACTTTCCCAAACTTTCATGTTGCTTTCATAAATTCAAATTCTTTTCACCAGAAAACCCTGGAGAGAAGATGACATGACTTCTTCCATTAAATAAATGAAAAGGGTTTCGAAAAGATTTGAATTTTATTTGGAAATATTTTCAAATTCAGAAACGTCAAGCAACTCAATGATTTTCATGAGAGAAGATAAAATGACTTCTTCAAAACATATGAAATATGAGTTGGAAGTTTAAAAGGATCAAACTCAAAGTCCTTTTGAAATTATTTTCAATTTGGAGTTATTTGGGTTTTATTCAAATTATTTTTCTCGAAAAATAAAATCTACAGAAATTAGGGTAAAATGATTCCCTACATCAGAAAATTGGAGAGAAATAAATTTGAATTAATGTTGGTATTTTTAAAATGATTTTTATGGCATTTTATTGCAACAGTAGCACTCTTTGCTTTATTTAAATTTCTGTGGACATTATTTGACATTGGAAAAATGTTCATGCTATAGGAAATCTTTTTCTGAAAATTTTGATATACAATATGCCTATGTTGTATTTCTATTTTATGGTATTGTTTTATTTTTATTCGTCTGGAAAATGTTTATTAAAAAAGAAAAGTTTCCCCGTCGCCGACTGGGCCGGCCCAACTCCCAGGCCAGGCCACGGCCCAGCCCACGCGCCGCCGCCCCCGAGCTCCCGAGAGGGAGACCGCCGCCACCACGACAGCGCCGCCGCCGCCGTGTCCTTCCCGGACTCCGCCTCCCGCGCCGCCTTGCCCTGCCCCCTCCTCCACGCCACCTCCTCGCCCCCCCTCTATTTAAGCTCGCGCGGCCGCCGCCCTTTTCTCTCTGCCGCGCCGCGCCGCCCCCTCCCGCATCTCGCCGGAGCCGCTGAGGGAGTCCTGGATTAGGGGGTATCCAGACGGCCGGACTATATACTTTGTCCGGACTATTAGAGCGTGAAGATACAAGACTCAAGACTCCGTCCCATGTCCGGATGGGACTCTCCTTTGCGTGGAAGACAAGCTTGGCGATCCGGATATTATATTTCCTTCCTTGTAACCGACTCCATTAAACCCTAGCCCTCTCCGGTGTCTATATAAACCGGAGAGGTTGGTCCTTAGAAGGACGATCATAATCATCATAGGCTAGCTTCTAGGGTTTAGCCTCTACGATCTCGTGGTAGATCAACTCTTGTACTACTCATATCATCAATATCAATCAAGCAGGAAGTAGGGTTTTACCTCCATCGAGAGGGCCCGAACCTGGGTAAACATTGTGTTCCTAGTCTCCTATTACCATTAGCCTAAGACGCACAGATCGGGACCCCCTACCCGAGATCCGTTGGTTTTGACACCGACATTGGTGCTTTCATTGAGAGTTCCTCTGTGTCGTCCCTGCAAGTCTTGATGGCTCCTTCAATCATCAACAACAACGCGGTCCAGGGTGAGACTTTTCTCCCCGGACAGATCTTCGTGTTCGGCGGCTTCGCACTGCGGGCCAATTCGCTTGGCCAACTGGAGCAGATCGACAGCTACGCCCCTGGCCACCAGGTCAGGTTCGGAAACCTGAACTACACGGCCGATATCCGCGGAGACTTGATCTTCAACAGATTCGGGCCTGTTCCAGGAGCGCCGGACAATCATGATGAGCATGGCTTAGACCTGCTGTCGGACAATGCTCGGGATGTCGCCCCTGCGGTAGCCCCGGACCTAAATCCGGAGCAGACCACGTTGCCTAAGGACGGGTGATGGACCCCGCCCCGCAGGCCGCACACTCATCGGCGGTAGAGCCGAACACAGGCCTCGCCCCCAAAGAAGCCTGTGACTCCGGACCCCTGGACTTGTGTCCGGCTGTAGGTCCCAGACCGCGCGCCACCGAGCCCGCCGATTCCGGCTGGGCTCCGGTAATGGAGTTTACCGCTGCGGATATCTTCCAGCACTCGCCCTTTGGCGACATGCTGAACTCATTAAAGTCTCTCTCTTTGTCAGGAGACTCTCGGTCGAACTATGTCCGGCTCGAGTGGGAAGCAGGCGACGAGGGAATTCGTTGCCCACCCACCACCCATTTCATTGCCACGGTCGACGATTTGACCGACGTGCTTGACTTCGACTCTGAAGACATCGACGGTATGGACGACGATGTAAGAGATGAACAGGAGCCACCTCCCATAGGGCGCTGGACAGCCACCTCCTCATATGATATATATATATATATATGGTGGACACTCCGAAAGAAACCAATGGCGATGAGGCAATGGAGGATAACCCCTCAGGGAAGAAAGCAAAGCATGGCCATCATCGACGCCGCTCCAAGCCCCGCCATAGCAATACCGGCACTGCAGACGAAAGCAATCCGGATGGTGCCGACGATGAATACAACCCCAATGAGCCTGCCTTTGAGCAGGCTGAACAGGAAGACGGGCAGGTTGGCCCGGACGAACAGGCGACAGACGGGTATCCGGAGGAGGACAACTACATGCCCCTCTCCGAAGATGAGATCAGCCTCGGCGACGATGAATTTGGCGTGCCTAAAGACCCCGTAGAGCAGGAGCGCTTCAAGCGCCGGCTTATAGCCACTGCAAGAAGCCTGAAAAAGAAGCAGCAGCAGCTCCAAGATAATCAAGACCTACTCACAGACAGATGGGCTGAAGTCCTGGCAGCCGAGGAACATGGACTCGAGCGCCACATGGCTGACCGGCCACCTCGCGGCCGGGATAAAACGGCGTATCAGCCCGAATACCAGCCCGCAC
This sequence comes from Triticum aestivum, assembly GCF_018294505.1. Taxonomy (NCBI): domain Eukaryota; kingdom Viridiplantae; phylum Streptophyta; class Magnoliopsida; order Poales; family Poaceae; genus Triticum; species Triticum aestivum. The sequence continues at coordinate 211,486,658 of NC_057796.1, forward strand.
CCCCACGCCAATACACTATGGACTAGGGCAACAGGCACGACCTGCGAGATATATTGGAAAACAAGGCAGGAGAGCCAAGATCGATCTACGGATCGCGGGGGCGCGCCCAGACACGTGACGATAATCATCCTGCCAGATACACTACCAACAAGTCCGGCCGGGCCGAACACAGCCAGCCAGACTCATTCGAACTGCGTAGCCACATAGCCCGGCATAGAGGCGCCGCACACCCCCTCTGCTTCACTGACGAAGTGATGGATCATGAATTCCCAGAAGGGTTCAAACCCATAAACATCGAATCATACGATGGCACAACAGACCCCGCAGTATGGATCGAAGATTTCCTTCTCCACATTCACATGGCTCGCGGAGACGATCTACACGCCATCACGTATCTTCCCCTTAAGCTCAAAGGACCTGCCCGGCATTGGCTAAATAGTCTGCCGGCAAACTCCATTGGAAGTTGGGAAAACCTGGAAGACGCGTTCCTCGACAACTTCCAGGGCACGTACGTGCGACCACCGGACGCCGATGACTTGAGCCACATTACTCAACAGCCCGGAGAGTCAGCCAAGAAATTCTGGACTCGGTTCCTAACTAAAAAGAACCAAATAGTCGATTGTCCGGACGCCGAAGCCCTGGCGGCCTTTAAGCATAATATCCGTGACGAGTGGCTTGCCCGACACCTCGGCCAGGAAAAACCCAAGTCCATGGCAGCACTCACGACACTAATGACCCGCTTTTGCGCGGGCGAGGACAGATGGTTGGCTCGTAGTAGCATCATGCCACATTCCGGCGCCTCGGATGTCCGTGACAATAACGGCAAGCCACAGCGCAACAGACATAAGCGACAGAACAACGGCGACAACGCTGAAGACACAGCAGTCCACGCCGGATTCAGCGGATCTAAATCCGGTCGGCGGAAAAAGCCGTTCAAAAGAAACAATCAGGGACCGTCCAGTCTGGACCGCATACTTGATCGCTCGTGCCAAATTCATGGCACCCCGAATAAACCAGCAAACCATACTAATAGGGACTGCTGGGTGTTTAAACAGGCCGGTAAAATAAATACCGAAAACAAGGACAAGGGGCGGCACAGCGATGATGACGACGAGCCCCGGCGTCCGAACACGGGAGGACAGAAGAAATCCCCCCCCCCCCCAGGTGAAAACGGTCAACATGATCTACGCCACCCAAATTCCCAAGCGGGAACGAAAGCGAGCACTGCGGGACGTCTATGCGATGGAGCCAGTCTCCCCAAAGTTCAACCCATGGTCAACCTGTCCGATCACCTTTGATCGTAGGGATCACCCTACCAGTATCCATCACGGCGGTTCAGCCGCATTGGTCCTAGACCCAATCATCGACGGATTCCACCTCACGCGAGTCCTTATGGACGGCGGCAGCAGCCTGAACCTGCTTTATCAGGACACAGTGCGCAAAATGGGCATCGACCCTTCAAGGATCAAGCCCACCAAAACCACCTTCAAAGGTGTAATTCCAGGAGTAGAGGCCCGCTGCACGGGCTCCATAACACTGGAAGTGGTCTACGGATCCCCGGATAACTTCTGAAGCGAGGAGTTAATCTTCGATATTGTCCCCTTCCGTAGTGGTTATCATGCACTGCTGGGACGGACCGCATTCGCTCGATTCAATGCGGTACCACACTATGCATACCTCAAGCTCAAGATGCCAGGACCTCGCGGGGTCATCACAGTCAACGGAAACACGGACCGCTCTCTCCGTACCGAAGAGCACATTGCAGCCCTCGCAGCAGAAGTACAAGGCAGCCTTCTTCGGCAAACCATCTATCCGGCGACAACAACCCCGAACACCGTCAAGCGAGCCCCGAGTACACGGCAACAGGAGCGCGACTAGCAATCCGGCCTCTGCCCCAGTCCGATCACGGCAGCATTCGTGCCACGCGTACACAATTACGCACTTAAAATACCATGGGCATAGGCGGAGGCACAATAGTGCTGCAGTCAACAGTGCGGTTCAGCCGCAACGTATTTTGATAACCCCCTTCATCTTTCAGGAACCTGCATTCGGGCAGCCTCTTCGGAGAGCCAGATCACTGGATTCCTCACAGAAGGGAAAACCAAGGAGGCAAAAGGCTTTGCGCACAAAGGGAATACCAGGTGGTGTTTGTCACTGATAGTTATACCTGTTTTATATACCTGTATGCGGCCCGCCCTTGGGCAGGACATGTCAAATAGTCCTACTTTTCATTCGGCTTAACCCATCAATTGTACACATACGCTTAGACGTATTGTCTTACAATGGGAAACAATATATAGCGTCAGCTTATTATCATTATCCTCACATTTTTTCCTATAAATGTTTATTTAATATTGAATCCGTACATCTTGGTACGTTCAGTTTGCCAGGGGCTTCTTATGGCGCCCCATAATACAGCAAGTTAAGTCCGAAAACTTTCAACAGTGCGGCACCCCGAACTTATAGCACTATATGTATCAGCTCCGAATCATGTCTTGGGTCACTTTCAACAGTGCGGCGCCCCATAATATTGAATCACTTTCAACAGTGCGGCACCCCGGCTCCCTTGTTTTGGTACCTTACGTTCCATTATATCGGCTAAGGTAGCGCAGGGAGAACTACTGCGATTGTGTCCCGGTTCTTCCGGACGAGCACCTCAGTAGAGAAAGCCGAAAACTGACTGTCATGATGCGGCGAGAGCTGGTCGCTGTTCGAGAGGTCTCAAAATCCTTAAAGATTTTTTCCGCTTTAGGCGAGGAATCGGCCTCATCCGATTTAGGCGTGTATAGCGCCCCAGTTCGGCTCTCCGAATTCTAGGGGCTTTGCCGCAATTTAAAATTATAGACTTCTATGGCTAAGTGAGAGTTATAAAGCCGCATAGTCCGATTGCCTTGTTCGCTGCGCCAAACACCTCCTTCACGGACCAAAGATTTGGATAAAAGAGTGTTTTGGGTTTCCACGAACACCCCAGTACTAGTTACGCGGGGGCGGAAGCCGACGACTGGCCTACTTTCAGAATTCTATAAACAGCCGCACAGAAGGTAATATTTTAAATCAACAAAGTGCTATATAGCGCAAATAACTTTGTTTTTACATTACAAAAACGACAGGAGTGTATTCACTCAAAGATGGTGTCCTTGGTACACTCATCGGCCACGAGGCGAGCGCCCTTCATTACGCCATCATAATACTTCTCTGGATAGCGGTGCACCTTGCCCTCTGGTGGTCCATCCTTCACCAGCTTCTCCGCATCCAGCTTGCCCCAATGCACCTTCGCATGGGCAAAGGCCCGGCGGGCACCCTCAATGCAAACGGATCGCTTGATTACTTCAAGCCGCGGACAGGCATTTACCATCCGCTTTATCAGGCCGAAGTAGCTGGCGGGCAGGGGCTCACCAGGCCACATCCGGACTATGAAATCTTTCATAGCCACTTCGGCCGCCCTGTGGAGTTCCACCAACTGCTTCAATTGGTCACTCAGAGGCATCGGGTGTTCGGCTCCAGCATACTGGGACCAGAACAACTTCTCCGTCGAGCTCCCCTCTTCGGCACGGTAGAACTCCGCGGCATCCGATATGCTGCTTGGCAGATCTGCGAAGGCCCCTGGAGAGCTCCGAATTTGGGTAAGTAAAAGAAACTCTCCTTCACATGCTTGCTTTGCATAAAAAATGTCTTACCCGCCGCTATCTTCTTGGCCGCCTGGATTTCCTGCTGGGCCTTTTCGGCTTCGGCCTTGGCGTCTTTCATGCTCAAAAGGGCCTTCGCAAGCTCAGACTCCTTCGTCTTGAAGTCACACTCCAAGGACTCGAACTTCTTGCCGAGCTCCTGGAGCTCTTGCTGTGCCTCGCCCACCCTAACATTTTGCTTTTCACACTCAATGCGCTCCATAGCTGCCTTGTTTTCGGCCTCTGATAGCGCTTTCTTCAGGGACGCCACTTCAGTCATGGACCCTATTACAAAATCATGACGCCTCTGTTAGCGTCACTAATTTCCTTACTCTATATGACATGTGAATGAGGTATCACTTACCTTCGTTCTCTTCGAGCTGCCTCTTCGTGAGGCTGAGCTCGCCTTGAACCTGCTCCAGGTCCCGTTTGAGTCCGGTGACCTCGGCTGTGCGGGCAGCAGCGGCAAGTAGCACCGCCTACTTATTCACATAGACACCTACTGTTAGGCTCCTGCGGATTAAAATTGACCCTCCGTTTGGCTTTTCTTTCCGAACACCAAACAGAGTATCCGGGGCTACTGTCTATTGGGTGATAATTTCTCACACTTTTAATTACTTACCTCAAAGCCTGTCAGGAGGCTGGTGCAGGCTTCAGTCAATCCGCTTTTGGCGGACCGAACCTTCTGAATCACCGCACCCATAAGGGTACGGTGCTCTTCTTCCATGGAAGCGCCGCGTAGCGCTTCCAGCAGACTGTCCGGCGCCTCTAGCGCAACGGAAGTCATCGGCACGGCCGGCTCGCCCTCCTTAGCGAGGGGCCGCCTGCCCAAATCCGGAACCCTTGGAGGTTCCGGTGCGGTGTCCGGCTGAGAGTCCGCCTTGCTACGGCTCTCATCGGCATAATCCGAGGGGATCTTACGCCCCGTATGCCCGTCGTCTGGAATTCCGCCTTGAAGTCTCCAGAATCGCCTCCCCCTGCTCCGGGAGCCTTTCGGACGACACCTCCGTGTCGTCCGCAGGCCGAGGGGAAGTGGCCGTTGGGAGCGAATTCATCGCCGAATCGCTCAAAGACCCATCCGAAGAGGATACCTCGAGATGGGCCCTGGCCGGACTGCACATATGTGTTCGGCGTTATAACAAGCTATGAAGCTAAGTCGCACTAAAATATAACAGAGTGCGGATACTTACGATCTTGCTAGGGGCTTCCCCCTGGGCAGCCACTCCTCCTCGTTATAGGCGGCCGTGGTGGAGTGGCCCGGAAGGGACACCTTTCCCTTCTTTGGCGTCCTAGCCTCCCCCTGTGGGGCGGCTTTCCTTTTCTTCTCCTCCCCCGTGCGGGGAGGGGGCATTCCTTCATGTTCCTCCCCATCTCCATGGCAGGAATCCGCCTCGCCGTCTTCTGACGATGAGTCTATTACGACCTGGCGCCGGGAACCTTTCCTAGTTCCCACGGCCGCTTTCTTGGACCCTTCGGCCTCGCCTGATAGGGCGGCCCTCTTCCTCTTCTTCTCCTCCCCCTCATGGGAGGAGTGCGTCTCATCGTCTTCAGACGAGGCGTCCGGTGCGACCTCGCGCCGGAGACCCTTCCTGGTCCCCGTGGCCTTCTTTTCGGCCTTCCTCTCCGGCACCTTATACGGTGCCGGAGTCAGCATCTCCGTCAGGAGTGCGGTCGTCGGATCTTCGGGCAGCAGAGCCGGGCAGTCGATCTGCTCCGCCGTCCCCACATAATCCTGTTTTGTCAGCATAAATGACTCAAAATCTTCCCATGAATATGCAGGGAAAGGTACATTTTGTGATGGTTAAGAGGTTTTACCGGATTGGCCGGGCGCCTCGCGCTAAGCCCGCGGTCCTCGGAAAGGGGAGGTGGAACCTCGCCGGCCTTGAACAGCACCTTCCAGACGTCTTTATGCGTCGTGTCGAAGAACTCGTGCAACATCTGGTGTTCGGCCGGATCGAACTCCCACATATTGAATGCCCATCTTTGACACGGAAGGATCCTGCGAACGAGCATGATCTGGACCACGTTGACAAGCTTGATCTTCTTGTCCCGCATACTTTTTATGCAGTTCTCGAGTCCGGTCAGCTCCGCAGCTTCGCCCCAGGCTAGGCCCTTCTTCTCCCAAGAGGTGAGCCGCATGGGGACTCCGGATCAAAATTTGGGGGCCACCGCCCAATTGGCGCCGCGTGGCTCGGTGATGTAGAACCACCCTGATTGCCACCCTTTCACGGTCTCCACAAAGGAGTCGTCGAGCCATGTGACGTTGGGTATCTTGCCCACCATGGCACCTCCACACTCCGCCTCCTGGCCGCTAACGATCTTCGGCTTCACGCAGAAGGTTTTCAGCCACAGGCCAAAATGGGGCCTGATGCGGAGGAAGGCCTCGCACACAATGATAAAGGCCGAGATGTTGAGGACGAGATTCGGGGCTAGATCGTGGAAATCTAGCCCATAGTAATACATGAGCTCGCAGACGAACGGGTGGAGTGGAAATCCTAGTCCGCGGATGAAATGAGGGAGGAATACTACTCTCTCCCGAGGCTTGGGGGTGGGGGTGATCTGTCCCTCCGCCGGGAGCCTGTGCGCGATGTTTTCGGCCAGGTATCCGGCCGCCCGAAGCTTGGTGATATTCCCCTCTGTGATAGAGGAGGCCATCCACTTGCCTCCCGCTCCGGACATACTGTGGATGATCCTACGGAGAAGGTGAGAACTTGGGCGCTGGAGCTCGAGAGTGCGAGAACGGATGAGCAGAGGAGGAAGGAGGCGTGGTGAAAATGGGGAATCCTTATCCCTTTATAAAGGAGACGAAAATGGTGCGCCTCCCCACTTGCCCGTTGAAGATCGCTTATTTCCCAAGCGCCACGATTGATGGCGCGGTAGGGTTACCCATACCCGTATTGATGAGAATCCCGTAATAAGGGGACATGATCTCTGCTTCGACAAGACATGCCGAGGAAACCGCCTCGCAATATGTGTTGTGGCTGGTTGTGGGAAAACGGTTCAAATAAAGACCCGACCATAATGTCATGTCTTGTTGCCTCAAGTTGTCAGCAGATTACATTTGTGGAATATCGTTCTCTCTACGGTGGAATATGAAGATCAATTTGCCGATCCGGACACGATTTAAGTGTTCGGTAATTACTTTGGAGTATTCGGAGATGGAACCCACCTTGCAATGCCAAAGACAAAACTGCGCGCCGGACTCATCGTCATTGAAGCCTGGTTCAGGGGCTACTGAGGGAGTCCTGGATTAGGGGGTATCCGGACAGCCGGACTATATACTTTGTCCGGACTATTGGAGCGTGAAGATACAAGACTCAAGACTCTGTCTCGTGTCCGGATGGGACTCTCCTTTGCGTGGAAGACAAGCTTGGCGATCCGGATATTATATTTCCTTCCTTGTAACCGACTCAATGTAAACCCTAGCCCTCTCCGGTGTCTATATAAACCAGAGAGGTTGGTCCTTAGAAGGACGATCACAATCATAATCATCATAGGCTAGCTTCTAGGGTTTAGCCTCTACGATCTCGTGGTAGATCAACTCTTGTACTACTCATATCATCAATATCAATCAAGCAGGAAGTAGGGTTTTACCTCCATCGAGAGGGCCCGAACCTGGGTAAACATTGTGTTCCTAGTCTCCAGTTACCATTAGCCTAAGATGCACAGATCGGGACCCCCTACCAGAGATCCGCCGGTTTTGACACCGACAGCCGCCGCCGCCCCGCTCTGTCCCGTCGCCATGGACCGCCGCCGATGCCGCCATCCTCCGCGCCTCGCCGAGCCGCCCCTCCACGTCTACTCCGCCACCTCCGCGCCGCCTACTGCCGTCGCCGGAGCTGCCTCGCTCGCCGGAGCCGCCGCGCCGCCTCGTCGTTAACCTCGCCGCCGTCGACAAAGAAATAAAACCGCCGAAAACCGTCGGTAAAACCACCGAACTGTCCCGGTTTATTCTGGTTTTTCTTCGGTTTTTCCCGATAGGTTTTTGATTAGTGAACGTCCGCTCGTTTAGGATCTGGAGCGGACAGATTCGTTAGTTAGCGTTCGGCAGCGAACGTTCGCTCGGTAGAGTTTTTCTTTTTCTTTTTAATTTCGGCCAGGGACCCGTCCGTGAATATTTTATTTACAAATAAGCCCCTGGACTTCAAACACTCACAACTTTCTGCTCGTTAGTCGGAATTAGACGAAATCAACGCCCACTTCTTTGTTACGATCTCCTCTATCCAGTAAAACAACTTAAACATATTTTTGAAAGTTCTAAAATTTGATTTTCAAACAGATTTGAATTTGAATTTCGTTTGATCATAACTTGAGTTCTATAACTCCGATTTAATTGATTCTTTTTTGCTAATCGGATCTCTTGACCTAAACTTTCTGATAAGGCCAAATTCACTTAATTTTGGGTACTGTTAGAAATTGTTTTCTGTTGCAAGAGTTAATTGCTTGTTTTCGAAGTATTGCGAGTTCTTTTCTTCGATTCTTTTGCATGATTGCTTATGTGTGGTTACTATTGATTGCTTACGATAGATTGAACGGAGTGTGACGAGTAGAACTATCAGGAGTTATGAGTGCGAATCATCTTCATCAACAGTACAAGGCAAGTTCACACTTTGATCATACTTTTTATTACCCAGTTTTTATGCATTAGATCAACCCTCACACATTGCATGATTAGGATTTGATTAATATGTGGGTTTTTGGGAAGTAGTTGATGAGGTAGGAACCTATTGACCTGCATTCAAACCTTGGGAGTTACTTCTACGTTTTGCTTATACTGCTATGCTATGCTCGTAAACGTGGATTGGGTTTGAGTGTATTCCATGACAGATGTGAGATTGTTAATTAATGGTTCAACTTAAGGTGGCTACTTGAATACACATCTGGGTGGATTGAGGCACCTGGGGTATCCAGTGTTGCCTGTTTTTTTGGAAATCCTGGGGTTCCGTGTGATTTTCCTATGGACCGCCACTCAGGCTCAAAGGGATCATAAGATTATTCATGCTAGAAACTTCCGTGTGCAGCCACAAGCTATTATGGGCTCTAGCATAGTTGAGTAGGTTGTGTGAGCTCTTGAAGAGGTAGACTAGCAGATGTAGGGGATGTAGGTGGTACTGTCTACCCGGAGTAGAGAGTTAACGCTTCTGAAAGACTGTGTCTCGGTCATCCGTTTCTCAAACATCTTGTAGTGCGAGAAATCAAACAGAGGAGATCGAGTCTTGTGGGGAAAAGTGCACAAACCTCTGCAGAGTGTACAAACTAATCATGATTAGCCGTGTCCCCGGTTATGGACATCTTGAGTATCTAGTTCTTGGATTATCATTTGGATCTCATCATGTTACTTAATTTAATTTGATTGGGTTTAATCACGTTCTTAATTGGGCTTGAGTTGGAGGAACCTTCTCAATGTTTAACAACCACCAGGATAGTTAAATAAAATTTATTCCTTAGTTGTAGGGAAAAATTGGCTTTATGCAAAAACAAACTTAGGGCTTTTCCATCAGCCAAATATGCGTGTAGTGATAGCTATTATTCATCATTATCCTATGGTGTGAATTTGCCAGTACATTCAATGTACTGACCCTTTGTGGCTGCAACGTCTCATGTTGCAAGAATCTTACGACGAGTAAGTGATACGTTAGGGTTATGATTTCTACACTCAACTTTGCCGTTGGTGTTGATGGGAATCCACAACCTTGTTGTTTCTTCCGTTGTATGGATTGAGGTAATAGTATTTATGTTACTTTATACATGTGATTTACCTCTGTTATAAATCCTCGAGTACTGTGTGTGTCAGCATACCGATCCAGGGATGACACTTAAGCACAGAGACTTGACTGTTTGAGGTCTGGTTGCTACAAGATGGTATCATAGCAGGAGATATCAATTATGGAATGAAAGCTCATGGCAGTAACATGGGCATAGACAGGGCTAACCATGGTGTTATTGCCCGCTTATGCTATTGTCACCGTGCGGAGTTAAGCATGCAGATGCATGGAAGGATTGGATGGTAGTAGGCTGATGGAGCATCTGTCAGCAAAAGATGAAGTTTTAACCTTAGCTGGTGTATCACAAGGATCTGGAGTATTACATCAAGAAGTTTAGGGTGGAACTTCAGGAAGCCATATTTGACAAGGAAGCATTTTGTGAAGAACTCAGGACCTAGAAGCTAAAAGTAGCCATGCAGGAGGAGCAAAAACCTCGAGATACAGGAGAACCGTCAGGAACTGAAGGACAGTAGGACCATGGTTCATGGCAAGGATGTTGAAACCGGAAGTTTGGAATGCAACTCCGAAATATTAAGGGACGTCACGAGAGACTTCGCATCAAACAAAGATGATCTGGCAAAAGAACTTGAGAAGGACAAGCACGATCGGAAGAAGCCATCAGAGACATGACCAAGACTTGAAGAGTTTGATGACCTTGAAGATTTATTGACCTTTAGAAGACCAAACCCCTGTTATATACCTATGTTAGATGCGACGTTTGTGAGCTGTCTTTTGTTTGTTGTTTTTCCAACAGCCACAAAATAAATCAGTCTTTTCAAAACTATTGTTTGTGTTGTGTGTATCCCTCTCTATCTCTCTTATCCCACCCCAAAACCCATGGACCAATAGAGGATGAATGGAGATGAGCTTATATTTTCTGGACCGACGAGTCAATTGGAGACAAACCGATGGATTCAGAACATGGAGGATCACATGGAGAATAACCCTATAGCCGGAAAGGATATGACCCAGCATGCTCTTCAATGCTTTGAAAGAGGTGCTGCTACTTGGTGGAGGATGTACCAAACCATCAATGGATGGCAAAGAGTAACCACTTGGAAAGAATTTAAGTTGACTTTGCCAAAGTCTCGGTTTGTGTCCCAGAAATTGAAGCCTTATGGAAGGGATATGAAGAAACCCTATGCATGCAAGTTTTGTGAAGAAATAGGACACAACCATAAAGGGCACAAGAATGAATGCCCTAATTGTGAAGGAAGTCACCCAGCTGAAGAATGCCCAACTAGGAAGATTACTTGTTTCTTGTGTGAAGGACCTACCCACTACCCTGCTCAGTGTCACATTTACCCCATGGTACCAAGAACCATCCAGTAGAGGAAAGAAGCAATGAAAGGAGCCCTCATGGAATTTTTAGAAGAACATGTGATGAAGGAAGGGGTGGAGGACACACCCGAAGAAGACCCAATTAAACCCTGCACCAAGTCATGCTATTCATGTGGAGAAGAAGGACACATCTCCCAGAATTGTATGAATGGGGATCTAGTAGAATTCCTGACAGAGGAAGTAGAGTATGACCCACAGGAAATAGAAGCCCTGATTGGAACGGAAAAGTCCAGGAAGAGAAGTAGATTGGATTCCAGTAAGGACCTAAGTCATATCACTTGTTTCAGGTGCAAGGAGTCAGGGCACTACTTCAGTAGTTGCCCAAAAAAAAGGAAGTCGAGGACCCAAGGAGGCTATATAATCACAAGGAAACCAAGAGACTTGTCAGAAGTAATATGTTTCCGTTGTGATGAAGTAGGGCACTTTGCCAGAGAATGCCCCAAGGAGAAGGAGACTTGTGATAAATAGTTGAGTTGCAACGAGAAATATAGTAGTAGTAGTGCGGACATTTTTTTTAGTATTGAGGTGTTGAGTTGAGGCCTGTAATGGAAATACAGGAGATTGTAGTAATTGAAGAATCAATAAAGTTATCATCGTTGGTACTGATTTGGATTTTTATGAGTTGTTACTCTATGAAGAAAGATTTTGACCATTTTCGAGGATATGAGAAATATGGTCTATGGAAGATTGGAGCATTTTAAGGGTGGTAGTACCCTGTGAGGAGATTTGACCCCTGGAAAGGAAAATGATATTCCACGGAGTGGATTTCGGACTAAACAAGTATGAGTTTTATCTCGAGATGTTGGATACCGCAAGAGTATGAAGGGATGAAGTACTATTGGATATGAAGAAGGTATAATGTTGGTAATATGGAGCAATTGTAACTCCATGATGAGTCTGAGTAATCACGTCTTAGTTTGGTACAAATAGAAGGAAGGGAGACAGTACAATTGGATGGATTTAAGAATGCTAGGAAATTGGATGTTGGAATAATGATCGGTTGTCCCGAGGATGATTCAAGGTTTGCAAGTGATGAGATGGGCCATAACCCACAGGCCCCAGGACCTGCCAAGAAGCAAGCACACTCTTGCTGAAGGAAAAACCCTGGAAGAGGATGCGACTTTTATCGACAGACGATCTTATAGGAGTACGCAAAACCTGAGAGATGTGAAGGAACGATAGATGTTTGTTTGGCTTGCAGAATCAAAGGATTTTGCCGAACTCGGTTCGTTGACAAGAGAAATTCTGCAATGCTTGTGAGGATGACCGAGTGTTAGAATGCGAGATTCGCTAAACCATGTATAAGGTAATGATTTGGGTGCGGGGTGGATTGATCACCATACCGACTTACTCTTGTTATTCGCTTTGCTATATGGGATGGTAAATCTGAGTGACTTACCTATAGTAGAGAGACGACGATCAAAACCTTGTTTAAACCCTAGAATGGTATGACAATTTTTCCCTGGTACAAGGCAGCTGTGGCCAAATCATAGGACATACGGTGAGGTTCAACCCAGACCCATTTCCTGCAGGAGAAACCATAAACTGTTGACCACCATGAGATATCGATAGTTGTTTATCATTGGCGCCAGACTTGTCAGCTAAGGAAAACCCAGTCTCGGAATAACCTTACCAAGATGAAAGGACAGAAGAATTGAGGAAAAGGTTATGCCGCTACCGGAGAAGCCACAGAAGGAATTATACTGAAGATCTGAGAAGACCGGCCCTGTCAAGAATAAGGATGGAGTATATGAGTATTGATGGGACCGTAACAATGCTTCTAAGGGTGGTAGCACCCGAGACCCCGGAGACGATCAATGGATTTTGAAGACCCCGAACCTAACCTATTTCTTGCTAGCCTCTCTGAATCTCGAGGACGAGATTCATTTTAAGGGTGGTAGGTTTGTAACATCCCAAAATTCTAAATTTTGGAATGTTATATTAGATAGATAGTTTTAGATTGCTTTGTGTGATGTGCTGTGTGAAATTGAGTGAAATTCGAAACTTTTTGAAAGTTAAATGAGAGGGAATAACAGGACTTTCCCAAACTTTCATGTTGCTTTCATAAATTCAAATTCTTTTCACCAGAAAACCCTCGAGAGAAGATGATATTACTTCTTCCATTTAAATAAATGAAAAGGGTTTCGAAAAGATTTGAATTTTATTTGGAAATATTTTCAAATTCAGAAACTTCAAGCAACTCAATGATTTTCATGAGAGAAGATAAAATGACTTCTTCAAAACATATGAAATATGAGTTGGAAGTTTAAAAGGATCAAACTCAAAGTCCTTTTGAAATTATTTTCAATTTGGAGTTATTTGGGTTTTATTCAAATTATTTTTCTCCAAAAATTAAATATACAGAAATTAGGGTAAAATGATTCCCTACATCAAAAAATTGGAGAGAAATAAATTTGAATTAATGTTGGTATTTTTTAAAATGATTTTTATGGGATTTTATTGCAACAGTAGCACTCTTTGCTTTATTTAAATTTCTGTGGACATTATTTGACATTGGGAAAATGTTCATGTTGTAGGAAATCTTTTTCTGAAAATTTTGATATACAATATGCCTATGTTGTATTTTTATTTTATGGTATTGTTTTATTTTTGTTCGTCTGGAAAATGTTTATTAAGAAAAAAGAAAAGTTTCCCCGTCGCCAACTGGGCCGGCCCAACTCCCAGGCCAGGCCACGGCCCAGCCCACGCGCCGCCGCCCCCGAGCTCCCGAGCGGGAGACCGCCGCCGCCGTGTCCTTCCCGGACACCGCCTCCCACGCCGCCTTGCCCTGCCCCCTCCTCCACGCCACCTCCTCGCCCCCCTCTATTTAAGCTCGTGCCGCCGCCGCCCTTTTCTCTCTGCCGCGCCGCACCGCCCCCTCCCGCATCTCGCCGGAGCCGCCGCCGCCCCGCTCCGTCCCGTCGCCGTGGACCGCCGCCGATGCCGCCATCCTCCGCGCCTCGCCGAGCCGCCCCTCCCTGTCTACTCCGCCACCTCCGCGCCGCCTACTGCCGTCGCCGGAGCCGCCGCGCCGCCTCGTCTTTAAACTCGCCGTCGTCGGCGAAGAAATAAAACCGCGGAAAACCGCTGGTAAAACCACCGAACTGTCCCGGTTTATTCTGGTTTTTCTTCGGTTTTTCCCGATAGGTTTTTGATTAGTGAACGTCCGCTCGTTTAGGATCTGGAGCGGACAGATTCGTTAGTTAGCGTTCGGCAGCGAACGTTCGCTCGGTAGAGTTTTTCGTTTTCTTTTTAATTTCGGCCAGGGACCCGTCCGTGAATATTTTATTTACAAATAAGCCCCTGGACTTCAAACACTCACAACTTTCTGCTCGTTAGTCGGAATTAGACGAAATCAACGCCCTCTTCTTTGTTACGATCTCCTCTATCCAGTAAAACAACTTAAACATATTTTTGAAAGTTTTAAAATTTGATTTTCAAACAGATTTGAATTTGAATTTCGTTTGATCATAACTTGAGTTCTATAACTCCGATTTAATTGATTCTTTTTTGCTAATCGGATCTCTTGACCTAAACTTTCTGATAAGGCCAAATTCACTTAATTTTGGGTACTGTTAGAAATTGTTTTCTGTTGCAAGAGTTAATTGCTTGTTTTCGAAGTATTGCGAGTTCTTTTCTTCGATTCTTTTGCATGATTGCTTATGTGTGGTTACTATTGATTGCTTACGATAGATTGAACGGAGTGTGACGAGTAGAACTATCAGGAGTTATGAGTGCGAATCATCTTCATCAACAGTACAAGGCAAGTTCACACTTTGATCATACTTTTTATTACCCAGTTTTTATGCATTAGATCAACCCTCACACATTGCATGATTAGGATCTGATTAATATGTGGGTTTTTGGGAAGTAGTTGATGAGGTAGGAACCTATTGACCTGCATTCAAACCTTGGGAGTTACTTCTACGTTTTGCTTATACTGCTATGCTATGCTCGTAGACGTGGATTGGGTTTGAGTGTATTCCATGACAGATGTGAGATTGTTAATTAATGGTTCAACTTAAGGTGGCTACTTGAATACACATCTGGGTGGATTGAGGCACCTGGGGTATCCAGTGTTGCCTGTTTTTTTGGAAATCCCGGGGTTCCGTGTGATTTTCCTATGGACCGCCACCCAGGCTCAAAGGGATCATAAGATTATTCATGCTAGAAACTTCCGTGTGCAGCCACAAGCTATTATGGGCTCTAGCATAGTTGAGTAGGTTGTGTGAGCTCTTGAAGAGGTAGACTAGCAGATGTAGGGGATGTAGGTGGTACTGTCTACCCGGAGTAGAGAGTTAACGCTTCTGAAAGACTGTGTCTCGGTCATCCGTTTCTCAAACATCTTGTAGTGCGAGAAATCAAACGGAGGAGATCGAGTCTTGTGGGGAAAAGTGCGCAAACCTTTGCAGAGTGTACAAACTAATCATGATTAGCCGTGTCCCCGGTTATGGACATCTTGAGTATCTAGTTCTTGGATTATCATTTGGATCTCATCATGTTACTTAATTTAATTTGATTGGTTTAATCACGTTCTTAATTGGGATTGAGTTGGAGGAACCTTCTCAATGTTTAACAACCACCAGGATAGTTAAATAAAATTTATTCCTTTGTTGTAGGGAAAAATTGGCTTTATGCAAAAACGAACTTAGAGCTTTTCCACCAGCCAAATATGCATGTAGTGATAGCTATTATTCATCATTATCCTATGGTGTGAATTTGCCAGTACATTCAATGTACTGACCCTTTGTGGCTGCAACGTCTCATGTTGCAGGAATCTTACGACGAGTAAGTGATACTTTAGGGTTAAGATTTCTACACTCAACTTTGTCGTTGGTGTTGATGGGAATCCACAACCTTGTTGTTTCTTCCGCTATATGGATTGAGGTAATAGTATTTACGTTACTTTATACATGTGATTTACCTCTGTTATAAATCCTCGAGTACTGTGTGTGTCAGCATACCGATCCAGGGATGACACTTAAGCACAACGACTTGACCGTTTGAGGTCGGGTCGCTACAAACGACAACGAAGAAGGCCAAGAAGAAGAACAAGATGAAGAATATGTTCCACCAAGATCCAAGCAAAAGCTTTCACGAGTTCGAGCAAGAGTTGCTAAAGACCATCCCGTCGAGAAAATCTACAATGATATCCAAACCGGGAGAATCACTCGCTCTAAAACTCGTTTAGCTAACTTTTGTGAACATTATTCATTCATCTCTAGCATTGAACCTATGAAGGTTAAAGAAGCTTTGGAAGATCCGGATTGGATAAACGCCATGCATGAAGAGCTACACAACTTTGAAAGAAACCAAGTGTTGACATTGGTCGAGAAGCCTGACAACAACCACAACATCATCGGCACCAAATGGGTGTTTCGCAACAAGCAAGATGAAGATGGGCAAGTAGTTCACAACAAAGCATGTCTCGTCGCCCAAGGCTACACTCAAGTCGAAGGTATGGACTATGGTGAGACATATGCCCCCGTTGCTAGACTTGAGTCCATTCGCATCTTACTTGCTTATGCTAATCACCATGATATCACATTGTACCAAATGGACATTAAAATTGCTTTTCTAAATGGTGAAATAGAGGAGGAAGTTTATGTTAAGCAACCTCCCAGCTTTGTTAATCCTAAGAAACCTAATCATGTTTACAAGCTTCACAAAGCTCTTTATGGTCTTAAACAAGCTCCTAGAGCGTGGTATAAATGCTTGACCAAGTTCCTTATTGAAAAAGACTTTGAAATTGGAAAAAATGATTCTACTCTTTTTACTAAAAGGGTTAATGGAGAACTATTTGTGTGTCAAATCTATGTTGATGATATTATATTTGCTTCGACTAACCCTCACTTTAGTGAAAAGTTTGGAAAGCTAATGTCGGAGAAGTTTGAGATGTCGATGATGAGTGAGCTCAAATTCTTTCTTGGTTTGCAAATCAAGCAAACTAAGGAAGGTAACTTTGTCTCTCAAACAAAGTACACCAAGGACTTATTCAAGAAGTTCAATATGCAAGAATGCAAAGGTATGACTACACCCATGCCTACTAGTGGACATCTTGATTGACCAAAGATGGTGAACCAGTTGATCAAAAGGTTTACCGCTCCATGATTGGTTCATTGTTATATCTATGTGCTTCACGTCCCGATATTATGCTAAGTGTGTGCATGTGTGCACGATTTCAAGCCGCCCCTAAAGAATGTCATCTTAAGGCTGTGAAAAGGATAGTGAGATACTTAATCCATACGCCAAACTTTGGCATTTGGTATCCTAAGAGGGCCTCGTTTGATTTTGTTGGCTACTCCGACTCGGACTATGCCGGTGACAAGGTTGATAGAAAGTCCACTTCGGGTACTTGTCAATTTCTTGGTAGATCTCTTGTTTCTTGGTCCTCCAAGAAACAAAACTCGGTATCCTTATCCACCGCCGAAGCGGAATACATTGCAACTGGTTCATGTTGTGCTCAATTACTTTGGATGACCCAAACTCTCAAAGATTATGGGATATATGTGAAACATGTTCCATTGCTTTGTGACAATGAAAGTGCTATCAAGATTGCTCACAATCCCGTGCAACACTCTCGAACTAAGAATATTGAAGTTCGTCATCATTTCATTCGAGATCATGTTTCTAAGGGTGACATTAATCTTAAGCATGTTCGTACCGACAAGCAATTGGCGGATATATTCACTAAACCACTTGACAAGAAAGTGTTTTGCAGGTTGAGAGGTGAATTGAACATCATTGATGCTTCAAACTTGGAGTAGGAACTCCATTTGGATATATGCAAGACATGAGCCTATGACTAATCCTTGATATTTCTTTTATGATGATAATCTTAGGCCTTGGATATATTTGCACCTTGCATGTTATCTAACCCGTGTAGGTACTTGGATGAATCTAAATATATGAGATTGCCACTCACTCACATCTTGAGCGATCTCTACATCATCAAGTCTCTATACAATGGTGGTTAAAGACAAGGAAGCACGAAACCATTCAAACATATCCTTTGACAATTTCTATGTTGAGTTTCATGATTGTCTTTTTGGATACACAAGTGCTCTTCCTTGCAAAACTAACCCATGTAGGTAGATGAGCTCAAATTCCAAGTGGTGCTCCCAACTCTTGATGAGCGACATCGACCTTGAGCAACCCACATAAGTTCAGCTACATGATCACGATCAACACCACCACCCAAGGTATGTTATTCCATCTTAGAGAAGCTTTACTCCAAGTCATGAGTCAAAGCAACTCAACAAGATGCGAATACATCAAAATTCTTAAATGAAAAGTGGTAACCCCACTTGTGCTTAAATGATGAGTATGACCTATGTTCAAACGTTCTCATTTGACTCCTAAGTCAATATACTCTAACATAGGTGACTTTGTCACCAACCAATCTAGATGGAGCTTTCTTGTGTTCTTTTCTATGCTCTTGCATTTGTCTCATGCATATTTGTTTCCCCTTTTCAAAAAAACACTTCATCTAGATTTCTTTTCTGTTCTGTTCTGCATTCCCTGCATCCAATTCCTTGCAAATCTTCTAGTTAATTCCTTGCAAATCCTTGTGAGATCTTACTTGTCTAGTGAGCTGAGGTGACAAGTGTTTTCTCTGCGATGAACTCGGCCACACCGGTCAAATGCCTTCGGTCCAACCGAAACCTATTGGTGCAACCGAAGCATACAATTCGGTGCCACCGATTTCACTACAGGAAAAACAGCTTGCCACTTGTTCCTGCTTTCTTTCCGATCCAGCTCCACTCAATGATTCTTATCCTCTACCAGCATCTCATTCGACTTGCTGCTTTGTTCTGTGACTCAAGGACCAAACCCATTTACAACAAAATTCCAGAAGCACCCTTCTTGGAAATTGATGTCAAAGGGGGAGAGAGAGAGAGCACATCAAAGCTTAACCGTTTCTATAAGGGGGGGATACTTAGGGAGAGAGACCCCAGATGCTTGGTGTTCAAGAGGAGAGAAGTCACATGTCTTTAAGAGGGGAAAGACATGCTCATATTTGATTGTTTGCATTAGCTCTATTTATCCTTGAATTCATTGCACATCTTTACCTTTGGGGACATGTCTATATCCAATGTGGTACTTAGTACTCACTCTCTACATGTCATCCCAGTCTTGGTACTCTTGTGGTTTCTTTTGTGTGCTCAGTCTAGTAGGTGTATCTGTGTTATCTAACCTTGTTTACACAGGTCCACTCCTTTCTAAGCCAACTCAAGACCACAAGGTAAGTATATGCATCACAGTCATGTGTATGAGGATTTCTTGCTGATGTACATACTGTTTGCAAGAAGGACTCATGAGCATGAAGGTACATTTCCCATATTCACATCATTTTCTCTGATGCATATAGCCAAGATACATGTAACACATTGCTTACTCTGTCATGTTTATGCTTTCACATACTCCTATATTTCATATTTACATGATTGCATACATGTAGGGGGAGCCTATGCATGTTACATGTCTTTCCAAAGCTTTACTTATTATTCTCTATATCTTTATCTAAAGCTTTGATGTATGTTGTCATCAATTACCAAAAAGGGGGAGATTGAAATCACAAGTGCTCCCTGGGTGATTTTGGTAATTTATGTCAACATATCTCTTGTTGGACTAATACTTTTACCTAGTATGTTTCAGATAAGTTCAACAATGGAGTGGCATGGACTAGAGGATGTGGAACCCTTCAAGATGCTAAGGACAAAGGATTGGCTCAAGCTCAAAGCACAAGACTCTACATTTTCTATTTCAGTGATCCAAGATCACATTGAGTCTATAGGAAAAGCCAATACTATCAAGGAGTTTGCCTGACCGACTCTCTGTTTGTCTACTACCAAAATCGGTCTCACCGAGTTTGTGTAATCGGTCTCACTGAGATTACGTTATGCCCTAACCCTAACCATATCGGTCCCACCGAGTTGACATGTCAGTCCCACCGAAAATCCTAACGGTCACATTGTTTACTAAATCGGTCCGACCGAATTTTACTATTCGGTCCCACCGAGTTTGGTAAGTTGTGTGTAACGGTTAGATTTTGTGTGGAGGCTATATATACCCCTCCACCCACTCTTCATTCATGGAGAAAGCCATCAGAACATGCCTACACTTCCAACATACATTTTTTGAGAGAGAACCACCTACACTTGTGTTGAGGTCAAGATATTCCATTCCTACCACATAAATCTTGATCTCTAGCCTTGTCGATGTTGCTTTCCACTCAAATCTTCTTTCCACCAAATCCAAATCCTGTGAGAGAGAGTTGAGTGTTGGGGAGACTATCATTTGAAGCACAAGAGCAAGGAGTTCATCATCAACACACCATTTGTTACTTCTTGGAGAGTGGTGTCTCCTAGATTGGCTAGGTGTCACTTGGGAGCCTCCGACAAGATTGTGGAGTTGAACCAAGGAGTTTGTAAGGGCAAGGAGATCGCCTACTTCGTGAAGATCTACCCTAGTGAGGCAAGTCCTTCATGGGCGACGGCCATGGTGGGATAGACAAGGTTGCTTCTTCGTGGATCCTTCGTGGGTGGAGCCCTCCGTGGACTCGCGCAACCGTTACCCTTCGTGGGTTGAAGTCTCCATCAACGTGGATGTACGATAGCACCACCTATCGGAACCACGGCTCAAAAATCTCCGTGTCTCCAAATTGCGTTTGCACACTCCAATCCCATCCCTTTACATCCTTGCAAATTGCATGCTTTACTTTCCACTGCTCATATACTCTTTGCATGCTTGCTTGATATGTATTGTGAATGTTAAAACTTGTGCCAAAACTCCACTTCAACTTAAAGAGATTAAAAACTGCAACTTTTCTTGCTTAGAGTCTATTCACCCCCCCCCCCCTCTAGACACCTCTTCTCGATCCTTTCAAGTCTCTAACTCCCAAGTAAGATATGTATCAGGAACATATCTACCCTCAAATGGTGGAATATTCAATTTTAGTTTAGGAAGATGGTCATGATCTCGTACCTCAGGTGGTGCAGCCCTACCGTTGCGATGATATGCATGAGAATGACCTGGTGGTGGTGGTGGTGGTGCTGGTGGTTGCACATAGTTCTGATTTTGATCAACCTCATCCTCGTAATGGTCCTCCACCTCTACAGTAGCAGCAGGATCTACAGAAGCATCAACAGTAGGTACAGCGGCACCAGAAGTTTGACCAGGCTCAAGGGGAACGCGCTGTGCTCGTCCCACTTGATTTGGAAGGCGATGTTGTTGTTGTTGTTGTTGTAGAGGTGCGACAGGTGCAGCGGGCGGTGGTTGTGGAAGATGCGCGAGCAATTCATTAAACTTGTTATCGAGCTTTGTTTCGAACGCCTTCTCAATGCCATCTATCTTCTCCATGGCCTCTTCAAATCTGTTTAGCACATCTTCCACCTATCCACTCATCATTTGTTGAAACTTATCATGTAACTCTTTGTTCGTCATGTTCTCCTAGTCAGTCTTGTCGGCTTGTGATCCTGCCATGGTTAGCAGCAATAGCAACACACAAGAATATGATCCTACAGACTACTAGGAAGTGGTGCTGGTGTGTCACAAATCCGTCAAGCGAATCTCAAAATCTTACATGTTCTTACCAAGCAGCAGGTGGTGATCGGCAACCGTTGTAGTCAAAACTCTCAAAAGCTTGGATAGAGCGATTGCCAGGGAGAGCCAAACGCACGACGTAGATGTATGTGGAGCTGGGAAGGCTTATAATATGGTAGCAAAAAGGGTCAGCAATAATCAATTCAGAGATGCAAAGTTGAATAAACGCTCAACGACGGTACTATGCTGGTCATAGGCTAGACCGTGCTAGAGACGCGAGCCTAGAACACTAACAAAATCACGGCGTTGCACGTAAACAAGGGAAAAGCACACTCTGGAAAAAAAATCGCTCTGTTTTTTTTTTTGGCGCTCTGTTTTTTGCGCACCTCTTTTTTTTGCGAAAAATCACTATAATGGCGAGTGTCTCAAAACTCTTCCCAGGTCAAAATGACAGGATGGGCACGAAATTTTTTGACTATTTTTTCGGAAATCAGTGCAGCGACGACAAAAAAGTGCGACAACAAATCACTATGATGGCACGTGGCTCAAAAGACTCAGAAAAGCCTAAAAATAGGATAGGGAAAAATATTTTCGTTCGTCGAAATTTTGGCCTAAAAACTGCCCGGGGGTCTCCAGACTTTTTTTTCTTTCCGAAACCTACTCAGGCAAGGAAACACGAATCGGAAATTAGATGGATCTCGAAAACAAACCTAATATGAAAGGAACTCGGATTGGTGGTGGATATATGGTGGTAGGATATGGCAGCGGTGCTGGTATATGGCAGCGGTGGTGGTAGCGGTGGTGGTATATGGATACGGATCGGTGCTGGTATATGGATACGGATTCAGAGCGGTGGCGGATAAGCGGTGGTGGTAAATGGCAGGGGCGATGATGATGGTGCGGTGGCGGCGTGACAACTTATGACCAGAACTCGAAACTCTAAAAGACTAGACGCTAAGACCAGCAACTTGACATGACGATGCAACCGCAAATTCAACAAAGCAAAATACTGAAAAGACTATGCAAAGGCTCAGACTGGTTCGGATAGGATAAACTAACCCTAAATTATTATTTTTCCTTTTTCGTGGATTATAGGTATGAAGAACAGACTCGATCTAAACTATGAAAAACTATAAAATCTCACCGACCAACCTGGAAATCTGATACCACTTGATAGAGGCAAAGGTGTCCCGTCTTTCGATGAGATGGTGGCTTTAGTTTTTGATGGAGTAGAGTTTGACGATCCGACTACGAACGTGCAAGGACGTCGCGCCTTAGCAATTGCTATTTGCTAAACCAACTCCGAAAGGTTATTGACCACGCCGGAGCACGATCAACCTGACCACGAGGGTCTATTTCCCGCAAGCAAACAAAGAACGAGCAAGAAACTAAGATTGCAATCAGGATATTGTGAATATAAGAGGAAAGCTTTATTAATCAAGGTGGGGTTCTGTGACGCCTTGGTCTGGTTGTTGAACACAAACGAAGTATGCGAAGTTGCAGCTATGTCGAACTTTTAATCTAAAAAAACCCAAAGTCTAAACGATGCCCTAAGGGTTGTATATATGGAGGAAGAGGGGGAAATTTCGTGGCCCTTGGAGGAGGGGTCTGAAACCAACCCTAACTCTTGTTTCCCCACACACACGGACTCTAAAAACAACCTATACTTGACTATTTTGAAATTACATGGGCCTGGCCCAAAAATAAGGTGACGCAACACCTATAATAGCCTCTGGACGAAATTCATGAAGTGGCATCTTGTATATTTCGTCCAAGGCTTATGCACTCATTATGGTGGCTTCAAAGTCTTGAAATCATCACTTGTAACTCCGTTCTTGTTCCCCTTGCGCATGCCATCATCTCCATGCTTAATCTTGCTCCAATGTTCATCCCTCTTGTCCAAACTAGGCCCTTCATTTGTAAGCAAGACAAATGTATCCAATTTAGGCAGCATCATATTCTCATGAACATTAGAATCATTACCAAGAAACGAAAGTACCTGATAATTTAATTGGCGTGCGCGAGCTCTAGTAATTGGTCCAGTATGTATAGCAGCAGGGGATGTGGGTGTAACAATGATATTGATGTCCTCATCATAACGTGAGGGGATCATAGATTTGGAAAGAAATACAAAGAATTTTCCAATTTAGGAGCCAAATTCACTATTGCTAACGGGAAAGATACCAAATTTTGGCTGTCAACATATATATCAGATAAGCCACTTTAAGCTTTATTCCCCTCCCTGTTCGTCGGCCGAGCCGCAAGCACTTGCTAGTGAAGTTTTCATGGATGAATTCGCCAATGCGGATTTTCTAAGATCCTTATCGCCCACGGAATCGATTGCCCTTTAAAATCAATTAGCTTTTATTGAGCATATTACCCTCAGTGGGAATCAAGATGCAATTAGCTGGGAGCTACAGGTATCGGACAAATTCTCTGTTGAATTTTCCTACGCCAAGCTGGTTCATAGGCCCAAAGTTTAGTACGCAAAAGCCCTTTGGGCTACCTACTGATAACCCACAAGTATAGAGGATCACAACAGTCTTTGAGGGTAGTATTTCACCCAAATTTATTGATTTAACACAACAGGAGTCAAAGAATATTAATAAGTCTTAGCAGTTGAGTTGTCAATTCAACCACACCTGATAAGTCTCCTTGCATCAATTTATTAGCAGCACAATATTATGATAGCAGTGGAAACAGTAGCAGTGGTAGTAACAGTAACAGTAGCAGTTTTGTAGCAAGTGTAACAACATCAATAATAGTAACTTAAGCAAAGGCAATATTATGAAAGCGTAAGCATGAAGTAGCGATAGATATTTGGATAAAATTCATTATGTAACAGTCACAACCTAGAGCGATGCACAATAGCTCCAATTCATCAATCATATGTAGGCATCTATTTCATATATAGTCATACGTGCTTGCGGTAAGAACTTGCATAGCATCTTTTGTCATACCCTCCGGTGGTAGCGGGGTCCTAATGGAAACTAAGTGTCATTAAGGTGCTCCTTTTAATAGAGAACGGGAACAAAGCATTAATAATCAGTGAACTAGTAGAATGCCCGTGCGTTGCCACGAGCATTTTAAAAATCTGTCCGGTTCATCATGATCATGTTCTACTGGAGAACAACATCTGAGGTTTCTGGACATATGATACTATTCCTCATTGCAATTAATGCCACTAAATTTCTGATCCATCAAACCATGGGTAACTGCAAAAGTAAATGAATCTGAGTTCAATGCCCATGCATTGCCACAAGCTAACGAAATCTACAAAGAAAATTGTTGTGTCACATTGGAGTCATTGACTATCCACATGGGACCATACTTCATGGTCGTCATGTGGTTGTTTTATTTTCTAGACAAATGTGTCTCATTATCGCCTTCCTCTCCTCCATCTTCTCGGCCACCACGTGACAATTTGCTTCCTTCCTCCCACTGTCCACCAATCTATGTGTTTTCTTCCCCTACCTTGCACAATTATGCTGAGAATCTTGTTCACCTCCAAACAATCTTGTCCATTTGGCGATCTCGTAAATTATAGATGACTCACACATGTCGGTTATGCCAATATTGTGACACTGGCAGAATCAACGCACTAAACATGTGATTGTGACCGGGCTTGGTTAGTGGTTGAAACATACCTACAATAAAGAAATGTTTACTCAAAACAGATATTTACAAGGATAATTTATTTGAAGGAAAAGGAGATATTTGGGTTCATCCCAAATTACCGCATATATCTTATGGAACAAATTTCATCAACTCAACATCTAAAATATGACTTCTTATTAGGGGTACATAGAGTTGCAGAATAATAGCAAGACGATGTTATATATACTCCATGATGGCCTTTCTTTTTATGGCTACAATAGCATGAGTCACATAACACCTAGAAATATATGTTTCCTTCCTCTTTGACATAGAATAAGCCAGGTCATTGTATACTGAGGAAATAAACTAATATAACTACAAACAATAGCCTTCTCCTTTGCACAACAATCAGTATAAATATATTGTTATGACATTGTGCTAACAGGGTCTTGGGGGTGGCTGCCGCCCATGCGTTGCCCCAACGGGAGCCTCCCCGATGCAGCCTCGGTCTTGGCTGCCTCATGTAGCACAACCGCCTCATTGCCGCCCCTACCTCGCGCCACCGCATATATCTTATTAGGTTAGCACCGATCGCATCAAGCATGTACCATTAGGATCCTCACGCACATCAGATGATATTTTCGATTTTATACCTTCTTCGTCCCCAACTATCTTCTCATCTTCGCATTCCCAATCCAAACTCGCCATCGTCGTCGACGGCACATCCGGTTCGCAACCTGCCACAAAGTTAAATTAGGAACAACACGAATGAACAAGCATCTAGTCGGTCGATCTCATCTCATAATCCAAGTGGCCAAGCCCATGTACAATGCACATCAACTACAATTCAAATGCTCGCTCGTTGATGGATAGTATAGTACGTTGTCTCCATTATTACTACCACTAACATGTATTGCTATCGAATATATAGAGATATTTATATATAGTTAGAAGCAGGTGCGTTGATAGAACTCTTAAATCAATATACAATGCCTATGTATTTACTCTCTTTTTCTCTCAAGCTTCTAAAAATGAAATTAATTAAGCAATGAATTTTGAAAATGTATATATGAGCACAAATTACTATCTTCCTGCCATACTGCTTTCTGTTCTTTGAAGATGATCAACACTAATACTGAATTTGGAACATAAGAAATGTTGAGGAACATTAGGCATTCTCCAGATTCTTTGCTCATGGCCTACAGACAAAATAATAACAACGATTAAAATAGAGAGATCAAAGTTCAGAACTTCAGACCCCCAATGGATTGCATTTCCTCCCATTCTGATCGAATGTTTCTTAAAGGATGGTATAATTTGAAACTATGGCCTCGATGAAAAAGCTTTCAAGGTATTGACACATGGCCTATAGTACATGGCTTTTCTAGTGCACTCTTCGCGGACCTTTCTTTCTATTGATCAGTCACAACAAGAATGATATGCTTTTTTCAGTTGTTCCAACATACAGAAACGAGCTACTTGAATAGGTGAAGAATTTATGACAGAAAAGGAGATAAGGACAAAACAAACTGGAATGAGCCTGGATTAGGTAGAAGGAAACCCCAAACGGAGGTGCCACAATCTGAAAAGGCTCTAGGTTGGCACAATCCTATTTAGATACCGGGACCAACTTGCGAGAATTCACCTATCTGGATATATATGGCATAAAACACATGATTATCTGCCCAGGAAGTTTTGTACACAGCTTACAATAAAATAGCTCGGTTCATCTACACTAATTTTTGCTCAGATCGATGGCGGCACATGACAGAATGGTACACATAGCCTAAGCAAGAAGATTGAGAATAATCCAAAGTCGAAGGCAATACACCAACCATTAATCAACCAAGAATAGTAAAAAAACAGAGCATGTGTCATACTCATACCAAATGGAGAAAGATTGAAATGAGAAAATGTTTTTCTATGAAGGAACAAAATTAGGACAACATGAATGGATAAAGTAAGAGGATTGGTCCTTTGTGAAGAAGAACTGGGTGTCAACAATTGATACATGTAGATTATTATGTTATTGCTATAGAAGTATTTAGTATAAACAACCCACACGAAATTACTGTTTTCTATCTAGTATAACGGCATACATGGAAACATGAAACTGGTACTGAGACAATCATTTAGACCTCTCTCTCTCTCCCTCTCCATCGCTCCCTCTCTTTCTCTTCCTCATCATTGGTGATACAACATAAAGAGAAAAGAGAGACTAAAACACATGAGAGCTAGAGGATATACATTTTATCTACATTATAAATATATACAGAGAAGTAACTGTGGATGTCAATGTTAATGCAGCAAGAAATCTAATGGTTTTCCAATGCATATAAGTAGCCTAATCAACATAGTTTATGAATAGATATAGAGAGAGAGAGAAATTAGTAAGTATATATGTAACTCATTTTATTGATTAGAGTAGCCATTGTATCAGGCAGTTTTGGATCTTCTGAATCTCAGTTCCTCAACTTTAATAGTTTCGGGATAGAAAGCAAACAGATTGAAAACCAACTATTTCCTAAAATTACATATCAAATAGTATCCAATTTCAAATATAGATAAAGTAACATGCCAAAGCAAGCAAATTTAATAAATATGGGAGATTATTTATTACCGGAAGCTGAATGGAGCTCTCGACCAGCATTTTCTTACCATATAAGGAAGCTCATGTCTAGAGCCGCGGAAGTGCAAACGTCCAAAGATATAATGTTGCAAGAAAGCGGCTAGGCAAGCTTTCATGGAGTACTCGGCATTTCAAATGTTCAGAGATGAGATATCCAGATCTGGACTGAGCAATAGTATTATCTCAGCCTGCGTAAAATGAATTAAAATGTATGAGAAAGATAAAATATTCCTAAGTTTTAGGAAGCTAAGAACCCCGATTAATATATTTTTGGGCAAGAAAGAAGTGTATAAAATTATAATAACAGGGTGTAGTACCATCTCAATCAATAATTTAAGCTAGGAAAAGGAGTACATAATTCAGTCGGGTGTTTTTATTTCCATTCACAATTCATTGACATCAAGTTATCTTCTCTCTTCCTTTATGTGAGACTGCAGCTACATATTTAAGTCAGATTAGTACACGAGCTTTTTTACGCACATAACTAAACTGAGATCCTGCTTTCGCTTTTAAATCCTGACTGGATGCTAGCATTTATTCCATGGCTCCGACATTAGTTAGCCAGAAGGGTTGATACAATACAATCTATCGTCGTTGTGGCAGCCGATACAATCAATTTATAATGTAAAATGGATGGATCAAGCACAAAAAGACCACCAAAATACACACATGCATACATGCACCACTCTCTGGAAAATTCCTTACTTACCGCAGCTCAGTGGTGACGAACGATCCCGGCCTTGGACATCCTCCTACTCAGAGGTGACGAAAGACCATCTCATTGTGGAACTGTCGCTCCCAATAGCACAGGAGATTCCGAAACTCCATCCCCCTCCTATAGAGTCACTGTTCTTGAGCAGCCCCAAGTTGGCGGCAGCCCCATCACCTGATCAAATTGAACCGTTAATAATGCAAATCATAGGCACCAATAGTAACTGGAAAGGGAAGTAACGAACGCACTGGTGAATCTGAAGCCATGGAAAGAAATTAGTGAAATTCAAAAGAATAAATCTGGGACATCTCTCCGAAGTATCTTAGTATGATCCAGAATGCCTGAAAACAAAAACAATGTTGAAATGAGAATTACCAGAAATCTGGTACATGTTGCTAACAACAGATTGCGTGACTGATAAACTACATCAATTATGTCACAAGCTACCAGGCACTTCCGAATCATAATGACTCGCAATCAAATTAAGCAATTGACTTCACAAACATGGGATTATAGAGAACCCGCCAATAATAAAGAACGTATCGGGTTTAAAATTAGAAATAAGGACGATCAGGATCAACCTGCCAAAACACGTTTTAGAACATGTCTCGGTATCTGAATATATTCATCATTCGACACCTCCTTGACAGTTTCCGGATTGCCCGTGCATCGCATAGACAGAGCTTGGGAGAGGCTTTCTTCCTCTTGCCTGCATCTCTTTCCTGATGAAATCATGAAAGCGTATGATAAAACAATGTTAAGAAAATAAATCATTTGCAGACGTCTTTTGTGCAAGTATCTCAACTGTAACTAAGGGTGAGTTGGAAACATGTCTCTTACCTTGTTGTCAGGGATAGCTAGCGCCTAGTAAGCAAAAAATGATTTCAGTTGGAAAACATAATTTCTGCTGAAGTAGCATGATATTTGCGACCAATCTGATTTGCTTCTATGTATTTTATTGAAGAAGAAAATCTTCACCAGTACCAACCAGAATGTTGGAACGAAACAGAAAGAAAAACTGTGTTAGTCATTGCCATAGCTGCAAGTCAATGAATTCTGAGATATTCTCCGACTCAAGAGGTACACCACCGTACATGCAATGCAAGCTACAGTCATGTTCATCTCTGAATGATCTTAATTCACAAAAGGAGCACATTAGCAAACACCACCAAGTTGTGTCCAGACCATTTGCAATCAAAAGATGAGATGTGCAGGGAAGGGGGTGGAGCTCACCACACCAGGCCAGGGGGTAGGAGGAGGGAGTAGGCAGCCGCATCAGCCATGAGGGAGGGCTCGTCCTCGTCCACCTGAAGCAGTAGGAGCAGCAGCTGGTCCAGATCCGAGCAACCTGCACAGAAAACAAAGGAAAGGAAAGGAATCACAAGGAGGGGCATGAAGAAACCAACAAGACAAGGGAAGGAGGCGCGCACCATGGTCGGAGGTCGCCGGAGACGGCCTGCAGTCGGCGCGCGTCCTTTCCTTGGAGGTTGAGGCGTCGGACCTCCACGGTTAGCTAGGGTTTCGGGCATCTCAGTCCATGGCCGCAGCCGGGTCGGACCTCCATGGACGATCTCGAGGGACGGCGGCCCGCCGGTGCGGCTGCGGATCTGGGCGCTGCCCCCCCCTTGCCGCCGGATCCCCTCCATTCCCTTCCCTCCCTTGGGAGAGGGAGAGAAGGTGAGGGGGAGGAGGAAGCCGCCGGCGGTGTCGCCATGGCCGGGCAGGGCTCCTCCCGCCTGCCCGCGACGGGGGTGGCGGGGCGGCCGCGACGAGAGGTGGCGGGGGCGGCCGCGACGGGCGGCGGCGTTTGAGGGAGGGGATCGGCGGCGGCTGCGAGGACGAAGGATGTGGTGTGGCGTCGCTCGAGACGCACGGATCTGGCCGCTCCCAGGTCAGATCTGGCCGCAGTGGAGCTCCACATCGGGATCCATGGTGCTCCATCGGGATCCATGGCCCAGAGACAAGATTTGTGAGAGAGAGGTCGGGAAGGGAGAAGGGAGAAGAAGAGAGATAGGGCGCGCGGGAGGAGTTACGGGACGAAGGCTGGAGGTCGGTAGCGGTGGCGCTGGACGCCGGCGTGAGATGCAAGCCTCTTGAAAACCGTGAGGGAGAAAACCGGGAGGGGGGAAAGAAAATCAGTGGGACGAGAGGTGGGTCGGGACGGGAGGAAAGAAAATCGGGAGCGAGGGGTCATACGAAAGGCTTGACGAACGTAAGAGGGAAAACGGAACACTACGTTTCTTTTAGATAGTAGAGAAGAGATACATGAACTTCTTAAATACAGTCATCCCTAGAGAGTATCACATTAGAGGCTACGGATTGAAACAATAATAAGTGCATATAACTTGCAAACATGATCAAGAACTCAAATATATCCATGAAAACATAATAGATTCATATCTGAAATCATGGCACTCGGACCCTAGTGACAAGCATTAGACATAACAAAGTCATATCAACACCGATCTCAAAACATAGTCAATACTAGGGATCAAGCCCTAACAAACGGACTCAATTACACGACGAATCTCATCCATCTACATCTACCTCTAGTATGCCTACATTAAAATTACTCACTCCCGATGGTGAGCATCATGAGGTTGTTAATGAAGTAGGGTTGTTGATGACGACGACGACGAATTCCCCTCTTCGAAGCCCCGAACGGACTCCGGATCAGGCATCCCGATGAAGAACACGAGGGGGCGGCGGCTCCATATTGTAAAAACGCGGAACTTTCTATTTGATTTTTTCTCGGGGCGATGATATATATAGGCTTGGAATTAGGTCAGACCGAGGCTCGTGGGGCCTACAAGCTCTCATGGCGCGCCCCGAGGGCGCTCCCTGAGCTTGTGGCTCCCTGGTGGCCCCCATCCGGTAGTTCTTTGTGCTAGTATTTTTATATATTTCTGAAAAAATTCTCTGTAAATTTTTGTCTAATTCCAAGAACTTTTTTTATTTTTGCACAAAAATAACACCAAATTAGTTTTGTTGAAAACAACGTCAGTCCGGGTTAGTTTTCTTCAAATCATGCAAATTAGAGTCTAAAAAAGAGCAAAAGTGTTTGAAAAAATAGATACGTTGAAAACGTATCACCCATGTGTCTTATAAGTGCGTATTTTCATTCGGTAGACGTTTGTGGATTGTCTTCCATCTGCATCAACCTTTAAAGACGTCACGGTCCGGGCAACATATGTCCGTATGAAGCTCTGGAAAACGTTAACCATATATTGTTACAATGTGCCCCCGCAAAATTCCTGTGGAGTTGCGTTCGAGAATGTGTTGATCCATCCTGGAACCAAACTCGATGATAGGGATTTTAGCACTGTTAAAACTCTCGCGGGCAGCTACGATCGCTTAGCTTTGATAATGTTTTGTGCTTTAGCTTGGTCGCTATGGACTTGTCATAATAGACTTATCACGGAGGGAACTATTTCATCCCATCCTGTTAACTATATCTTTAAATTGTCTCTATTTTTCAGCAATGGCGTCCTCTAAGGAGTAGGAAGGACTGTTATGCGGTGGCAGACATCCTTCTGAAGATCAAGCATCTTCATGCTCTTCATAAGAACTCTTGAGTTGGTATTAGTCGGGCCATAGTGATCTCGACGCTCATTTTGAAACGCGATATGTATCCCCGTTTATTTTCCTTGCATGACTGTAAGAACGTAAAGTTGGGCTAGCTTAGCCTGCGTGCATTTTATTAGTTTCAAGCTAGCATCCCTTGTGCCCGTTTTCTTTTAATTCCCAAATAAAAACTGTTGTGTCGTCGTCAATACACTTTATCAAACCGGTTTGCAAAGCATATCTTCTCACATTGATAGCACGTCACATTGTAAATGAGAATTTTGGGGTTTGCATTTTACAAAGGATCCATCTGCGCCGCCACGACGATTTCACCAAAGAAAAAGAAAATGTAATCTTGCATATCCCAAAAAAAACTCTTTTTTAGGCAAAAAAAAAAAGAAAACTCTTTGTTGGCATCGAGTTAACTCGTATGTTCAAGCGGGCCAAGCTGAAAAACCGAAGCTGCTCCTGGGCCCAGATCTGCACCAGAAAAGCAGCAAATAAACCCACGGGAAAAACTCCGACGGAAATTGAGAAACCCTAGCGATGCTCCGAGAAAATTACATCTACAGTAACTGAACTTGGCTCTAGGGTTCAGTTTGGTCACTGTATTCACGAAACATGATGTTACGGTCACTGGACTCGCTGAACCGGGTCAGCGTACGGTAACTCGTACCGTTTCGACTCGTATTTTGCACACGTAGACGTATTTGACCCAAAAACGGTTTGACCATCGTGCAGTTTTGCATATTTCCCCCTGCCCATTCGGGACGGCTCGGCCTCCGCCCCGGCCCCGATCCATGACCCCACGGCGCCGCCCTCCTCGCTCGCCAAGGCGGCCGAGCTCGTCACGCGGTTCCTGCGGTTTGATCCATCACCATAGTTTGTCGTCTAGAAAGTAGAAACACAGGAATATACGTGTTTTTGGCATTTTTGCATTGCCATGGCAATCTAAGATCTAGAAACACAGGTTTCTGCGGATTGATCCATCACAAGGAGGTGCGAAATTCACAAAGCGAATTGCACGAGAACATCAACATTAGCATTTGCAGCAAACTATAGTGAAGAATAGGATGGCAATTGCCATTATCAACATAGCAGCTTTACACTCAGTTGAGAAGAAAAGTGTATAACATGTTCATAGTATGATTGCACACATTACTAATTTACTATTGAGTCTAAGATCACAAGCCAATCTAGTTTTTTTTTACACGCCAACACACGAAGCAATAGATACTGTGCCGTATATATGAAACAGAATTGCCAGTGCACAATTGCAAACAAGAACACAAACCCAGAATGTTCAACAAAGAAGATTGGAAGTACCATCACACCAAGCCAGACTGCACAATCAACCAATGCGGACATAGGTGGGCAAGATGGGTCCAGCAGCGCTGAAGCCTGCGGCCACGAGGCCGTTGCCGGCCGCCTCCTGCTCGGTGAGGAAGAGGTCGTCGGTGGACCTGAGCGCGGCGTGCGCGCCCGCGAGGGCGAGCCCGATCATGACCGAACCGACGACGTTCCAGCCGACGTCGGTGAAGAGCATGGCGATGACGGTGACCCCGGAGAGCAGGGCGAGGACGGTGCCGTCGTCGAACTCGGTGCCGAAGACCCGGAGCGGCTGGGCGCCCTCGGCGCGGCGCGCGAAATAGAGGAAGAACCAGGCGGCGC
The DNA here is from genome assembly GCF_018294505.1 of Triticum aestivum. Taxonomy (NCBI): domain Eukaryota; kingdom Viridiplantae; phylum Streptophyta; class Magnoliopsida; order Poales; family Poaceae; genus Triticum; species Triticum aestivum. Next base: position 211,520,147 of record NC_057796.1, read on the forward strand.
AGAGCGCGAGGAGCGCGAAGAGGGTGCCCGGGTGCCAGAGGAGCGAGGCGGCGACGACGGCGAGGACGGCGAGCGCGTAGTTGGCGCGGAAGTAGGCCGTGTTGCGGCGCATCCGGGAGACGGCCTCGCCGACGTTGGGCGGCTTGGAGAAGGCGGGGGAGCGGAAGACCTCCCCCCAGGGGCGGCGCGCGGCGATGAGCGCCTGGCCCTGCTCCCGAAACCGCGTGACGAGCTCGGCCGCCTTGGCGAGCGAGGAGGGCGGCGCCGTGGGGTCCTGGATCGGGGCCGGGGCGGAGGCCGAGCCGTCCCGAATGGGCAGGGGGAATATGCAAAACTGCACGATGGTCAAACCGTTTTTGGGTCAAATACGTACACGTGTGTAAAATACGAGCCGAAACGGTACGAGTTACCGTACGCTGACCCGGTTCAGCGAGTCCAGTGACCGTAACATCATGTTTCGTGAATACAGTGACCAAACTGAACCCTAGAGCCAAGTTTAGTTACTGTAGATGTAATTTTCTCCGATGCTCCAGATACGCCTGAGCAGGATCGGCTCGTCGGACTCCGGGGCCGCGGCCTCTGGCGCGGCGGCTGGGGCGTCCGGTGGCGCCCCGGCGAAGTCCGCCGCCGCGGCGGCTGGCGGTGCCCCGGAGTCGGTGACTGTCGCTTGCCCCGACCACCTGGTCATCGCAGACCTCGCCGTGGCGAAGAGCCTCGGCGCCGTCACAAACTCCGCCATCGCTGCGACGCGCGCCATCGGCCGCCGCTCCCGCCGGCCCCTCGGCGAGCGCGTCCACATCTGCTCCCGCTGCGAGTTCCCCATCGCCATTAATGGCCGCCTCGTATGGAATCCTAAATCCCAGCATCTTCCCTGTCTATGCCTTCACTACTTCACGTACTAGTATATTTGTGCGGTGGGTGATAAAGAAAGTCTAGATTTTATGTAGCACATATAACACCATCTAATTATGTATCATTCAGGAGGAGTTAATTGCTATTGTAATCCTTGTTCGGAATAAATGTCAAGTTCATCAGGCTGATGTAGAATTTCTGCAGTGTCGGTATGCTCACTGTTTAAGGATTTTAGGGGTCTGAGAGCCCAAGGCTAGTAAAACTATTGATATTGCGCAAACAGAAATAAAAAATACCTGTAGGAATTTCCAGTGGTATATTTTAGGGGTGTGTTACAGCGACATATGTAACCGGAGTCAATTTACATCCTTCTGTTTGTGGTACATTTGTTTGCCACAAAAAGGATGTAGGTTGTTTTGTTTAAGTGTCAAATAGGGGAGGCCTATGGTCCAGTTTTGAAGCTGTATTGAATGGAAGCAGTAATCGTATCTTGTTCTGCTACACTATCGGTCAATATTAATATTTTTAGGGATTGCACATAGAATTTATATTAGTTTAATAATGTTGTGTTGTTGTAAATACTGAATCTAAATTACTCTATTGACGGCATGGGATGTTCATATTCACTTTATTCAGAGTTCCTGGCGTGGTTGGTGCTCTGATTTCTTAAGCTGAAAGTATTCCGGCTATCAAGCCTGTCTAGTTTTAGTACGACACAGTGCATAAGCAAGCAAAACCACTGATTGCATGCAATACATTTCACAATCATCTAGGCATTTGGCCATGTCGTATGTCCCTAAACTAGCATGTATGTTTTACCTGTTGTCTGAGACTATCAGTTACCGGCCTGAACTATATGTGGTCTATTTATTTTAGTTCCTTTGCTATTTTCCATAGTTGAATCGTTCGATCAATGACTTTCTTTAACTTTGTGCAGATTTCTTGCGAACATGCATTCTGTTTAGCCTGTGCAAGAAGTGATTCCAGCTGCTATCTGTAAGCATTCTCCTGAACTTTTCGTAACTTGGTTTTATCCCATTCTCACCTTCGTAGTATATCGAGTGACTTACTGGTTCATGATAGGATAACTTGCATAACTCTGATGTATCTGCACGGCATGATACTTGCTGAAATAAGCTTGCTATGTGACATCTAAGTATCCACCGATTGAGCTTAAGGAGCTTCAGCTAAGTAGATCTCATGTTAGCATGCTTGTATTTTCAATTATGTGGTAGTGCAGTGGAACTATAGTAACGTTCACCCAAATTGCTTGTGTTTCAGCTTGTTTCTTTTTACCTTTGCTAGTTGTTACGGTTAGCATCAATAGCTGTGAACATTAGTTAAGCAGTGATGTACATTGTTCTGTACCTTTCATTTGATAGTAAACCAGCAATTGTAGTTTTCCCCCGTTGACATTGTACTTAAGAGGGACAAATGTTGCTGCTTACTAATTACTGCTATGTTGTTCGACTAGTTTGGGCTTAGACATGTCATTTTGAAACTTATATATTTACCTATATCCGCAGTTGTGATGAGCGCATTCAGAAGATTCAGACTGTGAAAATGATGGAAGGGATTTTTATCTGCGCTGCACCTATGTGCCTCAAGTCTTTCCTTAAGAAAGCGGAATTTATGACTCATGTACCTGAAGCTCATGCAAATCTCCTCCAAACTAACACGGAGAAGGAAGAACGTAATGAACCAGATGCTCCTAACATCTCCCGTGCTTCTGGAGGAGATGCTCAAAGGCAATCTCAAATGCCTGAGATATCTACCGCACGTGCTCCTCCAAGGCGGGGTGTTTCACCCACTTCAAGTTCTCACATGCAAGAGCGTGAAGACCGATCTCGGTATCACCAGTCCAGGGAGAGGGAGCACACCCCACTAAGGCCCCCTATGCTAAGCAAACCACCATCATTCCATGGTCGCCACTATCCACCAGGTGATACTCGGTCCGAAAACAACACACCTCAAGGATTTGACCGTTCTTACAGCTGGGCCCATGATGGTACACCTGGTGCAACTCCACTTCGCCAAGAACCTGACCATGGTACTCAAGACAAGCAGCAAGTGATGCCTAATTCACCTTTCATGTTCTCTCCAATGCATCCTCATCAGCAAAACTTCATGATGCATATGAATATGAATCAGCCTTTAATCCCCAGCTCATCATTCAGCTACCCTGTCCAACAAGATGGGAATCCGCAGTACTTCAGTGCTCCTTTCCAGATGCAACTGCAAGATGCCGGATCAGATCAAGGTTCAGCGTCGGTGCCTGAGGGGCTTCAGCGCCCATGGGGCATGGGGTTGATGGGCAATCCATCTCAGGGAGGTGGCGGCATGGCCTTCATGCCAACTGGTTTCGGGATGATGCCAGACAGCTCGATGAATCCAGGCATGCAAGGTAGGGATTTTCAAGGCCAAGCTGATCGTGGCGACGGAAGGGGCATCCAAGAACAGTTACCTATGGTGATGCAAATGCAGATGTCGCTCCCCCCACCTCCCCCTACACAACCCCCGTCCGCTGGACAGCAGTCTTTCAACAGAACTTGATGAGTTTTTTGCGTGCCAATTTTATGGCTGCTGCCAAAATCGTGCTGTACTGCGTTGGGAAATTGCAATTTTGCCACCTTGGCATGTAACTGATGAGCACTCGATGGCAGCCTATGTTGTGCTAAAAACGATGCAATTTAATCTGAGTTGTCATATGCTGTTTGTGAATTGTTTTTTTTAGAACTTTTTGTGAATTGTTTGGTGTTACAAAATGCATGCAGCCCACTGTTGGGCTGCCAAGTTTTTTATGTCTGATGCGTGGCATTTCTATTTGCCATCCTTTTGGATTTTATTATATTTTAGTGTGCTTTTGTTATGAACCAGAACTACCAACACCCACAAATAAGTGTCTCAATTTAATTGTACTACACTTATTTTGGGATGGAGGGAGTACAAGTGAATGAAAACTGAATACGAACAAGTGAATGAAAACTGAATACAAATGCAATTTCTTGTTAAAATGTCATTTAGTAGAGAAAGGAGTTCCCTAAAGGTAAAAGTAGAGAAGAGAGTATCGCCGATGTTCAATCTGCACAAGGCTATGTTCGTCGAGTAAGAATTTATGAATGCAAAGGTGCAAAACAGAAAAGAATAGTGGCCGAAGCGCAAAATCTCAAAAAGGTTTCTGTAATGAGTGTATCCCTCTGAGGTTCTATTATCTGCGTAAAGATATGCCCACCAAGTAAGGGAAAAATTATGAACGTAAAGGAGCCAAACAGTACAGGGGTGAAAGTGTAAAATCTCAAAAACATGAAGGGGCCACAAACACAACGGTACAGAAGTGAAAGCGCTAAATCTCAAAAGCCCAAACACGGTAGCACAGGGTCATACGTGTGAAGTCTCGGAAAACATAAAGGGGCCAGGCAGAAAAGTACAGCGGTGATAGCGCTAAATCTCAAAAGCCCAAACACGGTAGCACAGGGTCATACGTGTGAAGTCTCGGAAAACATAAAGGGGCCAAGCAGAAAAGTACAGGGGTGATAGCGCAAAATTTGAACAATTTCTCAATTTGTGCATGTCATCCTTGCACAAGGCCCTGCTAATCTTCTTTGTATTGTTCCAATTTTATCAAATGTCCCTGAATGGTGATCTCATGCCTCGGCTTATAAAATGGTCTGGGCGAAGCTCGGCAAGCGATGTGGGACTAAACGCTGGCACCGCTTCCGTCCCACAACCCTCCTTTGGGCCGTCCGATTCAATACTAACGGGCCAGATCCAAGGCCACGCTGACGTCCTGTCCAGCACGATTTTGCAGGGGATCTTCTGCGGCTTCTGACACGCGCGTGCCCTTGTGGGTTTTCTCTAGCCGTCTCACGTGACTTCGAGACCGGACTGCCGTGTACAAGGTACAAGTACGTTCTCGTGAAACTCGTATTCTACGTATAAACTGTTCATCTGACCGTGCTCATAGCAGCAATTTTTATACGCTCTCTATCACGTAACACACACATACGATGTGTACAACAGCAGTTTCCTCTGCAAGACAACAGTAAAATTCTTGGGCGCCTGCTTCAGCCCGTTGGTGGACACGCCCTCTTCCGCTGGGGGCCTTTCTGCTGCTTCGCCGGCCAAGACCTCTTCGCCTGCTGCTCGCCCTTCCACAACTGTGGGGGAGCCGCAGGGCCAGCCTCCTGCTGGGTCAGGCTTCGCGCTGTTGCTGCGCAATGGAGAGCCGAGGCCCATGCGCCTGCTAACCAGGGGATCAAGATGCCCCGCGCCTTCGTCCGCGGACCGCCGTGGCCGCTCCCCGCCACCTTCGCCGCGCTCTACATCTGCTGCCACCATCGAGCTACGCACCCCTTCCAGTGTGGACAGGTTGCGCAGAGTGGCGCCATGCTTCGGCGCCAAGATCACACCAGACTCTGCTTTTTGGTCCCCTTCTCTGACGGTTCAGAACACGGAAGCCCTGGCGGACCCGGATGCTTCTGTTGATGCGGCGCCGTTTACCTCGCCCTCGGCTATCACCCCCGTCTTTCAGGCAGCGGGGGCTGCCTCCAGTGTTGCCTCGCCGTCCCCGGTGGTTGGAACACCGCTGTTTGTTCCGGCCCAGCCTCCTCTCCTTCCTGCACCAAGCTCCATCGCGCCAAGGGCTCTCAGGAATCGAAGGAAGACGCTGGCCGGTGTGCAAGGTTTCAACCTGAGTAGGCGTAGCCCCCGGCTACGCGAGAAGAAGCACACCTTGCCCATTGCGCAGCTCGCCGAGCAACTGCTCTGTCGTCGGCTTGGTATCGTTGCTGATGGTGAGCCCATCACCGAGGCTGCTATCGGCAAGTTCGTCGACCTCTTCCATGGCGAGCTCCCTGACATCGCTGTTGCTGCGCTTCGTGCTCTTTTCCAGCTCGACTGCGACCTTGCAACTGCTGTTGAAGAAGCCTTGATCGTGCATGGCGGTGAAGATGGCCCAGACCTCCAAGACAGTGTTGCTGCTGCTGCATCAGCCTCTGCCTGAGCTTGCTTGTTGCTGTTTTCTGGTGCTTCCCAGTTAACCATGTTAGAACATCATCATCTAGTCTACAGCGTTAAGACCCCAGGTGCTTGTATGCCTGTTTGTAGCCTGCTCCTGTTGCGACTGCTGCTTGTTGCCTTGGCACGGCCATGGTGTGATGTACCTCCTGACTACTGTTTGCCACCAATGCAAAACTTCCAGTTTTTAGTATCATGTCTTCTCCTTGGTGTTTGCTTTGGTATTACTCCCTCCGTTCCTAAATACTTGTCTTTCTAGCCATTTCAAATGAATATCACATACGGATGTATGTAGACATATTTTAGAGTGTAGATTCACTCATTTTACTCCGTATGTAGTCACTTGTTGAAATGCCTAGAAAGACAAGTATTTAGGAACGGAGGGAGTAGATGTTAACACAACGCCTGCATTTATCTGTCCTGAACTGGAACGTCCGTGGGCTCAATTGCCCTGATCATCGTGCAACTGTTCGGGAAACGATCACCTCCACCCCTTGCCACCTGGTTTGCTTGCAAGAAACCAAACTGGAGGTGGTTGACTCCTTCATTGCCACCTCCATTGGTGGCCAAAGACTCAGCCATTTCGCTCAGCGTCCGGCTGCTGGCACTCGAGGAGGCATTCTTTTGCTATGCGATGACCAATGTATCAAGGTGGACCATGTCCATTTTGGCCCTTTTTCGCTTTCTGCTATGGTGACTCTGATTTCCTCCAACCTCACCTTTAAGATCACTACGGTGTATGGACCAACGCGGCCAAACCTAAAAGATGCATTCTTCAAGGGTTGATGAGAAGCCGGCGGCTGGGGTGATGTGGCTTGTCAATGGAGATTTCAATCAGATACATCGAGCTCGAGATAAAAATAAGCCAAACGTGGATTCCAGCCGCATCACTAGATTTCGAGCTGCGCTCAATTCTTGCGAACTCAAGGAGGTTCACCTTCAAAACCGCAGATTCACTTGGAGCAATGAGAGGTCCAACCCAACTCTGAGCAAATTGGACTCATTTTTTTGTAACGAGGACTGAGATATTACCTTTGCAAACCACATCCTACACGCCCTTTCTTCGTCCCTCTCCGATCATTGTCCTTTGCTCCTTGCCAATGATGATGGCCCTGCCCGCCCAAAGCCCTTCAGGTTCGAAAATTTCTGGACAAAGATGCCGGGCTTCATGACTGTGGTGCAAAAGGCTTGGATTGAACCTTGCAACCACTCTGATCCTTGTCAACTGCTGTTCCACAAGCTTAAAAAGACTAGTCAGCGGCTGCGTGCTTGGAGTAAATCTATTTTTTCAGATTCTAAGGTTCAACTTCACATGGCTTTGGAGGTTATCCTCCGTCTGGACATGGCACAAGAAAACCGGGTACTCTCTGCGGATGAGTGGGACCTCAGGAAGAGGTTAAAGCGAAAAGTGCTTGGCCTAGCAACTCTGGAGAGGGCTAGGAAAAGACAATGCTCCAGGATCACAAACCTCAAAGAGGGCGATGCAAACACCAAATTCTTCCATCTCCGCATCAACCATCGAAGAAGAAAAAAATTTATTCACCGCCTCAAGCAGGGTCCGGGGTGGGTCACCAACCATGAGCACAAGAAGGATATTATTCACAAACACTTCCTCTCTGTTATGAAGAAGCCCCCCCCCCCAGGCAAAAGGACTTTAATTGGGGCTGCATCCCTGTGAAAGATTGTGATCTCTCCGATCTTGGGGCTGCCTTCTCTAAGGCTGCAGTTTTCGCACTTCCGGGAGACAAGGCTCCGGGTCCGGATGGATATACTGGTGCTTTCTTTAAGGCCTGCTGGGATATTGTCAAGCCAGAGATCATGGCGGTTGTCAACCGTTTTGAGAATTTGCATGTGAGTGGTTTTCACTGGCTAAATTCCGCAAATATTGCTCTCATCCCGAAGAAGGACGGCGCTGAGGACATTTCTGATTATAGACCAATTAGCCTCATTCATGCCATTGCTAAGATCATTGCCAAGATGTTAGCGTCCCGCCTTGCTCCTCACATGAACAGTGTAACACCCTGAGAATCATGCTACAGTAACTCCCTGTGATTAAGCTAATCATGTTGCTAAACAGGGCTAGATCACATTTGAACCACACCCTTGACAAACTCCTAGTTCAAACTTCAAATATAATTAAAGTGGAAAATAAAAGTTTTCAAAAATTCAAACAGAAATGTTCAGTGGGTTCTAAATAATACCCTGGTAATTATGGTGGAGAAAACACATTTTTATAAAATGTCTAAATACTTTTAAATGAAATAAAACAGAAAAGGAAACAAACAAATAAGAGAAAACAGAAAACAAAACAGAAAAAGAAAGCAAAGGAAAAAGGGCCCGCTCCCCCCCACTGGACCCGCGGCCCAAAACCTCCCCCCCGGCCCAAGCTGGGCCGCCACCCGCAGCCGCGCCCCGGCCCAGCCCACCTCCCCCCCCCCCCCGCGTCCCCTTCCTGTTCCCCCGACCGGGTCGGAACAGGGCGCGTCGCCGCCGAACCCCCTCGCCGGCGGTGAACCCCGCGAGAGGATAAGGGCGCCAGCGGCCCCCCGCTCCCTCGGGCCTCTCTCCCACTCGCCCCCGCTCTCCCTCGGCCTCTGCGCCTTCTCCCCCGCCAGATCCCCCTCCCTCTCCCCTCCGTTCCCCTCTGCCCGAGCGCGCTCGCCGCCGTTCACCGTAGTTCCCGCGGCCACCGTGCCCAGATCGCCCCGACGACGTGCCCGAACGACTCCCCGCCGTCGACTACGCCGACTGCGCCATCGGGAACGAGCCGAGCGCCACTACATCGACCTCCCCGAGCTCGTCTTCCCCGCACGGTCGCCGTCGATCGTCGCCGACTCCGGCTACCCCGCGCCCTCCCCGAGCTCGCTGCCACTCCCTACGGCTCCGCTGTGAGCTCCTCTACCTCCTCCCCCTCTCCGCTAGCTCGCCCGCGCTCCCTAGCTTCTTCCCCGCGCGCGCCCGAACGCCACGCCGCGGAGCTCGCCGCCGGCGTGTCTCCGGTGACCAAATGGTCACGGGCGTTGGCCCACTAGCCCGACCGCACCATGCCGCACCCGCCTAGCTAGCTAGTTCGGCCGTTCGCGCGCTCTAGCGTAGCTTCCGTCGGGCACCCGTAGCTCCTCGCCGCCGGCGAGCCCGTAGCGGTCGACCCCGTCCGTTCCAGCCCCTCCGACCACCGCCGTTGGACGCGCGACGTCGAGCCGCGTCGAACGCGCCCAGCCCCGCCCCCGCAAACCCACAGTGGGTGAAACCCGCGCCCCTCCCGCGCGCGCCGCCGTGCGTTTTGGTCGCCGGCGATACTCCGGCGCCGGCCGCCGACGTGGCACACCTGGGGCCACCCCTGGGTCACTGCCAGTGGCCCCCACGGGCCCCAGTTGACTGGGTTGACCCAGTCAACTGCTGACTGGGCAGGCCCAGTCACTGACATGCGGGCCCCGCCGCAAAAATTAAAAAAAGAAAAATGTTTTATAAATAAAAATAATTAGTTTAATTAATCTCTCACTGACAGGTGGGCCCAGTAGTTAATTAACTAAAAACTAATTAGTTTAATCCTCTGTTAACCCACTGTCTATGACAGGTGGGTCCCCCTTGTCAGTTTGACCAGTCAACCCGGACTGTTGACCGCTGATGTCACTCCTATGTCATGCTGACGTCATATCCCTTTTTTTTCTGTTAATTAGATAATTCCAGAAATTCAAATAAACTTTGAAAATTCATATCTTTTAAACCGTAACTCGGATGAAAATGTTTTCTATATGAAAGTTGCTCAGAACGACGAGACGAATCCGAATACGCAGTCCGTTCGTCCACCACACCTCCCTAACCTATCGAACTAGCAACTTTCCCCCTCCGGTCCGTCTGTCCGAAAACGTGAAACATCGGGAATACCTCCCGGGTGTTCCCCCCCTTCACCGGTACCACCTACTGTCGCGTTAGGGCACCCCTAGCACCGCTCACTGTCATGTCACGCATCGTCATGCTTATGTTTGCATTGTATTTACTGTTTCTTCCCCCTCTTCTCTCCGGTAGACTACGAGACCGACACTGCTGCTGCCCAGTTCGACTACGGAGTCGACGACCCCTCCTACTTGCCAGAGCAATCAGGCAAGCCCCCCCTTTGATCACAAGATATCGCCTACTCTAATCTCTACTGCTTGCATTAGAGTAGTGTAGCATGTTACTGCTTTTCGATATCCTATTCTGATGCATAGCCTATCCTTGCTACTACTGTTGACACCTTTACCTGCAATCCTACATGCTTAGTCTAGGATGCTAGATTTCCATCAGTGGCCCTACATTCTTGTCCGTCTGCTGTGCTATACTATCGGGCCGTGATCACCTGGGCGGTGATCACGGGCATATACTTATATACTATATACATGACACATGTGATGACTAAAGTCGGGTCGGCTCGTAGGAGTACCCGCAAGTGGATCTTTGTGGCGGAGCGACAGGGCAGGTTGAGACCGCCTAGGTAAGAGGTGGGCCTGGCCCTGGTCGGCGTTCGCGGATACTTAACACGCTTAACGAGATCTTGGTATTTGATCTGAGTCTGGCCATTTGGTCTATACGCACTAACCATCTACGTGGGAGTAGTTATGGGTATCCCGACGTCGTGGTATCAGCCGAAGCTCTTTTGACGTCAGCGACTGAGTGGCGCGCGCCGTGTTGGACCACTTTGACGTAACCGCCGTGATCGTGTGGGTTGCTAGGTCTGCTCGCGGCCGCGTTCGCAACGTGCAGGTGTGCTTAGGGCGATGGGCCCAGACCCCTGCGCGCATAGGATTAGACCGGCGTGCTGACCTCTCTGTTGAGCCTAGGTGGGGCTGCGACGTGTTGATCTTACGAGGCCGGGCATGACCCAGAAAAGTGTGTCCGGCCAATTGGGATCGAGCGTGTTGGGTTATGTGGTGCACCCCTGCAGGGAAGTTTATCTATTCGAATAGCCGTGTCCCTCGGTAAAAGGACGACCCGGAGTTGTACCTTGAGCTTATGACAACTAGAACTGGATACTGAATAAAATACACCCTTCCAAGTGCCAGATACAACCCGGTGATCGCTCTCTAACAGGGTGACGAGGAGGGGACCGCCGGGTAGGATTATGCTATGCGATGCTACTTGGAGGACTTCAATTTACTCTCTTCTACATGCTGCAAGATGGAGATGTCCAGAAGCTTAGTCTTCGACAGGACTAGCTATCCCCCTCTTATTCCGGCATTCTGCAGTTCAGTCCACTGATATGCCTCTTTACTCATATACCCATGCATATGTAGTGTAGCTCCTTGCTTGCGAGTACTTTGGATGAGTACTCACGGTTGCTTCTCTCCCTCTTTTTCCCCCTTTCCTTTCTATCTGGTTGTCGCAACCAGATGTTGGAGTCCAGGAGCCAGACGCCACCGTCGACAACGACTCCCACGGCACTGGAGGTGCCTACTACTACGTGCAGGCCGCTGACGACGACCAGGAGTAGTTAGGAGGTCCCAGGCAGGAGGCCTTGCCTTTTCGATCGTTGCTACTTTTGTGCTAGCCTTCTTAAGGCAAAACTTGTTTAACTTATGTCTGTACTCAGATATTGTTGTTTCCGCTGACTCGTCTATGATTGAGCACTTGTATTCGAGCCCTCGAGGCCCCTGGCTTGTATTATGATGCTTGTATGACTTATTTATGTTTTAGAGTTGTGTTGTGATATCTTCCCGTGAGTCCCTGATCTTGGTCGTACACATTTGCGTGCATGATTAGTGTACGGTCAAATCGGGGGCGTCATAAACAGCCTTGTATCTGCTGCCCAGAGCGCTTTCATCAAGAAAAGGAGTATTCACGACAACTTCCTATATGTGAGAAACCTTGCCAGACGCCTCCACCGCAACAAAACGCCTTCTTTGCTCTTCAAGCTTGACATAAAAAAGGCGTTCGATTCGGTCAGATGGGACTTCCTCATGGACATGCTCCGGGACAACGGCTTCCCTGCCCGCTTTCGAGAGTGGGTTTCGACCCTACTCTCATCGGCCTCCTCCAGGGTGCTGCTTAATGGGTTAGCAGGAGACCCAATCAAGCATGGCAAGGGGCTGCGACAGGGAGACCCTCTCTCGCCGCTGTTATTCGTCCTAGCCATCGACCCGCTGCACCACATCCTCGCTAAGGCCACTTCACAAGGAAAGTTGCATCCAATTGGGAGACGATCCCCCGCTTCACGGGCCTCTTTCTATGCGGATGATGCAGCGATTTTTGTTGCCCCCCCAAAAGGATGACATTCAGTTTTTAGCCTCCACCCTCCATTCCTTCGGCGAGGTCACCGGTCTTATCACCAATTGTCAAAAGAGCAGCATTGCGCCAATCCGTTGTGGGGGATTAGACCTTGACGACATCCTTCAGGCTTTCCCTGCCACTAGAGCAACCTTCCCCATGAGATATCTGGGCCTACCGCTTTCGGTCACCCGCCTTAAGGCGATCCACTTTCAGCCCCTCAAAGACAAAGCTGCTGGAAAGCTAGCTCCTTGGCTCGGAAAGCATGTTGCCTCTGCTGGACGCTGCGTTCTAGTCAAGGCAGTCCTCACCGCTATCGCCATCTACCATATGACATCACTTGAACTTCTAGCGGAGGTCCTGGAATATATTGACAAGCTCCGTCGTGCTTATCTCTGGGCTGGTTGTGACAAGGTGTCGGGAGGCAAGTGCAAAGTTAATTGGGAGCAAGTTTGTAAGCCTAAATCTCTCGGGGGGCTGGGCATCCTCAACCTTCACAAGTTTGCTTCTGCTCTTCGACTCCGGTGGCTTTGGTTTGCATGGTCTGATCCGCCTAAGGCCTGGTTCGGACTTGGGTCACCATGCAACAAGCGAGACAGAGACCTTTTTGCTGCTGCCACAACCGTCTCCGTTGGCAACGGTGCGACGGCCCTTTTTTGGGAGACCTCATGGCTGAATGGTCTGCGACCCAAAGATATTGCTCCCAAGATTTTTGATTGCTCCAAACATAAAAATTCTCTGGTTTAGGCGGCCTTGCACAACAACTCTTGGGTGAGTCAAATAAACACCCATCAAGGCCTCTCCTTGGGGCACATCCAGCAGTTTGTCTGCCTCTGGGAGATGCTTTCTCACATCCAGCTAGACCCGGACGCCACTGACAAGATCTCCTGAAAGTTCACTTCGGATGGTGTGTACTCCACGTCCTCGGCCTATAAAGCACAATTTGAGGGACACACCATTTCGCCTATGTATGCTGTTGTCTGGAAAGCTTGGGCGCCACCAAGATGTAAACTCTTCGCGTGGCTTGTGTTTCAAAACAGGGTTTGGACTGCTGATAGGCTCCACCGCCGAGGATGGCCCAACTGTGGCCTCTGTCCTCTATGTAAGCAAACCCAGGAGACCTCGATCCATCTCCTCTGCCACTGTCGCTTCTCGGTGAGAGTTTGGTGTGACATAGTTGCCTAGCTTGGCCTCCCGGATGTCACCCCCCGGGCTTGGACCGCGATGGGTTCGGTCAACGAGTGGTGGATTGGAGTCACCCAAGCTAGAGGCCACTCGAGAAAGGCCATGACATCCATGCTGATGTTGATTTCTTGGGAGCTCTGGAAGGAACGTAACGCGAGGGTCTTCCGCAACGACGCGACCCCCTCCATGTTGATCGTGCGTAACATCAAAGAAGAGATTAAATTGTGGCTGTTAGCGGGCGCTAAGCATCTGGGTTCTGTAATGCTGCGAGAGTAACAGCCTCTTTCTTTTTCGCCCTTTGTTGGGCTCTGTCACAAACATTCTCCCTTATTTAATGAAATGGCAAATCTTTTGCCTTGTTTCAAAAAAAAAAAATCACCAAGTTTCTCAACAACAAAAAAAAGGAACCTGAAGGACATGCTGCAATCCATGTGTATACTTGTTACGTGTATATACACATGATTTGAAGATTACCACGCGGCAGGCAGGCGTGATCAGCCATCCTAAAATCTTTGATATATCATTATCAGATATAAAGACAAGGTAAGATCTTCTTCATACTTTTTTCACTGTATGCACTGTCAACATAGATGCAGAACTGAAGGTGTCATATACAGTTGTTCATTGATCCAGAGTCGGAGAGGCAAGGAGCAAGAAATAAAAAGAACAGTCAAGGTTTGGTTTCCTATATGCTACCACTCTGCAGCAGCTGCTCTTCAGCCAGTTAACCTCAAACTGGATGTTGCGTATCTCTATCAGAAAATGCTATGCATTTTGCCCAACTTGTGTCTACTTCCCGTATACTTCTTCTGTCGCCGTAGCTGTTAATCCTACATCGCTACATATTTCATGTACAAAAGAAAAAGGGTGAAATTTCTACATTTATACACTGCTTGGCGTCTTGAAGATATCATGAAGGAGGAGGCTCAGCTCCCGTGCTGATCTCCCAACCTTGCCTTCTCGCCTACAAGATGATGATGTGTCATTTCGGTTCTTTACATTACTAATAAGATCTCCAGATTTTCGGTAGTAACGCCTAGTTTTTTAATTGAAAGAGAGGGGCTTACCTTGTCAAGGAGATGAGACTTGCATTTATCTTATCCAGCTCTTGAAAGCATGAACTGCAGCGTTCCAACCTAGCAACATGGCACAAGTGGAACAAACGCATTACATTGTATGTACAGCAGGATCACCCTAAATGAGATGGAGGGATGGGCAAAATACCAGTGCTCTGCTTCGAGGTCTACACCGACTGGTGGAGCAGACGACAAAATAGAAAAGATTGATGCACGGAAGCTTTTGACAAGCTTAAGGATCGTCGCCAAGGCAACGTTCAAATGTCTGCGGGCGTAGATGACAACAAACACTTGTATAAGCCCAAATATTACCATCACATTATCTGTGACTTTTCATACTACTAAAACTGTATGAACTATGAAGTTTTTTTTTTAATAACAGTCGAAGGGCAGTAAAAGACCACAGTACGGAACACAGCAATGGCTATCAGTAAACCTTATCCAGTGTACAATAGGAAGGTAAAAGGTAAATTATAATACCCTGAATGAATAAATAAGATGAAATACCTGTCATATCCGCTTTCAAGAAGATTGGAGGCGAGAGGTAAAACAGAAGTGCAAATGTCTAGTGTAATATACTTGGTACTCTTTTCCATAATAAGAACATTAATTATATCAGCAGTAACCTACAAGACAGATAGAGCAAGACATCAGCCATTGTATAGAATGAGACTACAGTATTAGGGGTATGGTAGGAAGTACACACAGCATGATCCGACATTCTTCGCATAGCACTGACAGAGCCCTTGATATCATTATTTTGCCAACAGCGGTACACAAGCTGCAAATATCACATGGAAATTACCATTACTCAATATATGCACCATAATCATGTCTCCCAAATAATAGCAGTAAATGTTATTGCTGATTCTATTTTCCTTCAATACCTCTAGTTTTGTCAGCCGCGACTTCACGCCATGAATGAATTCTTGATGGTTTTGCATTAGGTCAGCTATAAGATCGTCATCATTAGCCGATGCACTGCGTTCTCCAGCAAATGAAGATTGTCTCTACAGAAGTAGAAAATATAGAGTTGGGTTTGGTATGAACAGAATGAGCAAAGGCATCCCAAATAACATAACTTAAATTTTCGGAAGTAATGTATACCAAGCCATCTGATGTTGGTGCGTACTCGCTTCTCTCGTAACTCGCAAATAAATGTCCCGTTCCTCCTGACAAAGAGCATGATGATAACCCTAGGAGGATCAAATATTCAAATCAAATAATATCAATACCAATTCAGCGGAGCACTTACGATTTTGCATTATGCTGCTCTCACTTGATTCCACCAGTTGGCTCGATCCAAACACTACTGTTCTGTTAACATTCACAAATTGTGGATTCCTTCCAACTGCTGATTTTGTTTCTTTGAAACCACAAACATCATACCAGTTATCAACTTTGTTAGACTGAACACTTTCAGTGCACAATGGCCCAAAACAGTTAATGTCCCCATCACTTGATGTTTCTCTTATAAATTTCCTTTGTGGAGTTTTTGAAGTAATTGGCTTTGACTGAAATACGGAACGATGAACATCTTTGTCATGATCCACAGCCAGATGACCTTTTAGTAATTGTTCAGGCTTTATGGCGGCGGCGGCGGCTTCACTGAGATTGGAACCAGCATCCACTTTAGAAACATGCCTTGGGACAATACCAGGCACGAAAGTGGATCCTTCACTACTACATGCAAATATATTGGACCTAGGTATATATGTGGGAGCAGCAGAAGCATGTGAGTTACCAGGGATCATTCTGGCACTTGTAGAGAGATCCACTTTGAAGCGAACATTAGCTGTCGGAGTAAGTGGCCATGGGTAGCCTAACCGACTACCCCTGGCTCTTAAAAAAAATTATCAGGCCTTTGGGCCTTCAAGCACTCCAAGCATCTGGGCCGCCTTCCCCGGCCGGCTACCTCTAAAAGCCGACTCCCGGAAGGCGACCCAGCCTCACCGACTCCAAGAAGCCGGTCAAGAAGGACGCCGACTCCTAGAAGCCGGCCAAGACCACAACCACTCCTACATAACGGCGACATGACGGGGTGCGGCCACAGTGCGGCCCACGACCCCCTAAGCCCGAGGCGGGCACGGCTACAGGAGGCCGTACGGGGGGATGTCCCCCCGTGCGGCCAGGCACTGTAGCCACGCCAGCCGCGACGTCATCCACGACCCCCTCCTGAACGGCCCAAGGACCGCGGGCCCCTTCAGCCAGAGAGAGGCGTGAAGGCGGCCCGGCTTTTCCTACTCGGCCGGGAGCATAGCCGGCCTCCAGAAGCCGGCAACTCCCTTCCTCGAAGCAGGAGCCCCATTAAGGAGACAAGACGAGGTGAGGCTACGGTGATAGCCCCCGATGCGGATCACTGTAGCCACGCTTACCTCGACAAAGCCCTCATCATCAGAGGCGCGGCTACAGTAAGCAGCCGCCGACAAGACCCTAGGCGGTGGGGCCGGCCTGTCGACCGAGTAGCCGGCAGCCGGCGGGACCCACCAGCCGGCAGGACCCACCAGCCGGCGGAGAAGCCGGCAGGCGTAGACACTGACGGCTGGGGCCGGTTCCCAGTCGGATTACCATTGTACCCCCGGGGGTAGGCCTATATAAACCCCCCGGAGCACCCATGCAAAGGGTTCGCACCTCTGCATGTTTGGCTTCCAAGCATAGCACACACACACACCATAGATAGAGAGAAGGCAAGAGCTAGCCTTGTTCTTCCTCTCCCTTGATCCCAACAGCTCTAGGAGCGATTGTAGCTACTCTTTATCGATCTAGTGATCATGCGGAGACCCCGCAGAGCAGGACTAGGGGTGTTATCTCCTCGGAGAGCCCCGAACCTGGGTAAGATTCGCCGGCGTGCATGTCTTCGCCTCATCCCGTTTCCAGGCACCGGCGACGTTTTATTGGCTCCCACAATGATAAGCCATCCTTTGGCATATGTCGCACCAACCACCCGACATTTGGCGCCCACCGTGGGGCCAGGTGCACCGTCGTCCGGAGACCTGTTCTGGACGGGAACCCTCTTCCTTCCCCGCGAGCGCAGCCAGCCTGCTGCGCCCGATGGCGTTTGCCCCGACGCGCTGCAAGGCGTCGACGACGCCTGCGCAGCGAGCCGCCTCGCCGATCTGCTCGGCGAGACTCGCATCTCCGACGAGCCTGCGTCCGACGCAGGCACCGATTACCCCGAGAGCCGCCTCGTCAGCCTCCTCGACCAACTTCACGTCTCCAGCGAGCCTGCTGCGGACATGGAGTCTGTCGGCTCCACCGACCCGATGCTCATCGACTCCGACACCGCGTCGCTCGACGCTTACCCCTCCGACGTGGTGGTCTTCGACGACCCACTCCCTCGAGCTGACAGCGGCAGCAGCGCTGTCACCGAAGTGCTGGTCATCAGCCACGTCTCCAACTCGGGCGGGAGCGCCCGCGACGCTCAGCAAGCGGCGATGCACGACCTCTCCATCCCCCTCCCGGCCGACGCCGACGCCGAGACCCTGGAGGCACGCCGTCTTGCCCTCATCGCGGAGAGCAAGAAGATAGCCTCGATGAGACGCCTCGCTGAGGCCCACCAGCGCGAAGTCGACCGCGCCGCCTTCGGGACGCCGCCGCCTAGCGGCCCGAGCCGAGCCGGCTTCGTCCAGAAGCGCGGCGCAACCGTTGCCAGCATGCTGGGCGCAGATCGCCCCGTCTACGCCACCCCGCTCGAGAATCTGCGAGCCGCTCAGGCGGCAGCAGAGGAGCTCAATGGGCTGGGAGCCGATGAGCTCCCCTACATGACAAGACGGATCCAGCAGCTGATCGACGCGGCTGCAGAACGGCACGAAGCCGGCGCCCGAGCTGATAGCCATCCCCCGCGCCGGGAGCACGCCGCGACGTCCCGCTCGCCGACTGCGAGCGGCACGCGCCAGAAGAAAGACAAGGAGCCGGCTGCCAGCCGCAGCCGGACTCGCATCACTATCGAGCGCGACGCGGATGGCCGCCCTCGGGCGGTCGAACACCAAGGAAACCTGCCGCCTCCCCCGCCTCGAAGAGAAAGACGCCTCACTCCGCCGCCCATCACGCATCCGACTCTTGGCGACCGACTCGGCCGCCGAGAAGGAGTCGGCGAGAGTGACGCCCGCCACAGGATCGACCGCCTTGCTCGATCCTTGGCGTTAGAAGAAGAAGACGATGTCGGCCCGCCATGCTTTGGCCCCCGCATCCGCGACGAGCCCTTCCCCAAAGGGTTCTCGCTCCCCAGAGACACGCCCAAGTACAACGGCTCGGTGAAGCCGGAAGATTGGCTCATCGACTACTCCACAGCCGTCAGCATCGCCAACGGCAATCGGCGCGTCGCCGTGAAGTACGTCCCCTTGATGCTGCAGGGACGGCGCGCACGTGGCTCAACAGCCTCAAGCCATACAGCATCAACAGCTGGCTGGACTTCACCGAGGTTTTCGTCCGCAACTTCACCAGCACCTACAAGCGGCCTCCCAAGCCTCGCCAGCTCTCCCTCTGCGTCCAAGGGCCCAACGAGTCGACCCGCGACTACCTCACGCGATGGGCCGAGCTCCGCAACTCCTGCGAGGGAGTGCACGAGGTCCAGGCCATCGAGTACTTCACTGCCGGGTGCCGAGAGGGCACCCTCCTCAAGCACCGACTCCTCTGCGACGAGCCGGCTACCCTCGATGAGTTGCTGATCACCGCCGACAAGTATGCCACTGCCGACTCCTCCATGAAGACCGAGCTCCGAGTGGACGCCTCGGGAAGGTAGTCGCTCCGGCTCCCAAGACGCCGGCTGGCGACCCAAACCGGCGCCCCTACCAGAACGACCACAAGCGCAAGGGCCCCATGCCGACTTCCTCCAGTCGGCAGGTGGCCACAGTTGAAGACGAGCAGCCCGAGGAGCGGCCCGCTCCCAAGAAGAAGGGAGGCCGGCCGCCCTGGCAGCCGTCCTTCTCCTACGAGCAAGCACTCGATGCTCCCTGCAAGTTCCACAGCGGCGCGAAGCCGTCCAACCATACAACACGTAAATGCCACTGGCTCACCCGCATCACCAAGGGCGAAGGGATGGTGCCGCCTCCGCCTCCCGGCCCGCCGCCTCCAGCTCCCCAGCAGCCGGCGGCCCGGCCGGCAGTCGGCGCCATCCAAGACGAGTTCCCCGAAGCGCACGACGCCTACGTCGTCTTCACAAGCCAAGTCGACGACAAGCGCAGCCGACGCCGGCAACACCAAGAAGTAAACGCAGTCGCCTCTAGCACCGCCGAGTTCATGCACTGGTCGGAAAAGCCCATCAGCTGGAGCCAGGCCGACCACCCAGAGGTGATGCCTTCGCCTGGCTCCTATGCTATGGTCTTGGACGTCACCCTTGCGACGGAGAGGCGAGCTGCCAGATTTTCCCGCGTCCTGATAGACGGCGGAAGCAGTATCAACATACTGTACCGCGACACCATGGACAAGCTGAACATCAAAGCAAAGCAGCTCATGCCGAGCCGCACTGTCTTCCATGGTATCGTACCCGGCCTATCTTGCTCTCCAATCGGCAAGATCAAGATGGATGTTCTCTTCGGAGACAAAGATCACTTTCGCCGGGAAGCAATATGGTTCGAGGTGGTGGATTTGGAGAGCCCCTATCATGCACTACTTGGCCGACCTGCTTTGGCCAAGTTCATGGCTGTGCCCCACTATGCCTACCTGAAGATGAAGATGCCGAGCTCGAAGGGGATCATCACGGTAGCCGGCGACTACAAGAAGTCCATCGAGTGTGCCATGGCCAGCAGCCGGCTGGCCGAGTCCCTCGTGGTGGCAGAAGAGAAGAAGATGTTGGAACGGGTTGTGGCCATGGCCGGCAAGCAGCCGGCCTTGTCCCCCAACCCCAAGGACTGTGATGCGCAGGGCTCCTTCCAGCCTGCGAAAGAGACAAAGAAGATACCTCTAGACCCGGAGCACCCGGAGAGGTTCGCCGTGATTGGGGCGAACTTGGACAGTAAATAGGAAGGCGAGCTCGCCGACTTCCTCCGTGAGAATCGAGACATCTTTGCATGGTCCCCAAAGGACATGCCGGGTGTCCCGAAGGATTTCGCCGAGCACAAATTACATGTCCGAGCTGATGCGAAGCCGGTCAAGCAACCCCTCCGCCGACTATCAGAAGAGAAGCGAAGAATCGTGGGAGAAGAGATAGCCCGGCTCCTTGCAGCCGGCTTCATCATGGAAGTGTTCTTTCCAGAATGGCTTGCCAATCCAGTTCTGGTTTTGAAGAAGAATAACAAGTGGCGCATGTGTATAGACTACACAAGCTTGAACAAGGCCTGCCCAAAGGATCCGTTTGCTTTGCCACGGATTGACCAAGTGATAGACTCCACAGCCGGATGCGAGCTGTTGTGTTTTTTGGATGCATACTCAGGGTATCATCAGATCAAGTTGGACCCGGCTGACCGCCTGAAGACTGCCTTCATCACACCCTTTGGAGCTTTCTGCTACCTGACAATGACATTCGGCTTGAGAAACGCCGGTGCCACTTTTCAGCGTTGCATGCAGAAATGTCTCTTGAAACAACTCGGCAGAAATGCCCACGTCTACGTAGACGACATTGTGGTGAAGACAGAGAAGCGCGGTACCTTGCTGGAAGACCTGAAGGAAACATTTGCCAACTTGCGCCGATTCCAGATCAAGCTCAACCCCGAGAAGTGCGTGTTCGGAGTGCCAGCCGGCCAGCTGCTAGGCTTCCTGGTCTCCGAACGCGGCATTGAGTGCAACCCTGTCAAGATCAAAGCCATCGAGAGGATGGAGATTCCCACCAAGCTGCGAGATGTGCAGAAGTTCACTGGCTGCTTAGCCTCCCTGAACCGTTTTATCAGCCGACTAGGAGAGAAGGCCCTCCCCTGTACCGACTCATGAAGAAGTCCACTCACTTTGAGTGGAATGATCAAGCCGACCAAGCCTTCCATGAGTTGAAGAAAATGTTGACCACTCCGCCTGTCCTGGCTGCGCCGACTGAGAAGGAGCCCATGCTCCTCTACATCGCCGCGACAAGCCGAGTCGTCAGCACTGTTGTTGTGGTCCAGCGCCCGGAGGAAGGCCGAGCTCAGCTGGTCCAGAGGCCGGTCTACTATCTCAGCGAAGTACTGTCCAGCTCAAAGCAAAACTACCCGCACTACCAGAAGATGTGCTATGGGGTGTACTTCGCTGCCAAGAAATTGAAGCCCTACTTCCAAGAGCACCCCATCACGGTCGTGTGCACTGCCCCGCTCGCCGAGATCATAGGCAGCCGGGATGCATCCGGCCGGGTGGCCAAATGGGCCATTGCCTTGGCGCCCTACACGATCTTCTATCAACCCCGCACCGCCATCAAGTCGCAAGCATTGGCCGACTTCCTCGTCGACTGGGCCGAGACCCAGTATTTACCGCCGGCTCCCGACTCCACCCATTGGCGGATGCACTTCGACGGGTCCAAGATGCGCACCGGCTTAGGAGCCGGCATCGTCCTCACCTCTCCCAAAGGCGACAAGCTCAAGTACACGCTGCAGATCCACTTCGCCGCCTCCAACAACGTGGCCGAGTACGAGGCGCTCGTACATGGGCTCCGGCTAGCCAAAGAGCTCGGCATACGCCGGATCCTGTGCTACGGCGACTCAGACTTAGTGGTCCAGCAATCATCTGGCGACTGGGACGCCAAGGACGCGAACATGGCAAGCTACCGATTCCTCGTCCAGCAGATGAGCGGATACTTCGAAGGGTGCGAGTTCCTTCACGTGCCAAGGGCCGACAACGACCAAGCAGATGCCCTAGCACGGATCGGCTCCACCCGACAAGCCATACCGACGGGCGTCTCCCTCCAGCGCCTCCTCAAGCCGTCCATCAAGCCGTCTCCAGAGTCGGATTCCATCTTCGTACCGCCTGTGCCAGAAACAACCGGATCCGGCTCAAGAAATCCCGCAGGCGGCGCGGGGACTTCGACGACTGCCCCGGGGACTGACGTAGTCGCACCCGGCCCAGGGACTTCAGAACCCGGCCCGGGGACTGCAGCAGTCGGCCCGGGGACTGCAACGACACAAGAAGCGGTGGTCGACTCCAATGCAACACCCAACCCACCCACCCGAGTCATGGTGGCCACATTAACAACAGAAGAAGTCACAGCTCCCTCATGGGCCCAGCCCATCCTCAAGTTCCTAGTCAACAGAGAGCTGCCGACTGATGAGATCGCAGCAAGACTAGTGCAACGACGAGCCGCAGCATACACAATAATCAACAGGGAGCTTGTGAAGCGCAGCGTCACTGGAGTCTTCCAGCGTTGCGTCGAGCCAGAAAAAGGAGTGGCAATCCTCAAAGACATTCACCAAGGCGAATGCGGCCATCACGCCGCCTCAAGATCCCTCGTGGCCAAGGCTTTCCGCCATGGGTTCTTCTGGCCGACTGCCTTGGAGGATGCTAAAGAAATAGTCAAGAGCTGTAGAGGATGTCAAGTCTTCAGTTCCAAACAACACCTGCCGGCTTCCGCCCTCAAGACCATTCCCCTCACCTGGCCCTTTGCCGTTTGGGGACTGGACATGGTGGGCCCCTTCAAGACAGCCCGCGGTGGCATGACACACCTGCTCGTTGCGGTGGACAAGTTCACAAAATGGATCGAAGCAAAGCCGATCAAGAAGCTGAACGGGCCGACTGTCGTGACATTCATCACCGACATCACTACTCGGTACGGCGTGCCGCACAACATCATCACCGACAACGGCACGAACTTCGCCAAAGGCGCACTAGCGCGTTTCTGCGCGACGCAAGGCATCCGACTGGACTTAGCGTCCGTTGCCCACCCGCAGTCAAACGGCCAGGTCGAGCGAGCAAATGGACTTATCCTCTCCGGCATCAAGCCCCGACTGGTTGTACCACTGGAGCGATCGGCCGGCTGCTGGCTCGAAGAGCTGCCGGCTGTCCTCTGGAGTCTGCGCACTACACCCAACAAGTCAACCGGCTTCACTCCATTCTTCCTTGTGTACGGTGCCGAGGCTGTCATCCCAACAGACATCGAGTTCGACTCGCCTCGGATCACCATGTACACGGAGGAGGAAGCCAAAGAAGTAAGAGAAGACGGCGTCGACCTACTGGAAGAAGCCCGGCTGTTAGCCCTCAGCCGGTCCGCCATCTACCAGCAAGGCCTGCGCCGCTACTACAACCGCAAGGTCAAGCCAAGATCCTTCCAAGAGGGCGACCTTGTGCTCCGGCTGATCCAGCGAACAGCCGGCTAGCACAAGCTCTCGGCCCCTTGGGAAGGCCCCTTCGTCGTCAGCAAGGCACTCGGCAACGACTCCTACTACTTGATCGACGCGCAAAAGCCAAGAGCACGCAAGAGAGACGACTCCGGCAAGGAGTCGGAGCGACCATGGAACGCAAACCTCCTAAGAAGATTTTACAGCTGAAAAGCAGTATGTATCACACTACCCCTTTTTGTATTACGTTACAAACCAACAGGCCCCCCGAACAGTACTCGGGGACTGCCTTTTATTTATCTATGAATGACGAGTGTTATATCCATGAATGTATTATTACATTTTGAATTCTCGTCCGGCACCGGGTCTGACTAGTCGGCCCGGGGACTGGCCGCCTTGAGCTATATTCTAAGTTCTTCCCAAAGTCAGCAAAGTAGTGCGCCGGCTCCCAAGTCCTCTCTTGTTGAAAGTCGCAGCTCAAAGAACTGACTGTCCGACTAGCAAGAGAGAAGACAGAAAGGACGCCCACACGAAAAAGGCTAAGGAACAACTAACCTATATAGCAAAGAGACGGCCTCTATATATGCCTGCCGGCTGTCACAGCAGCCGGCTGGCCGGCTTCCTAAAAACTTAGCTTAATTCCAGCAGAAGGACAAAAAGCGAAAGAACAAGGAAAGACCGATTGCATAACTTATGTACATAAAGCCGCCCACAGGCCGGCAACAGACTTAAGTTTGAATACACCCAGTGGGTGGAATTGTGCAGACTTAACCAAAAACATTGTTCAAAAGTAACAAGACAGGAAACAAAAGAAAGAAGACAAAGGCGCGAAGGCCGAGTTGGTCGGAGAAGGCAGCTCGCCGGCTGAGGGAGTGGCCGTCTAGCTGGTCCCGGCTTGACCGCTTCCCGCGACAGGAGACGCACTCGCACGCGACGTAGTGCTGGAGGCGCGGTCAGGCTGGCCGGCTACTTCACCAGCCGGCTCGGCGTCTTCACCCTCCTCCTCCTCCTCTTCGCCCTCGTCGCTGGAGTCGATCTCCTCCGCCGAGTCCTCGCCGTGCGCCGGGTCCAGCCCGAACCAATCTTCCGGCTGGGCGACTCCATTGTCGTCCACCTCGGGGGCGAAGACGTTGGTGTCGATGTAGTCGGCGATCGCTGAAGCCCGCCGAATGATGGCCGGCCGCGCCGGCTCCAGCTCCGTGTCGGCTTGCTGCCGCCAGGTCGCCAGCTGGTCCAGGTTCAGGCAGGGATACCAGGCCTTGACGAACTCCAGCACCCGCCTGGCGCCGGAGCGAGCCGCTGACGCCTTCCAAGCCTTGAAGCGGCCGACGGCCACCTCCAGCCAGTCGGCAGTCCGGCTGGGAGTGCGCGGGACCACTTGGCCGGGCCAGAGGGCGGCCAAGACCTGCGACCCGGCACGCTGAAGCCGGCGGAGCAGCCTGTGAGCCGGCTGGATGCGAGCCTGGATCGCCAGGAGCTGCTCTTCCAGCGAACGGCCGGCGATTGGCGAGATCTCGAAGCCGGCTTGCCTCTTCGCGTGGCGACGGGCTTCGACGGCCTGGTTGGCGGCAGTAGAATAGCCGGGGAAGTACTCTGTGCGAAGAAGAAAAGGAAAGAAAAACTCCAAAATCAGAAAAACAAGTCGAATGGCGGACGGCAAGAAAGGACGAAGTGGTAGATGACTTACCGTCAACCAGGTCCTCAATCTGGCCATAGCCAGAGACCAGAGTCTGTTTGACCTCTGCCCAGCCGGCCGCCTCCGTCTCGAACTCGGCCTGAAGGGCGGCCTCGCGATCCTGCGCAGCTTTCAGCGCAGCCTTGTGGCCTTCCTCCTGGTCGGCCAGCTTCTTGACCAGGCGGTCGCGCTCCTGCACCAAGGCGGCGAGCTCCGCGTCCTTGGCACAAAAGCAGTCTGGGACTCCCCCAGCTGCGCCCTCAGACTGGCGTTGGCCGCTGCAGAGATAGAAAAAAAAGAAGAGCAATGAGAAGTTATCAAGGAAGATCCGAGCCGACTGCCGAGTCTCGGGGACTACACCCAGTGGGTGCGCTGACGCGCCCCCACATGAGATAAAGAGCAAGTCACATACCTCGGCTTTCAGTGAGATCGGCGGTCTTCTGCGTCAGCACCTGAGCCTGGGAGTTGAAGGCAGCCGCTCGGAGGTTGTGATAGTCCTGCAAGATGGACAGAAGACCGACGTGAGAACAAAAGCAACGATGAGAAATCATCAAGGAAGATCCGAGCCGACTGCTCAGCAGTCGGCCCGAATCTCGGGGACTACACCCAGTGGGTGCGCTGACGCGCCCCCACGAGAGAAATCAAGAAGAAGATGAGAATACTAACCCGGATGGCAGCCCGCGTGGCGAGGAATTCGTCGGTGAACTGCCTCAGCGCCGCGGCTTGGCCCTGGAGCCGGGTCCGGACGTCTTGCGCAGCGATGTTCACCACGGATGTCCCTCCGCCTGGCGTCCACCCTGAGGTAGCGCTGGCCGCCTCCGCGTCTCGGGCTGACGAACTGGAGCCCACGGCCGGCCGTGGCTCCGACGCCGCTTTCTGCGGCTCCGACGCGGCCTTCCCTGCGCGCCGGCTTGGCGGAACCCGGACCGCCACCGCAGCTCCCGCGGCCGGCTCGCCTTCCGCCGACTGTGCGGGCGCAGGCTCAGTCTGGCCGCCTTGGGCCGCCCCAGTCGAAGGAGTCGGCCCCGGCGCCTCCCTCAAGAAGATGACGTCGTCGCCGCTCCCTCCCAGATCCGGCTGGGAACCGCTGGCTCCCCCTGGCGAGGGATCCGCGTCCCCGGGCGCCATGGCGCGCAGGGGGGTGACCATCAAGGCCTCCCCTGCCGCCGCTTCGGCCTCGGCCTCTGCCTGGGCCTTGGCTGCAGCGTCGGCGAGCGCCTTCGCCGCCTCCTCCTCCCGAGCTGCCTGGGCGGCGGCTGCCCTCCGTGCCTCCGCCTCCCGCGCCTCCTGCTCCTCCCGCGCCTCCTGCTCCTCCCGCGCCTCCCGCGCATTCCTTTCCGTCGCTTCCAGGAGGGCGGCGCGAGGATCTACGCGGCGGGTGGTGCTCCCAGAGCCCCCTGGCGACTCGACAACGGAGCCGGCAGCCGCCCGCTCGAGTGACAGTGGAGCTCTGATCAAAGAAAAGAAGACAAAGGTTCAGAAAACCACTCAAGAAAAGAAAGAAGGAGAATACACAGAAAGAGAGAAAGCTTACGCTGACACAGCCTGCGGCTGCTTCACCACTCTGCGGAAGCGAGCCGCCTTCGCGGCCGCCTCTTCCAGCCTGGTGGCCGCCGCCCCACCCCTGGGCTTCTTCGTCCGGCTCCCGAACATGCCCTGGGTGGCGCGACGTTTCTGGCCTCTACCCCGAGCAGGCTGCGCGCCGGAGGAGCCCGCGCCGCGTCCGGACGCCGGCTGGCGATGCGGGACGGCTTCGGCTTCGTACTCGTCCGGCCAGTCCTCAAAGGTAGCGGAGAGCCCGGCGCCGCCTGCTTCACCGCCAGCCGGCTCGGTGGCGTCCTCCATATGGACTGCCCCCAGGTCGGGGTCCTCCTGGTCGTGCTCGGTCCGGTCGGGGACGAAACGGCGCTCTGCGTCCGCCCCGCCGGCCGGTCAAAGCAGAGGACTCTGTCAAAAAGAGCGAGCCGACGGAATTAGAGTCGGCCCGAAGGAACTCGGCGACAAAGCTGAGAGAGAGAAAGAGAAAAAGAGAAAGGGAGCGTACCGTAGGCGGAGGATTAGCGCGGCTGTATGGCTCCTTGCCGAATTGCCAGTCGTCGGCAGTTGGCGAGGTAGTTCACCATGTCGGCCGCGTCGGCCTGCGGCATCTCCTTGGTGCACATCCGGCTCGGATCGAGCTGGCCGCTCATCTGACTGATCAGATGAGGCCGGCTCTGGAGCGGGAGGACCCGGCGCGTGACGAACGCGGCCAGAAGGTCGGGCCCCGTCAGGCCCTCCGACTGGACCATCACCCGCAGGCGGGCGATGGCGGCGTTTCCTCCCTGCGACAGCGTCACCGCCCGGAAGGACCACTGGGGCAGCCTCCCCGCCGGTGGGCCGGCTACGTAAGCCGGCAGGTTGACGTAGTCGCCCCGAGAAGCGATGTTCCGCACATAGAAGTATGACTTCTGCCACTTCTTCATCGATTGGATCAGCGTGATGACGGGGAAAGGGTTGTCGGCGCCCGATCTTCGCGACGCGATGAAGGCGCCAGTGTGGGCCGGCACGCCCTTGCTGCGCGTACCCAGCTTCGACTGGAAGAACTCCCCCCAGAGCTCGAGGGTGGGGAGGACGCCGAGATAGCCCTCGCACAGGGTGACGAAGGCCGACAGCAGCACCACCGCATTGGGGGTGAGGTGGTGCGGTTGGAGCTGATAGAAGTCCAGCCAGGTGCGGAAGAAAGCGCTCACTGGCAGACCGAAGCCGCGCAGGAAGTGCGAGCGGAAGACCACCCGCTCGCCCTCCTGCGGCGCCGGCCTGACCTCCTTCTCCGGCGCGAGGCGGACCTCCACTTTGTCCTTGCTGGGCAGACGCCGGGTGTCGCGGAGGAAATCGATGTGGTCGTTGTGGACGATGGAGCCATCCCAATCCCCGCCAAGCTGCTCAACGTGGGGAGGCATAGCGGAAGCTGGCACGGCGGCGGAGAAGCGTGTGGAGGAAGAGCGCGGCGGCGAGGCGCTGGCGCAAGAACAAGCAAGGCGAGAAGACAAAGGGAGTAGGAGGAGCGTGCGAGGGTCTGCCGCCCTCCACCTCCCCCTACTTATAGCCTCACGCGGCCGAAGAGGCCGGACGTGGGGGGAAGACGTGGGATTAACCGTGCCCACTCCCCGCACGACTCGCGTTTATTACGCATAAGTGCGAGCCGAAACTGCCGCACGGAACGTGCGGGCGGTTTCGGGATGCAAAGGATCCGCGCCTGGGCCGGGCTGCGGACGTGGCGGGCCCCTCCCTGCGGCGACGTCTCGTCGCGCGCGTGGGCTGGCAGGCTGTCAGGCCACGTGGCACGCCAACGGCCCGAGGCCGGCCCGCGGCCCGGCGCACGTGCCAGCAGGTTCCCGCCCTCCGACTCCAGAAGATTTCGGCTCAGGCGGCGTGCCTGACCAAGGCCGGCTCCCAGCTGCCGGCTTGTCGCGATAGGAAGCTGTTCGAGCTTCTCGAACCCTACTCCACCTCGAAGCCCGATCAGCTTCGGGGACTACTGTCGGAGTAAGTGGCCATGGGTAGCCTAACCGACTACCCCTGGCTCTTAAGAAAATTTATCAGGCCTTTGGGCCTTCAAGCACTCCAAGCATCTGGGCCGCCTTCCCCGGCCGGCTACCTCTAAAAGCCGACTCCCGGAAGGCGACCCAGCCTCACCGACTCCAAGAAGCCGGCCAAGAAGGACGCCGACTCCTAGAAGCCGGCCAAGACCACAACCACTCCTACATAACGGCGACATGACGGGGTGCGGCCACAGTGCGGCCCACGACCCCCTAAGCCCGAGGCGGGCACGGCTACAGGCAGTGGCGGAGGACGAAACTTTTTTGAGGTGGGGCGAACTCTTAAGCAACAAGTTTTTTTTGATGCAAAACCAACATAAATAATACGAACCAATAGTGCACAACAATATTTTCGTATGATCCTAAACAAAATAGCCAAATACAATGAAAATGCAAACATATTTTAAATAGAAGAACAACCTAAAACATACCAATAGGTAAACTTTAATAGCGTGTAGAAGACCCGGGCAATGGTAGTGCCCTACCCTTCTTTTGAAAAGCTCAAGGTGATCTTGTATAAGTTCCATGGTATTCACTTCATTTTGATGAACAGATTGGCCCCTATCATTGCCACTTTCCCGTGTACTTGGATTGAGCCGCTATGACCACCAACTACCTCAAAATATCTCTTTAAATTTGCAATTTATCGCATAAAATGCAACTAATCACTACCACATCATTGTATATCAAACCAATTATCTCAAAATGGCACTAAAATTCAAGAAATTTACCAATGCCCTTTGGCTTTGGCGCTTTGCTGGCCCTTCGCCCCTTTCCCCTTCTTGTTCCTGTCCATCTTCTCCTTCTGCCCGTCGAACTCAAATTGTCACGCGAGCAGCGAGCTCCTGCTGCCCGCCAGGAACGGCGAGCTCTTGTAGCCGCCGGGAAAGCACCCCGGCCGTCTCCACTCTCCACGCGTGCTCCTCCTGCTGGCCGCAGCTGCGCCACTCCCGGCGCTCTCCTGCAGGTTGCAGTCGGGCTGAACGCCGCCCTCGCCCCCGCACGGCGAGCCGCCAAGCTCCTTATGGCCGCCGCCCTCGCCCCACCGTCGTGCACTCCCTATATCTGTTCGAGGCTTCGAGCGAGGGTTCTGATCCTCTGGAGCGTTTCGCGTGCGTGGGCGCGTGGCTGAGTGGATCGAGAGAAGCCAGCCTGATACGCTGTGAGCCTGTGACGGCCCAACCAGGCCGAGGCCCAGTAAATCGTTTCACGGGAGTTTTATTGATCGATTCGACTGATATACGTATACCTAGTAATTTTTCCCCAAAAATCAAGGTAGGGCGGGAGCCCCACCTCGCCCTACCGCGTCCTCCGCCTGTGGCTACAGGAGGCCGTACGGGGGGATGTCCCCCGTGCGGCCAGGCACTGTAGCCACGCCAGCCGCGACGTCATCCACGACCCCCTCCTGAACGGCCCAAGGACCGCGGGCCCCTTCAGCCAGAGAGAGGCGTGAAGGCGGCCCGGCTTTTCCTAGTCGGCCAGGAGCATGGCCGGCCTCCAGAAGCCGGCAACTCCCTTCCTCGAAGCAGGAGCCCCATTAAGGAGACAAGACGAGGTGAGGCTACGGTGATAGCCCCCGATGCGGATCACTGTAGCCACGCTTACCTCGACAAAGCCCTCATCATCAGAGGCGCGGCTACAGTAAGCAGCCGCCGACAAGACCCTAGGCGGTGGGGCCGGCCTGTCGACCGAGTAGCCGGCAGCCGGCGGGACCCACCAGCCGGCAGGACCCACCAGCCGGCGGAGAAGCCGGCAGGCGTAGACACTGACGGCTGGGGCCGGTTCCCAGTCGGATTACCATTTTACCCCCGGGGGTAGGCCTATATAAACCCCTCGGAGCACCCATGCAAAGGGTTCGCACCTCTGCATGTTTGACTTCCAAGCATAGCACACACACACACCATAGATAGAGAGAGGCAAGAGCTAGCCTTGTTCTTCCTCTCCTTTGATCCCAACAGCTCTAGGAGCGATTGTAGCTACTCTTTATCGATCTAGTGATCATGCGGAGACCCCGCAGAGCAGGACTAGGGGTGTTATCTCCTCGGAGAGCCCCGAACCTGGGTAAGATTCGCCGGCGTGCATGTCTTCGCCTTATCCCGCTTCCAGGCACCGGCGACGTTTTATTGGCTCCCACAATGATAAGCCATCCTTTGGCATATGTCGCACCAACCACCCGACATTAGCTATGTGTCTCTTCTGGTGGTCAGTAGAATTTGGCTTCAATCTAACCCGAGGAGAAAGAAGAGGTGCAGATTCAGCTCTTGTCAGCCGAAGATTATTTATTCCAGGTGCTTTTGATAATCTCTTCCTCACTGCAGAAGAAGCTGGTACAGAAGCTTCTTTCGACGCAGACATCGGGCGCTTAAGCAATGTACTGGATGTTTCATTGGCTTCTGTTAAAAACAAATACAGGTAGTGTTGGGGTGAAAATCTTAACTAAAAGAGAACAGACGAAGATTAGGAAATGAAATGTTATTCACTTATTCATGAGATAATAATAACTCCTTACGGGTACCTGGTCTTCTGGAAATCGATAAACTTCCCAGCATTGATGATATGCTATTATCAGCTTGTAATGGCCCATTACCAGTTCCATTCCAAAATGCTTCCGCACTACCGACAGTGTATGGATCAAATTTCTGAAGTTTAGGATTAATACCATATCAGAACTGCTCATGCTAACATAATAAATTTTATAGAATCATACCATCAAGTCCACAACCCATATTCCCACACAACTTTGGTTATATGAGCAACCAAGAAGTTTTCCCTCTTGTACATTTAGATCTGCTAATGTTGACCAGCCAACATCAACTGCATCATGACATATGATAGGTTCCCATGAAAGAACCTGCAAGCAAAAGGATAACATGCAAATGATTTTGTTATGACATCATTTGTTCCAAGCTTGAAATGAGGAATTTGACCTTTTATTAGAGTATCTACCTTCAAGCTTTCATGTAATCCACAAAAAAGTGCTTTGACATCACTGTTGAATGTCATAGAACGAACTACACTAGCCTGAAAATTCGGAAGCTTGCGATAAGTATTGACTACAGCACTTGCAGATAGTTAATTTGGTCATTATCAAGAATCCCCATCCACCCATAGGGAAACTATATACAATATGAATAACAGAGTAGCTGTGGTCAGAATCTGTACCGGCATATAGTATTCCCGACAATTCTGCATGAAGCTGAAAAATTAGTTAAATCCAGGATGAAAACAAGATAAATGGATACTAAAATTACTTATAGCTCAAGTACAGAAGATTAAAAAAAGAGAGAGGGTATGCACCATCAGGCTTACCAACTGAAAGTTATAAAAGAGTTCAAATATGCATACACAAGAAACTTGTTCTAAAAACAAACCAAGAAACTTGAAATTAACAAATGATTATAAACAACTAAAGGCTCATGTTACGTGGCTCACAATTTCAGGTACAGTACAACATTTGGTCCGATATACTAATTTATGAATCATGGTCAGCATTACTTGGTACTATTTCATGACTCTGGTTACAAATACATGAAATCAATGCTTAATGCTGTTCTGACGTGTTCCCTTGGGTCCTTGTAAAGGGTCAGATTTAGGCATAATTACAAAGGACAAACACAATTCATAGTGATTGAACTCAGTTTGAAATTAAATTACATCGAAGCCAAGAGTATGATCAAATGCAGCTCGAGAAAAGTTGTAAAATTTTATTAGGACATAAGTTTGCTGGATGACTGCATAATGATAGTGTTTATAGAACTACATTATTTCACAATCTGAACACAAAGATAGCATGAACAGGGAGACACAAATGTAGAGCCTGAGCTTTCTGAATCATCAATTAGGAGATATAATACCTCCGGTCCAGAAGATCCAATCAACTCAAAAGTCTCAAGGTCCCAAAATTTAACAGTTTTATCAGCTGAACCTGCAGAAGTTTTTGGAAAGAACAGAAAGCAAAAGTTACAACTAACCAAGTCTAGATGGTGTATAATTAATTTTGGAGGAAAATGTTATCTGGGAACATATCTTATATTCTTGTACAGGTTTTACAGTAATATGGTCATCCATCTAACCTGTGGCCAGTAAGAACTCGTGGGGGTGAAAATCTAAACAGTTAATTGGGCCTTCATGAAGCCAAGTCATGCAAGAGCTTTCCAGCTGTCAAATCCCAGATCTAGCAAGATATTTCCCAAAAATAATCAGTGACCGAAGAAATATAAGATATTTTTTCGCTAGAGCATGTGTTTATTCATCTTGTTGATATTAGTTCTGTTTAGCATATATGACAACTTTATAGGTTGGACTAATCAGCAGATTCCCCTGCAATTTTTTCTGTGGTACAGCTTAATAGGTTTTTTTTTTCATATTTACTAGACATGTTCAAACTCTTACCTTCACAGAACTATCAGCCGCACCAGAAACAATCCACCGACCATCAGGAGTGAATCTAAGCACATCAATCCTCCCGGTATGACCCTGGTATGTGTGAATGCATCTCTTCTTCCGCATGTCCCATATTTTCATGTTTGTATCTGAAGACCCAGACGCAAAAAAATCTCCAAAAGGGTGGGAATCAAGAGAGGCGCAATTTGATCTATGCCCAGTGAAAGTTCGAAAAACTGTGGCAATAAAATCAGATATAGTTACAAGATATAATTACAGTTGATCTTTTTGCTTCAAATACAGCCAAGCGTTATGAAGACTGGTTCACACCTTTTGCTTCCTCGATATCCCATATTTTAAGGGGGGGGGGGGGGTCTCCCTCCTACAATATGCCGATGACACCATAATAATGGTTGAGGGCTCCGAGTCCGATATTGCCAACCTGAAGTTCCTCCTCCTCTGCTTCCAACGGATGTCCGGTCTGACCATCAACTTTGATAAGAGCGAAGTGATGGTGCTGGGATACCCACCGGTGGAGGCCCAGGGCATTGCGGACCGGCTTAATTGCCGCCTGGGTTCTTTCCCCACGACCTATCTGGGGATCCCCATTAGTGACTCTCGCCTCACCGTAGCGGACCTCCGCCCTTCCGTGACCCGGATGCAACACCGAGTCGAGCCCTGGAAGGGCCGGTGGCTCTCGAAGGCGGCGCGGGTAATCCTCATCAACTCCTCGCTGGCTAGCCTTCTCTGGTTCCTCATGAGCTTCTATAGACTCCATGAGACGCTTCACCAGGAGGTGGCCAAATATCAGTCCAGATTTTACTGGGCTGGCGAGGGGGACAAGCAAAAATACCATATGGTGAGCTGGCCGGACATTTGCAAACCCAAGGACCAGGGAGGTCTGGGGATCTTATCCTCCCGTCGCATGAACATTGCTCTCCTGACCCGATGGCTATGGCGTATTGCCAACGGGGAGGGCAGCCTCTGGCTTACCATCATTCAGAATAAGTACCTCCGAGGACAACCTCTTGCTTTCTGCCAGCGCTCTGGGGGATCCCAGTTCTGGCAGGCGGTGACTCAGCTCCTCCCCGTGCTCCGGATTGGCACTTCCATCTCGGTGGGTTCCGGGTCCTCGACCCTGTTTTGGTTCGACCGCTGGCTTGGAGATTCCCCTCTGGCCGCCCGCTTCCCGGGCTTATTTGCCATTGCGGCAGATCCCCGAATTTCCGTCGAAGCGGCCCTTATTGACTTAGGGCGCCTCGCCTTTCGGCGCTCCTTTGGCCCCCAGGAGGTTGACGCGTGGGACGCCCTTCTACAGGACATCGCTCTCTTGCCAATGCAGGTAGAGGGCGCCACCGACTCCATGGCGTGGCGTCTGGAGCCCTTGGGATGCTTCTCCACAAAGTCTTTGTATGCTGCCATCGCCCCTTCGCTGGCCCCTGAGCCCTTTAGCCTGATCTGGGACATTCGTCTCCCCCTCAAGATCCGGATATTCCTCTGGCAGTGGATTCGGGGACGTCTCCCCTCTGGGGTGGAAGTCCGCAAGCGCAATGGCCCCGGGGACGGGATGTGTCCCCTGTGCGCCACGGTGGAGGATTCGAACCACATTTTCTTCAACTGCTCCACTGCCCAGTTCCTGTGGTCGTGCTTCCGTGAAACAGTCGGCGGACAGTGGTGCAATTCCAACTTCCCTGACCTACTCGCGGAGATCGATGCCTCCTCCCCGCGTTACCGCCATATTAGATGGTTGTGCATTGGGATCCTTGCATGGACGCTTTGGAATATTCGCAACAAGCTCGTTATTCAGGAAGTTCCTTTGCGACGTGCGACTGACGCGATCTTCAAAATGTGTGGCTATTTGCAGCTTTGGCGGCCGCTTAGCCGCCCCCAGGACCTTCGATCGATGGCCTTCCGCATGGCGCCCCCGCTTCCGCCACCACCGCCGGAACCTGATTAGGCTGGGCTCATCCGTGGCGGTTTTTTTGTGTGTGTCCTTTTGTTCTTTGGGCTTGTTGAGCTGTGCCCTCCGCATTTACCCCTTTGGTACCGTGCGTTCTGTGCGGCTGTGACTTTGAGTGTGTGTTTGTGTGTGTGTGTGTGTGTGTGTGTGAACTCTGTTGGCTGTTTGATTCGGGCGGTTTGCTTTATCTATAAAGCGGGGCGAAAGCCTTTTTCGGTATATCCCATATTTTTATTGTTCCGGTTGCTGCTCCGGCACCTATCATAACCTCAGAGGAATCAAAGCTCAGCGACTCAATTGGACTTGTATGGCCTGAGAGGCTCTGCAAAAGCATAGTGACACTCACTTGTAATTGTAAGTGCATAAGCAACCACCTAAATGACTACCAACCAAAAATTCAATGACATAGAAAGTGTTGAAACTCCCCATATAAGATTACCAGGACAGCGCTAGGTTTCCCTACAGCCCAAAGATTGACCTTCTGATCCTCCCCACCAGTGATGAGAGTTCTTGATGTTCGCTTCCCAAACTTGGCACAAGTGACATCCGAAGCATGCGCAACAAACTCCTCTTGGCATTGTCAAGGAAACATGAAACTGTTGTAGCCTGATATAAATCCATGAAGTCAGGCTAAATGTTTATGTCAGAGTTCGCTCTCTGGTATTGTTTTGGAATACACATTCCCACTAGGTACATAGTCAACTAAAACCCAGAGCAAAATAGTTGTGCGGTCATGCCATCAATTAGAAATTTAGAATTGTTCTGCACTTCAGTATCAACATCGAACAGGTAATAACACCATATTGTGAGTGGAACTAGGTTCGTTTTAGTAATTCTACAATCCATGCTATCCTAAATGAGTCTAACAAAACGAAATCTGAAGATTCAGTATTGAGCTTCACAACTTCCACAAAGTAGGTGTCAGGAGTTCAGACCCAACAACATGATCATATTTGCTGCAATATCTAAAGTGACAAAAGCTAACAAGGATTGAATTTATTTCAGTATTACGCTTACAAACAAACTTTCTTTTAAGGAGCCTCACAAACAAACTGTTGAGCACACATTCTCTCGAATTAAAATTGAACACAAAAAATGCAATTTAATGTTCAGCAGAAAACCGTATTGTTTCATGTAAAATTTTCTTTGGCCATATTAGTCCTCAATTTCAAGAGGACATTTCACTAAACTCACACGCCCATTCACACAGTTGCAAAATCACACCCAAAAAAATTGTCCGTTACTCCGTCTTACATTAGTTCGTTGGAACCAACTCAGCTCAATCACAAACTAAGAAGGCCAATATGAACCCAAGAATAGCTCAACATGCAAAAGGTAGGTTCCTGGAATCAATTGTAATCGCTGCACGCGAGCCCAACCCAACCAAAACCTAACTGCACCGACCCAAGCAAGTCGGCTCAAAGCACCCTGATTCGAGATTCCCAGAAGATAATAGATTATTCACGGAGCAAGAAGTAGGATACGGAGCTTGTACGCGCGCTTGGTAGCCATCCGTGACGGCAGCAGTCATCAAAAGCTTGAATTATTATTTTTACTCGCTGCGGCGGGCCGCCGGCGGCGGCGGCGGCGGCGGAGAGAAGATTTCGAACTGCGTGTCAGAATCGACCCCTTATTATATGCCGTTTCTCGATTGGTGCTACAAATCTGCCCGATTTTGTAGCAACAAACTAGTGAGAGGGAGAGAGCGGGGCGAGGGGAAAAGCAACTCCAAAGAGCACAGCAGAGTATTTCTTGGTTATTGTAAAAAAAAAGGTATTTCTTGTTTTCTAGAGAGTTTTTCTTGTTCTTTTTACCGGTCAATGTCCAAGCCGTGATGATAAGAAAATAAGCTATGACGTTCCCATTTTCAAATTATGTCAATTTTTTCCCTCAAAAAAGATTATGTCAATTTTATTTTTCATACATTGGAGAACCTTATTGTTATTGATTAATTATAATGAACAAATGTTCTTAGAAGGTTTAAAATGGACGATGGTGTTGCCAAATACCGTCGCGTTCATGTGTTTTCTTCGGCTGGATGTGCAAATTTAAAAAAACACTCTGTTACTACCTTCGTTCCAAAATACAAGACGTTTTGGTAGGCTAGTTTAATTAGCCTACCAAAACGTCTTATATTTTAGAATGGAGGTAGCATATGCCATCTTTGTCCAGAAAGC
The DNA here is from genome assembly GCF_018294505.1 of Triticum aestivum. NCBI lineage: Eukaryota > Viridiplantae > Streptophyta > Magnoliopsida > Poales > Poaceae > Triticum > Triticum aestivum. The sequence continues at coordinate 211,557,459 of NC_057796.1, forward strand.
TGTCACCTAGTAGTGCCATTAAACCCTAATGTGGGACCAAAAACAATAGTAGAGTTTGAACTTGCAGAATAAAAGTTGTCGACTATTAAACAAATTATAACATAGTTGAGAGATAGCATCATAAGCATGCAAATCCAACAAACTTGTAAGAAAGGAATTTGCTAAAAAAAATACCCACTAGCTGCAACCACAAGGAATTTGTTCCATATGTTTGCATCGTTATGGTAATTTCATGTTTTGTTGTAGACGTTTAGATACCAAGTCTTACTTACTCGCCTTTTCTCCTTGATCCCTACACACGAAGTTAATGGACAATCACCCGTGATAGAGATATTCTCTTCATAGATCATTTCTTGTCTTCGTAAACTTCTTGGCTACTCAGAGACTCCCAATCAGCTATATAGTAGAAGCTCACCCTTCAAGACTAACAAATTCTTGATGTCTTCATTTGGAGATGAACTCTTGCCAAGACTCCATAAAAGGTTTCTCGCAAAAGTTCATGGATCTCTCTCAAATATTTTCTCTCGGCGGATGGAGTGGAGTAGAGAGAGCTCTCAAGTAGCCAAGCGCATATAAGGGGGCTCAAAAAGGTTTCCTTTCATGTTGTGTGCACAACTTATATAGGTAGCCAACCAAAACTCGAAAATTCAATTTGGCTCCCGAAGCCAAAAAAATTGAAATGAAAAAAAAAATCAAGACAAATTTTGTTTGTGTACTTAGTCATATCCAAATGCCACCTGCAAATTTTGAGGCAAAAAGGTTAAACATTTTGGCTTGTGCAAAAAATAAACAAATTGAACACCAAAAGTTACCTCAAATTTGTTTTTTTCTGACAAAACACCACCGCTCCGCTTCGCATGAAATTTTCATGCATGCTTGCAACACAAACACAAACATCTATAAAAAATTCAGAATTTTTCGAAAACATTTAATATATTTTTGTGTGTTACTGTTCACCCGGGAGCACCAAAACTAGCTTTTACTCACAAAGACTTTAGACACGTAAGTATCAAGCAAACACAGTTCACCAGTATTGGATGTATTCAAATTTTGAATATGGCTAGCAAGAACACACATCTTAGAGGCTTGGCTCACAATACTCAGAGTAAAGAATCCAAGACATCAACGAGAGGGCGAATAGACGACTACAAATTTCAAAATTTCTAGTTGATTCTTGGGATTATGGAATTATAAGGTCTAAAAGGTATAATTTAGTGAATCTAATATTGCAAAGAACTGTAGGAATGATTATTGAAAACGTCGCTTGAAAGGACCGATATGGTTCACTAGAGGGGGGGGTGAATAGGCAACTACCAAGTTTTAGCTTTTCTTACCAAATTAGGTTTAGCAACAAATATGTTGTCTAGATGTACAACTAGGTGAGCGACCTATATGATGCAAAAAAGAAGAAGAAGAAGAAGAAGAAGAGATACAACACAACAATAGTTTGCACAAAGTAAAGGGAAGAGATAACCACAAGTGGAGACGATGGAGACGAGGATGTGTCACCGAAGTTCCTTCCCTTTGGGGGAAGTACGTCTCCGTTGGAGCGGTGTGAAGGCACAATGCTCCCCAAGAAGCCACTAGGGCCACCATATTCTCCTCACGCCCTCACACAATGCGAGATGTCGTGATTCCACTAGTGGTGCCCTTGAAGGCGGTGACCGAACCTTTACAAACAAGGTTGGGGCTATCTCCACAACTTGATTGGAGGCTCCCAACGATACCACGGAGCTTCACCACAATGGAATGTGGCTTCGAGGTGACCTCAACCGTCTAGGGTGCTCAAACACCCAAGAGTAACAAGATCCGCAAGGGATTAGTGGGGGGAATCAAATTTCTCTTGGTGGAAGTGTAGATCCGGGCCTTCTCAACCAATCCCTAGAAAATCAACAAGTTTGATTGGCCAGGGAGAGAGATCGGGCGAAAAAGAGCTTTGGAGCAACAATGGAGTTTTGGAAGAGAAGAGGTAGTCTTCTTGCGGAAGAAGACCCCCTTTATATAGTGGGGGAAAGAATCCACCCGTTACCCCACTTTCAGCCCGTGCACTGCGGTACTACCGCACCACGACGTGGTACTACCGCAAGAGGTTGCGGTACTACCGCTGCCTGGTGCGGTACTACCGCACGCACGGTAGTGACCAGAGGATGCACTACTGCACGAGGCAACATGCGGTAGAACCGCTGGAGCGGTACTACCGCAAGTCCTTACTGAAAGTGCTAGTTATCGACGAGAGGGGGGTGAATAGGCGATTTTTATGAAAGTCTTCAAAACACGGGGGCTTTGAAGACAAACAGTAGAAATGGACCTATTGATATGCAGCGGAAGGTAGACTACACTAGACAAGCCATAGTCAAGTAAGCAAAGAAGTGAAAGCACGAAGACTATTAGCAGCTAGGTAGTATGGATCAGGATGGAAGATAGAATGAAGCCAAACAACAACAGTCTTCACACAGTGAAGCCAATCAGATCATGCAAGCAGGCAATGACTTCACAAAGACAAACTGTAAGTAAAGAGAGGTAAGAGATAGAACCAGTTGCTTGGTGAGGACAAGGATTTGTTGGACTAGTTCCAGTTGCTGTGAAAACTGTACGTCTGGTTAGGGAGGCTGAGATTCAACTCAGAAGACCGTGTCTTCACCTTATTCCCCTTGAGCTAAGGACACATAGTCCTCGCCCAATCACTCTGGTAAGTCTTCAAGGTAGACTTCCGAACCTTCACAGACTTCGTTCACCGGTAATCCACAATGGCTCTTGGATGCTTAGAACGCGATGCGTAATCGGTTGGAGGATTCACAGTCCTCAAGTGTAACAAGTCTTCAGATCACGCGGACAGAAAGACTTCAGTGATGCCTAACACTCTTTGGCTCTGGGTGTTTTGGGCTTTGTCCTCGCAAGGATCTCTCTCTCAAATGCTTCGGAGGTGGGTTGCTCTCAAACGACAAAAGCCGTGCACTAACTCTGAGCAGCCACCAATTTATGGTGTAGGGGGTGGGCTATTTATAGCCAGGAGGCAACCCGACCTGATTTGTCCGAAATGACCCTGGGTCACTAAGGAACTGACACGTGTCCAACGGTCAGATTTCAATCACACGCGGCAGCTTGACTTGGGCTACAAGTAAAGCTGACTCATCCAGCTCTAGATAAGATTTGTTCTCATTGTGTTCGCTCGAAGACATAGGATTTGGTTGAGCATCACATCAGTCACTCTGACTTTGTTCACTTGGACCCCACTTAACAGTGCGGTGGTTCCTATGACTCAACAAAGAAGAAAAGGAAACTACGAAACAACTATGTCTTCGCACTCCATAGTCTTCACGTGAATGTCTTCTCAAGTCATAATCTTTGTTGTGAATATCTTCACAGACCACCATTGTCTTCAATGTCTTCACACATTTTTAGGGGTCATCTCTGGTAGGTAAACCGAATCAATGAGGGACTACTACCTGTGTTATCCTGCAATTCTCACAAACACATTAGTCCCTTAACCAGGTTTGTCGTCAATACTCCAAAACCAACTAGGGGTGGCACTAGATGCACTTACAATCTCCCCCTTTTTGGTGATTGATGACAAACTGTTTGAAGTTTTCAACGGGGATAAAAGTATGTGAAAGTTGGAATTACGGCATTGTTTTCATAAGTAGCAAAAGGCTCCCCCTGAAGATGTGCATATAAGTAGTTTGCTTTTGAATGCAAATGCACATGACAGGTTTTACTTTGTGGAGATCCTCTTCAACTTATGAAGACAGTTCATCATGCATGTAAAGATGTAACGAAGATAATGACATGCATAATGAAAAATGGACGTCTGCGGAATGACTTCATGCAGAATTTATCATCGCATCACACAGTAGCAGAAAAAGTAGCAGACGACCATCAAGTTTAAGTGTTACAACCTAGAAAAGCAAATGTATCAAAAGACGGGAGGTGTAAACACTTGGCAAAAATATAGCAACCACCCATAAGGACCCGCTTGAAGACTATCAACTCATATGCTTCTCCCCCTTTTGTTAGTAAGGACCAAAAAGGTTTGAAGACATAAAGTATCTACTCGTTCCCATCAGGAGTAGATGAAGGTGCTGGGTCGACGTTGGAGTTCAGTGGTGCAGAGGGGCCTGGTGCAGTGTCGAGACGCAGTGAAGCCATGGTTGGTGAAGTGGCATCGTCTTCTTCATCAATGACTCTCGCAACAACAGTTGCAGCCGAAGATGAATACTCAGAGTCTTATATGGAAGGAGTCCGACGCCAGCTTGCATTCTAGGGAGGTCTGGAGTCAAATTTGAAATACTCAGTGAATTCATCTTCGTGAAGATCAGCTTCAGGACATAGCAGGGTGAGGCTCTTCCAGGACCGCCGACAGGCTTCATGAGCAACGAACGAGTTCTTGGTGGCAAGGTTTCAGATGCGATTGACGTCCACCAAGATGATCTGCATCTGACGCTTGAGCCAGTCATGGTGCCTATCTTGTTTCTGATGTAAGGTCACAAGAAGCTCTCGGTCATTGAGTACATGAGGAGGCTTCCGAGGCCTTTGTGCAATTGTACTATCAGTGGCTTCGGTGTGTGCACAATGAGGCACACGCATATTTCCAGCCAGAGGATTGACTCGAGTTGCAGCAAGAATGCCCTCCATTGGTTGCGAGAAGCCTTGATGATCAACATTGTGAAGATATAGCGGCTCCTTTGCAGGCTTGGGGTAGATGGCTTCGATGGACAGATCAACCTTAGGCAGAAAGACCAGATGGTTGCACGCTGAGGGCTGATAGTCAACAGAAGAGTGGAGTTTGATCAAGTGCATCACCCATGGAGCATAAAACTTCAGGCCAAACAGATCAATCCCATATGTAGCTAGTTGTCTGATGAAGAAGTCCTGGGAATTGAATTTGATGTCATTGACAATATAGAACACCAAAGTCTTCATGGTTCCTTCTACTTTGGCTTCAGAAGAGAATCCCTTGATTGGCCATAGAGTATGCCTCAGTATGTGATACACTGTGCGGGGCAAGTACTCGAGGTCATTGACAAAGAATTCCTTGGGATAGTCAGCATCTTGAGGGAATGGCTTCATCATGCTGAGCATCTGGCTCATATTCAGCCCGGGCTTCTGAAATATACTCTGCAGTTCATTTTGGTGTAGCTGACAACCGGGCTCATAGAGCTCACCTGGAGTGGGCAAGGAAGACAGCTCGATGATATCTTGAGCTTTGGCTTCATGATGCACATCCGCTGACATCCACTCAAGGATCCATGTCTTCGGATCCCTGTTGTAGCCACGAATGTGAAGAGTGGCATAGAACTGCAGCAGAAGCTCTTCATTCCAGTGCTCCTTATCCATGACAAATGGCAGAAGACCAACCTCCCTGAAACAGTCCAGGGCTTCTTCAAGACAGGGCAGCCCAGCAATAGCTTCACAATCAAGGCGCATGTGTGGAAAGATTCTCCCTTGATTGTATAGAATACAGGAGTAGTGACTGCACTGCTGATAGGTCCAGAAGCGATTAGAAGAGATCTTTGGCTTCGAGTAAGGATTCTTGGCGCTATCGAAGAAGGTGTTGTGGGCTCTGAAGCTGTTGACGCTGAAAGATCCTAGCGATGTAGCAGCACCTGGAAGCCTTGGCAGCCTTGGTTTCGGCTTCTGAACTTGTGGCCTCTGCTCCACATGATAGTCATATTGAGGTCCGGGAGCAGTGGGAGGCACCATGATGGGCCACCGAATTGTGACAAGTTCACCACGATTGTAGGCCTGCTCAATGGTGTGTGGCCTGATACGTCTCCATCGTATCTACTTTTCCAAACACTTTTGCCCTTGTTTTGGACTCTAAATTGCATCATTTAAATGGAACTAACCCGGACTGACGCTGTTTTCAGCAGAATTGCCATGGTGTTATTTTTGTGCAGAAATAAAAGTTCTCGGAATGACCTGAAACTTCACGAAGAATATTTTTGGAATTAATAAAGAATACTGGCGAAAGAATCAAGGCTAGGGGCCCACACCCTGTCCACGAGGGTGGGGGGCGCGCCTACCCCTTGGGTGCGCCCCCTGCCTCGTGGGCCCCCTGGTGCTCCACCGACCTCAACTCCAACTCTATATATTCACGTTCGGGGAGAAAAAAAATCAGAGAGAAGGATTCATCACGTTTTACGATACGAAGCCGCCGCCAATCCCTAATCTCTCTCGGGAGGGCTGATCTGGAGTCCGTTAGGGGCTCCGGAGAGGGGAATCCGTCGCCATCGTCATCATCAACCTTCCTCCATCACCAATTTCATGATGCTCACCGCCGTGCGTGAGAAATTCCATCGTAGGCTTGCTGGACGGTGATGGGTTGGATGAGATTTACCATGTAATCGAGTTAGTTTCGTTAGGGTTTGATCCCTAGTATCCACTATGTTCTGAGATTGATGTTGCTATGACTTTGCTATGCTTAATGCTTGTCACTAGGGCCCGAGTGCCATGATTTCAGATCTGAACCTATTATGTTTTCATGAACATATGTGAGTTCTTGATCCTATCCTGCAAGTCTATAGTCACCTATTATGTGTTATGATCCGTTAACCCCGAAGTGACAATAATCGGGATACTTACCGGTGATGACCGTAGTTTGAGGATTTCATATATTCACTAAGTGTTAATGCTTCGGTCCGGTACTCTATTAAAAGGAGGCCTTAATATCCCTTAGTTTCCAATAGGACCCCGCTGCCACGGGAGGGTAGGACAAAAGATGTCATGCAAGTTATTTTCCATAAGCACGTATGACTATATTCGGAATACATGCCTACATTACATTGATGAACTAGAGCTAGTTCTGTGTCACCCTATGTTATAACTATTACATGAGGAATCGCATCCGACATAATTCTCCATCACGGATCCAATGCCTACGAGCTTTTCACATATTGCTCTTTGCTTAGTTACTTTTTCGTTGCCACTGTTACAATTACTACAAAGCTACTACTGTCACTTTTGCTACCGTTACCGTTACTTCCATACTACTTTGCTACTAAATACTTTGCTGCAGATATTAAGTTATCCAGGTGTGGTTGAATTGACAACTCAACTGCTAATACTTGAGAATATTCTTTGGCTCCTCTTGTGTCGAATCAATAAATTTGGGTTGAATACTCTACCCTCGAAAACTGTTGCGATCCCCTATACTTGTGGGTTATCAAGACTATTTTCTGGCGCCGTTGCCGTGGAGCATAGCTCTATTCTTTGAGTCACTTGGGATTTATATCTGCTGGTCATTATGAGGAACTTGAAAGACGATAAAACCAAAATTTATCCCTCAACTACGAGGGGAGGTAAGGAACTGACATCTAGCTCTGCACTTTATTCACCTTCTGTTTTGAGTAAGCTTGCGACACCTAAACCTGCTTCTGCTATTAATTCTGATATGTCGCATGTTATTGATGATGCCACTTCTGCTATGCATGATACTTGTGATGAAACTACTTCTATGCTTGATACTACTGTGCCACTAGGTGAATTCCTTGATGAACAACTTGCTAGGGCTAGAGAGAATGAAATTATTGAAACTGATAATATTGATGATAGTGATGATGAAGATTCTCCCCCTAGATATGAATTGCCTGTTGTGCCTGAGGGTTATGTTATGGATGAAGAAACTGCTAGAGACTTTCTTGCTTGCAATGATAGGAATGATCTTAAGAAATTATTAGCTAAGCTGAAAGAAAAATCTCTGAATGCTAGAATGAAATATGACCCTGCTTTTTCTACTTCACCTATCTGTGTTACTGATAAGGATTATGATTTCTCAGTTGATCCTGATATAGTTACTTTGGTTGAATCTGATCCTTTTTATGGCTATGAATCTGAAACTGTTGTGGCACATCTTACTAAATTAAATGATATAGCCACCCTGTTCACTAATGATTAGAAAACTCGCTACTACTATATCCTTAAATTATTTCCGTTCTCATTAAAGGGTGATGCTAAAATATGGTTTAATTCTCTTGATCCTGGTTGTGTGCATAGTCCCCAGGATATGATTTATTACTTCTCTGCTAAATATTTTCCCGCTCATAAGAAACAAGCTGCTTTAAGGGAAATATATAATTTTGTGCAAATTGAAGAAGAGAGTTTCCCACAAGCTTGGGGGAGGCTTCTCCAATTACTAAATGCTTTGCCTGATCATCCTCTCAAGAAAAATGAAATACTTCATATCTTTTATAATGGACTAACCGATGCTTCCAGAGACCACCTGGATAGTGTGCTGGTTGTGTTTTCAGGGAAAGAACAGTTGATCAAGCTGAATTGCTATTGAATAATATGTTGACTAATGAACATAATTGGACACTTCCTGAACCAACTCCTAAGCCAACTCCGAAGAAAAGGGGTATTCTATTTCTCAGTCCTGAAGATATGCAAGAGGCGAAGAAATCTATGAAAGAAAAAGGTATTAAAGCTGAAGATGTTAAGAATTTACCTCCTATTGAAGAAATACATGGTCTTAATTTGCCGCCAGTTGAAAAAATACATGGTCTTGATAACCCGACGCAGGTAGTAAAGGTAAATTCTCTCTATAGAGTTGATGAAGGTGATATTCCTCGTTATAAGTCTGCTAGCCAATGCTTAGATGAGTTTGATAATTTTATTGTCAAACAAGAAAACTTCAATGCTTATGTTGGTAGACAATTGAAACGAAATGCTTATATGATTGAACACTTGAGTGATTATATGTCTAGAGTTAAAGGTGAACTTAAACTCATAAGTAAACATGCTTCTATGGTTACTGATACGTCTCCAACGTATCTATAATTTTTGATTGTTCCATGCTATTATATATTCTGTTTTGGATGTTTAATGGGCTTATTTGTACACTTTTATATTATTTTGGGGACTAACCTATTAACCGGAGGCCCAGCCCAAATTGCTATTTTTTTGCCTATTACAGTGTTTCGCAGAAAAAGAATATCAAACGGAGTCCAAACGGAATGAAACCTTCGGGAACATGATTTTTGGAACAAACGTGATCCAGAGGACTTGGAGTGGACGTCAAGCAACAAACGAGGAGGCCACGAGGTAGGGGGCGCGCCTACCCCCCAGGCGTGCCCTCCACCCTCGTGGGCCCCTCGTGGCTCCATCGACCTACTTCTTCCTCCTATATATACCCACGTACCCCCAAACCATCAGAAGCGACCACGAAAACCTAATTCCACCGGCACAACCTTCTGTACCCGTGAGATCCCATATTGGGGCCTTTTCCGGCGTCCTGCCGGAGGGGGCATTGATCACGGAGGGCTTCTACATCAACACCATAGCCTCTTCGATGATGTGTGAGTAGTTTACCTCAGACCTTCGGGTCCATAGTTATTAGCTAGATGGCTTCTTCTCTCTCTTTGGATCTCAATACAAAGTTCTCCTCGATTCTCTTGGAGATCTATTTGATGTAACTCTTCTTTTGTGGTGTGTTTGTCGAGATCCGATGAATTGTGGGTTTATGATCAAGATTATCTATGAACAATATTTGAATCTTCTCTGAATTCTTTTATGTATGATTGGTTATCTTTGCAAGTCTCTTCGAATTATCAGTTTGGTTTGGCCTACTAGATTGATCTTTCTTGCAATGGGAGAAGTGCTTAGCTTTGGGTTCAATCTTGCGGTGTCCTTTTCTAGTAATAGCAGGGGCAGCAAGGCACGTATTGTATTGTTGCCATCGAGGATAAAAAGATGGGGTTTATATCGTATTGCATGAGTTTATCCCTATACATCATGTCATCTTGCTTAAAGCGTTACTCTGTTCTTATGAACTTATACTCTAGATGCATGCTGGATAGCGGTCAATGTGTGGAGTAATAGTAGTAGATGCAGAATCATTTCGGTCTACTTATCGCGGACGTGATGCCTATATACATGATCATACCTAGATATTCTCATAACTATGCTCAATTCTATCAATTGCTCGACAGTAATTTGTTCACCCATCGTAATACTTATGCTATCTTGAGAGAAGCCACTAGTGAAACCTATGGCCCCCGGGTCTATTTTCCATCATATTAATCTCCCGTTATTTCCATTACTGTTTACTTGCTTTCTTTACTTTTACTCTTTATCATAAAAATACCAAAAATATTATCTTATCATCTCTATCAGATCTCACTCTCGTAAGTGACCGTGAAGGGATTGATATCGCGTTGGTTGCGAGGTTCTTATTTGTTTGTGTAGGTGCAATGGACTTGAGCGTGACCTCCTACTGGATTGATACCTTGGTTCTCAAAAACTGAGGGAAATACTTACGCTACTTTACTGCATCACCCTTTCCTCTTCAAGGGAAAACCAACGCAATGCTCAAGAGGTAGCAAGAAGGATTTCTGGCGCCGTTGCCGGGGAGTCTACGCACAAGTCAAGACATACCAAGTACCCATCACAAACTCTTATCCCTCGCATTACATTATTTGCCATTTTCCTCTCGTTTTCCTCTCCCCCACTTCACCTTTGCCTTTTCTTCGCCCTTCTTCTGTTCGTCTTTTCGTTTGCCTTGATGTCTTACTTGGCTCGTTTGCTCGTTTGGTTGGAATAGTTGTGTATTTATTGCTAAACAGAGAACCTAAGATCTATGGATCCTCATCTGCTTGCCAATCTTTTTAAGAGATCCAATTATGATGAACCAATTCCTAGTGATTTGGGTGCACTAGATTATCTTTATAAGGTTTTCCTTCAAATCCGTGAATCTGAAAATTGTGATGAAGTGCTTTATGAAGTGATTCACGATAGATCTTTGAATAAAAAGCATGACTGCAATGAAGTTATTATAAATTCTATTAATGTCAATTGTGTTAATGATATGCAAAACCCTAAGCTTGGGGATGCTAAGTTTGCTATGTCTACTACTTGTTGCAATGATCATGATTGGGGTGATTCTTCTTATGATCTTGAAAATTTATTTAAGCCCCATGATGAATATGAGATTGATAATAATGTTTGCAATATTATTGAAAGTGGGTTTGGAAGAGTGTCAACTTTAGATCCCACATATTTGGAGAATGTTCAATCTTATGAAGTTTTTGATAAAAGTGGGTTTGGAGAGGTCTTGACTTTAGTTAATGTTAATCCCACTATTTTGGAAGAGTGTCAACTTTCCATGCATGTGGATCGTGTTGAGAATATGTTATGTGATAGCTATATTGTTGAATTTTCTTACGATCCTACATGTAATTATTATGAGAGGGGAAAATATGGTTGTAGAAATTTTCATGTTACTAAATTACCTCTCTTCATGTTGAGATTGCTATCGTCTCTTTCTTCTTCCTTGCATATGCTAGTTTTTGCTTTCCTTGATAATTTGTTTGCTTATAAAATACCTATGCATAGGAAGTATGTTAGACTTAAGTGTGTTTGTCACATGTTTTATGATGCTCTCTTTGTGCTTCAATTCTTGTCTTTCATGTGAGCATCATTAAAATTATCAATGCCTAGCTAAAAGGCTTTAAAAAAAGCGCTTGTTGGGAGACAACCCAATATTTTTCCTTGCTGTTATTAAATAAATATTTGATCTAGCCTCTGTTTATATGTGTTTTTATGTTTTTATTAGTGTTTGTGCCAAGTTAAACCTATAGGATCTTCTTGGATGATAGTCATTTGATCTTGCTGAAAATTCCAGAAATTGTCTGTTCACGAAAACAATTGTTAAAAATCACCAGAATGTGATAAAATACTGATCCAATTGCAGCAGATCATTAAGAAAATTGTCTAGGTCGTCCTATTTTGGTAGAATTTTTGTAGTTCCAGAAGTTTGCGTTAGTTACAGATTACTATAGACTGTTCTGTTTTTGACAGATTCTGTTTTTCGTGTGTTGTTTGCTTATTTTGATGAATCTATGGCTAGTAAAATAGTTTATAAACCATAGATAAGTTGGAATACAGAAGGTTTAACACCAATATAAATAAATAATGAGTTCAATATAATACCTTGAAGTGGTATTTTGTTTAGTTTCGCTAACGGAGCTCACGAGATTTTCTGTTAAGTTTTGTGTTGTGAAGTTTTCAAGTTTTGGGTAAAAGATTTGATAGATTATGGAACAAGGAGTGGCAAGAGCCTAAGCTTGGGGATGCCCAAGGCACCCCAAGGTAAATCCAAGGACATAAAAAAGTCAAAGCTTGGGGATGCCCCGGAAGGCATCCCCTCTTTCGTCCTCAACCATCGGTAACTTACTTGGAGCTATCTTTTGTAACACCCCGGATGTAACTTTCCATATTTGTAACTCCAACTCTTGCCATTTTCGGCTATGTGTTTTGATATTCCCTTCGTGGTCGAGTTTTGTTTTTCGTTTTGCATTTTGTTCATGTCATGCATCTCATATCATGTCATCATGTGCATTGCATTTGCATACGTGTTCGTCTTTTGCATCCGAGCATTTTCCCCGTTGTCCGTTTCGCAAACCGGCACTCCCACCTTCTCCGGCGCACCCTTCTTGTTTCTTTTCGTGAGCGGGTGTTGAACGTTCTCGTAATGGACCGAGTCTTGTCAAGTGGCCTTGGTATACCACCGGTAGACCACCTGTCAAGTTTCGTGCCATTTGGAGGTCGTTTGGTACTCCAACGGTTAACCGGGTAACCGCAAAGTCCTTTTGTGTGTTGCAGAAAAACCCCCCTTCAAACAGCCCAAAACCCCTCTAAGTCACTTCCATGCTCTAGGTCGTTCGATCACGATCGTGTGGGCGAAAACCGTGCTCCATTTGGAGTCTCCTAGCTCCCTCTAGCTATATATACGTGAGTCCCCCCGAATTTTTCGCAGAACAAACCCTAACCTCGTCCCCTCCGCGCCGTCGGACAAAACTCCCTCGCCGACGGACATGTCCGGCCGCCGCCCCGACCAGTAGCGCGCCGCCATGTCACCGACCCGTACCCCGCGCCGCCGCCGAAGCCCGCGAGCCCGGGGCCGG